>NC_134820.1:17958228-18123228 GCF_046742065.1 Oratosquilla oratoria | reverse complement strand
GCTACAGCTACAGAATGGCTTTCCAGGTAAAGGTGTTCCTTCCAGTTCCAGTGACCGGCGTAGTCTGGTCATGAGAATCGTTCAACGAATTGTTCTAGGCGCTAAGTTTACTTCGCCTCTTGGTGCTTCGATAGGCAGGTACAAGGTGGCCAGGCGAGGTGTTTACACCAAGAGCTTAGTGTGTGAGAATATGAATGTATGCATGCATGTACTGTATGTACTGTATATATGCACGCACTGTATATATGCACGCACTGTATATATGCACGCACTGTATATATGCACGCACTGTATATATGCACGTACTGTATATATGCACGTACTGTATATATGCATGTACTGTATATGTGCATGTACTGTATATGTGCATGTACTGTATATGTGCATGTACTGTATATGTGCATGTACTGTATATGTGCATGTACTGTATATGTGCATGTACTGTATAGACAGTATGTACTGTATAGACAGTATGTACTGTATATATGTACTGTACATATATATATATACATGTACTGTATACATGTACTGTATACATGTACTGTATACATGTATGTACTGTATACATGAATATATGTTTGCATGTGTGTGTACATGTGTACGTATGTACGTGTGTACGTGTGTATGCATGCGTGTATACATGCGTGTATACATGCGTGTATGCATGCGTGTATGCATGCGTGTATACATGCATGTATACACGACTGAATGCATGATTGAATGCATGTATGCATGAATGCATGCATGAATGTATGTACTCTAGTTCTTCAGTTACGATTTACGAAGTCAAGGACGGTCCCTCCCGCTCAAGTGCCGAGACAAGTGGCATATAACCATCGAGGGATCGAACACAGCGCATATGCAAGATCGAATTTGAAAGTTAGTGTTCAAAAAATCGAGTTCGAGAATTCGAGTTTGAGTTCGGGAATTTGAGATAAAAATTCGAGTTCGAGAGTGAGCAAGGGTCAAATAATGCATGGAAATATACGGTCCTCTACGGACTTGACATGCGCGACGTCAAGTTCAAGAAAGCCAGGAGGGTTTTCATCTTCCTCTGTACGTAAATGGTCATTGTGAAAACCACGATTCTTTAGTTTGCAAGATCACTACTTCGGGTCCTCCACTTCGAGAGCCTTGTGGCTTCGTTGACCTTCGATCGAACTCAAAATGACTAATTAGTTACAACCTGCCTGAACATGTAAAAATTGGGAACAGAAAATTAACTTTGGTTTTAATAGAGCACCAGCTTGGTAAGTGCTTTCAGACTCCCAATTTATGAAAAAAGGTTTTATGAAAAGAATGTAATGTTCATCTTTCTTTATGGGAACCCGCAGAGGGCCACTCACGGGCGACATGAGTGAGAAGAACTGAGGAGAGGGAGGCAGTGATGGGTGATCACATTTTAAATGCATCAAGAGTGGGAATATTGACTCCGTACGATGTGACATGATTCCTCTCTTGGATGCTACGTGGAAAGAATGACCACTTAAATATGTTGGTGCTTGTTTGGCATGTGTGGTATTTTAGGTTATGACTACTCGTGTATTTGTTGGGCGTTCCCTTCTTTATATCAGCTAAATTATTAGTGATTTCATACATCATTTTGTCTGTGTATTAGTCATTTTGTTTCAAGTGGTTCAGTTTTCATGTCTTGTTTTAATATTTCTCAGTTGTTTGTTTACACTCGCCTCAATGTTTACTACAATTATGGGATGATAAGTAGAAGAAAACACGAACTTTACAAGTGTCTCGACTTACGTCGGACGTAAGTCGAACCCTACGGTAGATCAAAATACTATTCGCTTAACATAGGTGCTTTCAAACAAGCGTGTTTCTTTCCCCTATTCTTCCCATACTTGTCTGTTCAAACCTATACGTCCATTACAACATTCTTGTGTTTTACATCAACCAGGTCACCACTTTCTTCCTCGGTGCGATTGCCTGCCTGAGTAGTAGCGCCCTTTCCGCCCCGTTACCAGACCTCCTAGCCCCAGATGCACCTCCACATACTCACGAACATGCCCCAGAACCAGCTTATGCCCCAGAACCAGCTTATGCCCCAGCAGCAGCTCAAGCCCCAGCAGCAGCTCAAGCCCCAGCAGCAGCTCAAGCCCCAGCAACAGCTCAAGCCCCAGAACCAGCTCAAGCCCCAGAATCTGGATACTCAGCCTCGGCGGAGGTATGTGACAATCATCACATGAAACGCAGTGCGTTAGTGTATGTGATCATGTGTTTATTTTATTCATTTGTAGTGTTGTGATGCTTGTCAGCCATGGTCCGAGTTGCTAGGTAACCACTACATTATCAACCCCCCCCCTCTCTCTCTCTGTGTGTGTGTGTGTGTGTGTGTGTGTGTGTGTGTGTGTGTGTGTGTGTGCGTGTGTGCGAGAGAGAGCTTTGCCTCTGTCTTGGATCACATATTGGATTCTTGATAAGATGATGAGAGCTCAGAGCTCATACAGTTCATGGCCCGAACTATGAGTAATTCTGTGACTTACACACCCCAATTCCTTTCTACCAAGAGTTGTAGTGCCGGCTGACAGTGCAGCGATTTTTTTTTTAACTCTGGTCGGGGCTCGAATTGGGATCGCTGAATTAGCGACCAAGAATGATACCACTGCACCGTCGAACCATATGTACAAGTGTGTATGCGTGCGATTCTCCACAGTCTTGGATCACGTGTTGGACTCGTGATTAAGTTATTAACCTTCCGAATGAGAGCTCAGAGGTCGTATGACCGATCTATGGGTAATACTGTGACTTTACACACGCACACACCCATATCCCCGCCCACAAGAGTTGGAGTAACAACCCGCAGCCCAACGATACTGAAATTATTTCAGCCCTGAGCGGGATTCGAACCCGGACCGCCGTAGTGGCAGGCGAGAATTCTAACCATTGCGCCAAGAGGTAGGTGCATGTGTGTGTGTGTGTGTGTGTGTGTGTGTGTGTGTGTGTGTGTGTGTGTGTGTGTGTGTGTGTGCGCGCGCGCTTGCGTGTTTAATTCTAATTCCTTCCCTCCCGTACTCTAGTCCCCGGCCCAGTACGAATTCAGTTACGAAGTCCGGGACGAACCTTCCGGGAACGACTTCGGCCACGAAGAAAACCGTGATGGCGACGACACCAGCGGTTCCTTCCACGTCCTCCTCCCGGACGGCCGACTCCAGAAGGTCTCCTACACCGTCAACGGAGACTCGGGCTTCATCGCCGAAGTCAGCTTCGAAGGCGAGGCCACGTACCCGGACCCTCAGACGTCTCCAGCACCGACGTACAACTAAAATGCGGGTTATGCTCGAGTATTTTTCATCTTTGAACAAGAGGAACGGCTGTATATAATCTAAGTCCTTTTTTGAATAAAGTTGGTTTTTTCGAATTTACTCGTTTCATAACATTTACAACATTATAAACGGACAGTTATAATACAAGCAAAAAAAGAAACACACGCAAAATTACATTCTCACACACAATGATATATCGCGTACTAAGTATTCCAGTTTTATGCAATGCAGGAGATGTAGAGACTTAAAACGCGAAAACGTCCGAGTATCAAATTTTTGGCGTTGTGAGCAAAGGGACCAATGTAATGAATAGATCCACAGTAAGAATAACGCTGTGATAAATAATAATAATAATAATAATAATAAATGAACACACCCATTCCGCTTTTGCAGCGAGTGTCCAATTCGCCAAAGTGAAAACAAGTTTAAAACGCCGTGTAGAAGAATCACAAGATGTACCTAATGTTCTTATATACGAATGTATAGCTGATGTACCACCGTCAATATTAGCATCTTGACCGACGCTAAGCAGCATGAAGGAAATAATTCGACGAAAAATGACGTCCAAAGCCGTCCAATTCTAAATTAAGCCATCTTTTTTCATCATAATGCCTTTAAATGGTGTATTCTTCAATTTACAGCAAGTATACCTAATTTCAGCGAGTTTGGTTGAAGACAAATAAAGTTATCTGCATCGATACCAAAGACCAGCTTACCGTCCAACTCGATAGTCGGCGGCCATCTTGTTTGGGTCTGGCTCCTGGTTGGTTGACCTAAAATGTGGAATCGAAACAAAGCACCACTTGGCACCTCGACATACAAAGAAAGTTGTGGATTGAATCGATCATGATATTGATGTAAAATGAAATCTACAAGTACATTAGTGTATTTTCGCAATTGGACTGAATTATTTCAGTTGTGAGTTTTAATAATATCATGTAGTTAATCCACATTTGATCTATTTGAATTTTCAAATGTTGCAGAGCAAGCGTCGGGTACAACCTCTTGGTATTTTTTGTTTCACTTCCCTAGGTCCTTGGTACAAAATAAAGCAAGTAAAATATATGAATAATGTATTTATTTAATATTTACAATTTACAGTAGAACAGTATTTTCCATACATAACAAAATACTAGCAATGAGTACATACAGAAGTATGCAGCAACTTCATGAAGAATGCACATTGAACGCTTGACTGTCTAAAAACTCAGTTTCATGAGATATATACAATAATAAATATATCATACAATGTATGCTAGTTAATTATTCATTACCACTTTTATCAACTGTGTAGTTAAAATTACTGAACAGTTGTATTCATGACGCGAGTGAGAATGCTTCATGGTAATCAATGGGGACAGCTAATTACTGAACTTTCTATTCATTACAGTGCGAATTACTTCGTGGTTTATAACCACGACAATATTTCCCCATTATTAAACAAGGCTGGTGTTAATGTTGTTAAAACCAGCTCAGTAACAGTTGGCAATCTCGTTAAAAGCCGAAATAAGAGCAGGGAAAATATTCGTCAAGCAGGTATCTATTGTGTGCCATGTCTAGGTTGTGAAAAGGTTTACATTGGTGAAGTTTCCGTGGTATTGATAGAATAGTAGAACATAAATTATATGAAAATATACAATATGAATAATGCCATTGTTAAACAGATTCGTTACCGGCCACAATGCTGACTGGAATAATTCCAAGATCATAAAATATGAAAACCATACAATGAAACGTAAATGTTTAGAATCTGCGTTTATATCCCTCATTGAAAATATAAATCAGAATAGTGGATTTTTTTTTTTCTACAATAAACAAACCATTGGCAATTTTAGTTACCAAGTAACAAGCAATTTGCGCAAATTGTGTGTAAACCATTTTAATGTTTGTTTCTCCCCGCAAGCTCGGGCTATAAAAGGAGTAAAATGTTTCTCAACTATGTTATTTCTGAAGAAGCCCTGCTGGGCGAAACGTCAAATATACTGGACTCCCATACTCTGCGTTTGGCCTCTTTCCTACAAGGAATCCATCCACTAGATTCCATTCAGCTCCAAACAACATACATACCTACCTACCACGCCTACCATTCAGAAGAAACAGACCACCGTCTACGAAGACGGTCTATCTTCGACTTCTCATATCTTCAATCAAGGTCCCAGAACCGAGGAATCAGGCTACTAAATTTCATTCAGCTCCAAGCAACATATGCAGTGCAGCCTTACCCGACGTCCCTGTGCGGCGAGGCTCTGCAGGCTGCCCAGGATGGCGGTGACGAGTCCCACGTTGTCGCTGGGGCACGGCTGCTGGAGGACCAACCACACCGTCCTGGAGTCTGTGTGTAGGACCACAGTAGCCTTCTGGCGGTTCTGGGCGTGCTCCAGGGCCAGGTGGATGGCCATGAGCTCTGACTGCAGGGTAAAGCAGTAATCCGGCGTCCTCTCGAGCAGTTCGGTCCCAGCGATGATGGCAGGGGCGCCCGTCCTGCCACTTTCGGGGTCTTTTTCTGGAGGATCTGGCTTTATTTATTTATTTATTTATTTATTTATTTATTTATTTATTTATTTATTTATTTATTTATTTATTTTTTTTTTTTTGTGATATCTAGGTCTTAAGAAACCTTCACAGCTTAGTTTATTTAGATCTGACCAGTAGTTTTTTTTTTTTTTTTTTTAATAAAAAACGTAAAAAATACCATATTTTTGGGCTTCTTTCAAATCCTATCTCCTCTTACAATTTTTATTCGATGTATTTCATTTTATACCAAAAGAATCTTCTACATATATAGAAAAACAAAATAGATTTTTTTTTAATATCTTTGTTTAACGCCGAGGAAAAAAAAAATATTAAAAAATTATAGAAAAAAAAACCCGCAAATTTTTACTTTGACACGTTATTAAAAAAAAATTCCATTTAACATATGCAAAAAAAAATTGTCATTTGTCTAGCTATCAATAGAAACCTCATATGAAAAGATTGGTTGAAAATTGAGGGAGGAGATAGACTGCGTTTCAAAAACTTACATTTTTCAGAAACGAATGTTAATTTTTTTTTTCTTAGTTTGACTAAATCTTATGCCTTCTTTTCTTTTTTTAGGAATTTCCCCTGTGGGGCTACAAGGAGAAGGATGCCTAGTCCCAATCCCCGTCCCTTTCTTCTCGCCTCTTACGATCCAAGTGGGAATACTTGGTGGCAGTATTCTTTTCCCCCACCACAGGGAATTCCCCCATCACAGAAAAGGAATACTCAGAGAAATGGTACAGGACAGCAACAAGGGGTTGGAGGACAGCATAACGGAGGGACAGTCGTAGTATAAAAGTGTCATCATTTCTCTATGAACAGAGATTTCCTCTATCATAGACAAAATGATGTGTGGCTCTGGTCCGTAGGGGCGCCCCATATAGACCCTAAAGTATCAACTGCATGCTACTTTGCCACAATAACAAGCAGCCAATACCCCAGACGGGCAGTGAGAAGAGTATAGAAGAAAGGGAGACCTTTTGGATAGATTTAAATGAGTGCATAGAGGGTTTAGGAAGAAATGTCAATGTAATAGTACTGGGAGACCTTAATGCTAGGGTGGGAAATGGTCCAATCGATGGAGTGGTTGGGAAATGTGGAGTTCCAGGAAAGAATCGTAGTGGAGAGTTGATGGTGGAAATGTCTCTAGACAGAGAGTTAATGATAGCAGATACAGTGTTTCGGAAGAAAGTCAAGCATAAGTACACATGGGAGAGGGTGGTAGATAGAGCGCTAATGGATTATGTAGTGGTAAATAGGATTATGATAGGAAGAGTTAAGGATGTACATGTGCTAAGGGGAGAGGGTGGGGGAATATCAGATAATTTTTTGGTGGAAGGTAAGTTGAAAGTGGAGGATAGATGGAGGAAGAGGAAAGGGACAAAAGGTAGGGAGGTTCTTAGAGTGAACTCTTTGAATGAGAAGGAAAAGGAGAAGGAGTACGGAAAGAAGCTGAAGGAGGAGTGGGAGGGAGTAAAGGGTAGAGTAGAGCTGGGTGTGGAGGAGGAATGGGGATGGTTCAAGGAGGGAGTCACAAAGTGTGCAAGGATGGTGTGTGGAACAAGAAGGACAGGGGGATATATAAGAAAGGGTAGTTAATGGTGGGATGAGGAAACAAAAAAGGTTGTAGAAGAGAAGAAGCGAGCTTTCACAGATTGGTTACAAAATAGGACGAGGGAGTCATATGAGAGGTACAAAGAAAAGAGAAGTAAAGCAAAAGGTAAAGGTTGCAAAGAGGAGAGCAGATGTGAAATGGGGTAAGAGTTTGACAGAAAATTTTGAAAGTAATAAAAAGATGTTTTGGAAAGAAATTAAGAGAGGAAGAGGAGGCGAATCAAGTAGAGAAGAAAAGGTAAAAGGTGCAGATGGAGAGATGATAATGGAAGAGAAGGCAGTAAGGGGAAGATGGGCAGAATATTTTAGGGAGTTGCTTAATGTGAAGGAGGATAGGGAAGGAAAGATTGCTGCAGTGGGAAGTGCGAAGAAAATGAGTGATGAATGAGGAGAATGGAGGAGAAATAAGGAAGGATGAGGTGAAGGCAGTTAAGATGATGAAAGCAGGTAAGGCACCTGGTCTGGATGGATGCCATGCAGAATGTCTGAAAAAGGGAGGTACAGTGATGGTGGACTGGTTGGTGAGGTTATTTAATGTTTGTTGGAGAGAGGGTAGAGTGCCGGAGGACTGGAGGAGTGCTTGTATAGTTCCTCTTTACAAGGGAAAAGGGGACAAGTGTGAATGTAGTAGTTTCAGAGGGATTAGCTTGTTGAGTGTAGTTGGGAAGGCTTATAGGATCTTGTTTGAGAGGATTAGGAGAGGAACAGAAGGAGTAATTGGTGAGGAACAGTGTGGACAGGTAGAGGTTGTGTAGATCAGATCTTTATGGTAAGACAGATATGTGAGAAAGCTATAGGAAAGGGGAAGGATGTTTTTTGGGCTTTTATGGATCTGGAAAGGCTTATGATGGGGTAGACAGAAAGGCACTGTGGGAGGTTATGAAGATATACGGGATAGGAGGAAAGCTTTTGGGAGCTGTCAAGAGTTTTTATGAGAATAGTAGAGCTTGTGTCAGGATTGGAAATGGAGAGAGTGAGTGGTTCGAGGTAAAGGTGGGACTTCGTCAAGGATGCGTTATGTCACCCTGGCTGTTCAACTTGTACATGGATGGGGTGGTGCGAGAGGTAAATGCAAGGGTAGTGGGCAAGGGATTGGAGATGGTTAAAGAAAATGGAGAAAAGTGGGAGGTGAGCCAGTTGTTGTTTGCGGACGACACTGCGCTTGTGGCAGGATCGGAGGAGGGATTGAGGAAGTTGGTGGCAGAGTTTGGGAGAGTATGTGATAGAAGAAAGCTAAAGATAAATGTGGGTAAAAGTAAGGTGATGAGATGTACAAGGGGTGAAAGTGGCAGTAGACTGGAAGTGAGCATTAAGGGAGAGCGACTGGAGAAAGTGGATAGTTTTAGATACTTGGGTGCAAATGTGGCAGGGAAAGGCGGAGTGAAAGTGGAGGTAGAATGTAGATTGAGAGAAGCGAGTAAATGCCTTGGTGGATTAAAGAGTGTAATGAGGAATAGACATTTGGGAATGGATGCGAAGAGGAGACTGTATGAAGGAGTGATTGTGCCAACAGCACTGTATGGGGCAGAAACATGGAACATAAGAGAAGAAGAGAGGAGTTTGAATGTGTTTGAGATGAAGTGTTCGAGAAGTATGATGGGGGTTACTAGGCTAGATAGAGTGAGAAATGAGGAGGTGAGGAGGAGAACAGGGGTGGAAAGGGAGCTGGGAGATAGGGTTGATGAAAGAATATTAGGATGGTTTGGACACATGGAAAGAATGAGTGAAGAAAGACTAGTAAAAGAGGTGTGTAAGGCAGATGTGGAGGGAGTGAACATGAGGGGACGTCCTAGGATGAGGTGGATGGATGGGGTGAAGGGGGCTTTGGGGAAGAGGGGAATGTCTGTTGAGGAAGGACGGGAGAGGACAGAAGACAGGGGTGAATGGATGGGGTGAAGGGGGCTTTGGAGAAGAGGGGAATGTCTGTTGAGGAAGGACGGGTGAATGGAGAATGGTTGTATATGGATGATGTTGTGATAGCATGAGGTGGAATGGGGGGTGAGGTATGTGTGAGCAAAATTTGACGCAGCCCGAAGGGATTTCTCCCCGTCCTCTCATTTTATGCAATGGGGGGACGGAGAGGGGGGGTCGCCGATTTAATGAAGCGGCCTTGCTGTGGATGTGCTGTGTCTTGCGACACTGCTTCTGACCCAGGGCAGTGGACAAGGTGCAGGGATGACCCGTCATTCAGGAGGTGCTAAGATAAGAGGGAGGGTGGAGGGGTGTGGAGTGTATTCAGGGATGGAATTGGTGGGAATGATTTTATGTCTTTCTTTTTGGCTACCCCCCTTGTAAGGGGGAAAAAGCCTTGGTATATGTATGTATGTACTAAATTTTACATTCATGAACCTCCTAAGAACCATTGAAAACAGGTTCCATTGTATTTTCATGATGATTTTGCATTTTTCAAGTAACGCAGGCACTTTGTCCCCTCCTACAGTGTAGGATATTATTCACCCAAAGCGAGGGTCTCATAAGGCTCCACCTTACTCTTTGTCGCAAAGTTTGAGTTATTGGTCTAGAATGAACCAGCAAGGTAGTCTGATTGCTGGGATTCAGCTCTTTCTTTTCTTAGGTTTCCTTTCTGGTGTTGGAACAGGCTCTTGCTGCATTAGGGACATCACTGTGAGGTTTGAGACTAAACCCAAGGTGTTGCAACAAGAAGGCATTCTTGTAGCCAAAGTTGTGGTCAAGTACAGTGACCTGAGAGATGAATAGAACTCTTCTGATTCCAGCAAACTTGCTTTTGTTGCACTTGGAATGCAGACTCATTTGGGTTCTGAGTTCGTCCTCTCAAGCATCGGCTTAGCAGATCCGTCTTCGTCAGGTCACCGTAGACGTCACGGATCAGCTTTAGCTTCTCCTTGGGAATCATTGACAGGAACGGTCTTTTTTCTTCATGTGACGGTGGTGCTACGCCTTTAGCTTCTGCTCTTCTATAGCGGCACCACGAATCTTCTCCGGCGGGGCACCGGTGGTGTATGGGACGGGTATCTGTGCTGATGTTGTGAAAGAACCCAGACATTATAGCACCTCTCATGCTTTCAATGGTCTTGTTCTTGTTATCCCTGATTGCCTTTCCAAAATATCTTGTTAGTTTGTCTATTATTGCATCCGTCAGCATATTTGCTCCACCAAGAGTACTCATTTTTTTGGTCTTTCCTGTCCTGGTTTTGGTGATGACAAACTGTTCTTTTTTGAGCTTCCGAAGTCGTGATCCAAGTCTCTTATTCACGTGATTGACACATTCTTCCTTGACAACGGGAACAGTGTAGGGACCGTGGCCATCATTCAAGGCACATATGGCATTGAAGGCACTAGTCTCCATCTCTTATAAAGGTACTGTACCATAGATTCATTTGCAATGAACGACTCCATATTCGTTTGGCTGCTTCTTTCTCCATGGCGGCAGATGTACCTCCAAAGTTTGTGGCAGGAGTCCTTATGTCTTGTCTTCCACGTGATGAAGTCATTGCGGCGCAATTTCTTCTCCATTTGGTTGCACACTCTGCAGCAATTACATATAACTTAAAAATCAACAAAAATTCTTGTGTTAATTTCAATCACAAATCCCACTCCAATATGAGACGTGTGCCCACGGGTCCCCGTAACTTACCGTGAGATGTTCCAGATCAGTCAGGGTGCACATCTAGTGTAGTGAGTGAATATGCCCCTGACTCGCTTCCTCCATCATTTTCTCATAGTGTTCTGTCTGTTTCTTATAAAGGTACTTTGTGTACCTGAAATACTTGCCCTTGCTAAATGTAGCAACACCCAAGCCTCCAGCTATTCTATTCAGTCCTGCATTTGCCATGCTGTTTGTGAGTGATTCATACACCATAGTTATGTTTTTTTCTGTGATTGCTTGCCCTCCTTCAACAACAGGTTCATGTGATGTCACGGTGGCTCCTTCACTGCATTCTTCACAGATGACCTGCAGTTTCGAGTCAAAACAGCTTGGCGAGGCAGTGACCTTCATATTACCTACGCACTCACGGCAGATTTGATGCGATATAAGTTCCTGTAGCTTGTTCAGTGGAATGAATGCTGACTCTTGATACAAAATATCAGTTTATTGATAGGCATAGCATGCATTTATAAAGGCATGACAGTGATGAATAAACTTTAGTTTGAAAAAAATACTCATTTTAGTGCCCGACCTAGTACTTTCTTGATAGACATACATTATTTTATTGATAGGCATAAAATAGATTTATAAAGACATTGTGACAAAATTGGCCATTAATTTACAAGTTCAACTATTTTTTGCTGTACGAAAGCAGTGATGTAATCTCTTGAGCCCGAGTTACTCAAGTGAAACAGCAGTGTGAATTGATATAGCTCATTTGTTGAAAAAAGACTAATTTGCTTGATTGTTACTATGACGATTTCATATTGTGCCCAAATGTCGTACCTGCCACTTTGTGTCCAAAAGCCCTGTGCCCAAGTGTCGTGGATACTCGACCATATTAATCAAAACCCACAAGCCTGATAACACAGCGAGACCTATTACTTGTTCCATAGGATCTGCCAGTTATAAATTATCTAAGTGGCTTGCGTCTATTTTAAGTCCTCTTGTAGGCTCCATCTCCAGTAGCCACATAAGAACAATGTAGATTTAGTTGATAAGCTTAATAACCTAAATTTGAATTACCAATCTAAATTGATAAGTTATGATGTTGCTTCATTATTTACTCGTGTACCTGTTTTTGATCTGTTGGTGTACCTTGAAGAAAAATTGAAGAAACACGAGTTGCCACTACCTACCACCACTATCATTGATTTAATTAGATTATGCATTGTTGACTCATTTTGTATTTGACGGTAATTATTTCCAGCAAAAGTTTGGCATGGCTATGGGTAACCCACTTTCTCCAGTTCTTAGCTATCTTTACATGGAATTTTTTTAAACTAAGTTATTACCTAAGATTCTCCCCCGTTATGTCACTTGGTTCAGATACATTGATGATATCTTATGTCTTTGGCCTGCAAATGATGATCCTACTTTGTTCTTAACTAAACTCAATGCCTTGATAGAAGAAAATAATCATTTACCTTTCCTTGATGTAATGATTTACAGAAAGGAAAGGTCCTTCAAATTTGACGTCTATAGGAAACCCACCAATGTCCTTTCATACGTACATTTTTACTCGTCTCATCATTGCAGGACAAAGATGTCAGTGTTGTCATCAATGTTTCTGAGAGCCCATAGAATTTGCAGTCCGGAGTTTTTGGATGATGAACTCTTAAGAATATTTGACATAGCTTCAAAATTAAAATATCCTAAGCACCTCGTGGAGATTTCTTATAAATCGGCAAAGAAATCTTTCTACGAGGAAAAAGCTAGTAAAACCTTTAATGTAAAAAACCTACTTGTGCTGCCTTTCAACGAGAATTTCGTCAAACTACCTCATATTCTTAAGACTTTCAACATTCAAGTGGCATTTAAGAACTCCAATACAGTTAGAAGTCTTTTAATTAAAAACTCTCCTTATAAGGAAGAAGGATACATCTATTCAATCCCATGTAAAAATTGCGAAAAATGCTATATTGGTCAGACTGGAAAAGAATTAAAAGTAGAGTTAAAATATCAGTATAGCGTCAAGAGTGGGCAAATTTTAGATGCATTATTTATTCACCTAAGGGATTTTAATCATTGCATAAATTGGGAGGGTGCTAAAGAAAATGTTAAAAATAAGTCATATATGACTAGAAATATAATAGAATCCAGTCTGATCAAAGATACATTAGTCAATAACTTAAATTTAAGTCATGGTATGTACAAACTGGACAATTTTATTGTGAAAAAGGTAGTGGTCCAAACGTCCGCTGCCGCGAACGGGTCAGGTCGACAGTAGAGCCTCACAACCTTTCCCGGTTCCCTTCCTGACCTTATACTCTGTATATATTCGTGTGTTCTTTTTCATTTCTATCAGGCAAACATCACGCATCACATCACATCCAACCCATCAGTGTAAATAAAATACACACGTGACACACACACTTCAACCGCACGAAACGCTCTCATCAAGCAAGACGAGAGCATCCCCCTGTGTCATCATCCTCGCTCGAGTGTATTGATCAATCCTCTGTTATCCGATGTGGAAATAGTGAATAACAGTGTACTGTGATACGCTCTCACCTGCCAAGATGAGAGCGACCCCCCGGGGTCATACCACCCCGAGCGCGGTAGAGTCAAGAAGCATCTTTTCCATCTCCAGCGACGAATATAGTGACCACCCGGAAGTAAACCCCGACCTCAAGAAATCCAAGCACCCCCGAACCAAACCCTCCCTGGGAAATGGCGCCCCGCCCAGCGACCCCAGTGCCCCAGCCCCAGGGCCGGCAGCTGACCCCGGCCCCACCGAAGGTAATCACCTACCCGTCAATGACCAGTTGTACGGGCACCCTACCCCTTCCCCTGAACCTGCAACTCTCTCACGGACAACCCAGGGGATCAAAGCAGAAGGGGACAAGCTGCAGCGAACACGGTGGGACCCGTTGATGGCATTCGCCAGACACCGTCAGGTGAATGGCTCATAAGCTGTCTCACCGAAACCCAACAAAATCGCCTCTTGCGTACCACGGCTTTGCAGACCGACCGTGGCGACCCCATCTCCTCACTAGGATACCCAAAACAATTGTCGTAGGAGTTGTCAAAGGTGTCCCCCTTGAAGAGGACGCCGAGAAACTCCTCAAGGCTGATCTGGAAGCCCAGGACCTGGCGGTTGATGATATCCTAAGACTCACCTCGATGGACGGCATGCCCACTTGTTCAGTGAGGGTGGCCTTCCTCATGGATATCCTCCCTTCCACTGTGAAGCTGGGCTACACCCTCCACCAAGTGGTCCCCTATGTTGCCCCAGTGAGGAGGTGTACCAGATGTCAGCTGCTGGGGCACTCCAAAAAGGAATGCCGCCGCAAGGCCCCCCGGTGCGCCAAGTGTGGCAAAGGACACGCCACACAGGACTGCAGAGATTCGCAACTCTTCTGTGTCAACTGTTACGGCAACCACTCTGCGGCCTACTCCAAGTGCCCATGAGTGGTAATAAGGAGGATAGCGTATGAGCTAAAAACAGCGCTTCTCGGAGGCTCTGGCCGTTGCCAGGGAACGCTGGGACTCCCACCTGAAAGAAGAGCGGGCGAAGGACCGTGACTTCACTACAACGTCCGGACCCAACCGGGCAATGAACAGGCGCTCGCCCTCCAAACCCCCCACCCCCCTGAAGACACCACCCCAAGTAGGACGGACCATCCCCCCACCGGCTACGCGGGCGAACCCGTCCCCCCTGCCCCGACGGTAAGAGCCCCCCCCCCCCCAGCCACCACCGAGGAAAGAAACTCAGACCCAGGAAGAGGAAACCCAAGGCTTCCAAGGCTAAAAACCAGGAGGCAGAATCACCCGCAACGCCTCCCCACCCCAGGGAAGAGGATGAGGGCATCCCCTTAGATGACGGGGACAGCACCACCATGCATACAGAAGACACCTTCCCCACTCTCACCCAACGACACACCCGCAGTCAGCACCATTAATTACCTCGTAGCCATCGTTGAGTCCCAATAACGGGACCTGGCACGGTCCAACCCACAAGCAGCCAAGCTACTAAATGGGATCTTCGTGATCCTAAACTCCATCTTAGAGATCACCAACAAAGGAGGTAATTAAAATCATGCAGTGGAACTGTAGGGCAATTAACACCGCCCGGGACCTCCTAGTGCAGCACCTGAGTAGAAGGACGCAGGTCGATATGAGTGTCCCCCAAAGCTCAGTCGTGTCTCCCCTTCTATTCATACTCCTCTTAGCGGACGTGGGCAAAGGAGTACGGGGTGATACGGTCGTCACCGCATACGCAGACATAGCCCTCTGGAGGAAGTCAAGGCACCGGCGGCCAAAAAAGAACTCGGCTCAGCACAAGGCGGAACTCCGAAGGTTTCAAGAGCAAGTAGACATCGTGGTGGCCCAACTCAACAGCCTAGGGTTCACACTCTCGGCAAAGAAGACTGTCTACATGCCAGTGCACCTGGCAGGTTACAACAGCGACACATACGATGAGCTGCGTGCTGTAGGGGCTCAAGCGCCAGTTCCCGCGATCTCAGGTTTTTGCATGTTCTAGGTGCTCCATCTCTTCTAGATCATGGGGCAATAGACTGGGATAGGATTCTCTACCTTATTCCCACTATATCGAGGGGTTAGAGTTGCATACTGAAGGGAGAGTGAGGTAGACGTGCATGAGGGGCCGGACGAACCCCCCTTATTCAAGTTACGTGGGCACAACATCTTCCCTGGAATGGTGAGTGTGAATTTCATGTATTTATTGCGATTTGTCTGTCTGGTAAAAAAAACAAAAACAAAAACGTAATTTAAAAAAATCATTAGAAATAATTACAATGGATAATGAAATTCATACTATATTACATATTTTATACATGTATTTACCTTCCATTTTGAATATTTATTTACATGCCACACATATTGGGAATATTAGGAATCGTACATAGGTGTGCATATTTCAATAATAATATGCAACAAAAAAATAATGAAAAACACTTAGCAAAATATATCTGTTCGAAAGCTTTCAAATGATATATTACAGTTTGATTTTGATTTTTACACGTAAATAATGTCCGTAATATGTACCCATACTTTAACGCTTAATTACTCGGAATTCCTAATTTGGCGCTTGAGCCCCTACAGCACGCGGCTCCTCATATCCGAGCTGGAACCGGATAAATATATGCGGTACGCCAGTTGAACCAGCGAAATCAGTCCGCTACTTAGGAGTAACGTTCCAGAGAAACGGCCAATGGACTCTCCACATCCAGCAAGCCACCTTCAATCCTCAGAGCTTTAAACCTAGTTCGAGCGATCCAAAAGGAACCCTGGGGGCAACACCGGGAAACTCTTATTCCCATCGTCTAGAGCCTCGTTCCCACAAGGGTCCTCTTCGCGGCCCCAGTACTACACGACCTACCCAGACAGAAGCTGCTCTGCATGGTAAGGGTAGAATGCCAAGCCCTACGTGTGGCACTCGGCCTTCCGAAGTCAGTACCACACGAACAAGTATACAACGAAGCTGGCATACTACCTCTCTGGGCCCGGATCAGGAGGGATGCCTGCCGGTACCTCTTCAGTTCAGCAAAGGTACCCAATTCCACGGACGAGGAACTCTATGAAGGGTGGATTTGGCACCGCACGGCGATCCCACCCAGGGCCTGCCAGGTTCTGTTAAAGACCTGTGTCTCCGAGCTGGACTTCAACTCAGCGATCGCCGCCTCATCGCCCAGTGCCAAGTAGACCCCTTTCCCCCCTGGGACCTCCTCCCGCCAGAGGTAAAGACGGACATACGAGGACTAGGAAAAAAGGCAACCCGCCACCTGCTGATCACTCACACCAGGGAACTCCCAAGAGGGAATTTGCAAACGATTTCCGGATATACACCGATGGATCGGTTATGGAAGACGGCCGTACGGGTGCATGCGTCTACCTGGAACCCACGGGAAAATAACGCCCACCACCATCCTTACAGCCGAGCTACTCGCCATACGAGAAGCCCTCCGGGAAATCATCGCCCTCCCCCACCCACGAAGTGCTTCCGAGTGGCTACTGCGCCTCCAGACCAGAGGTGAGTGAAGAAATCCTTCGACTCTCGACAGAAACAGCGAAACTCGGCACTAGCCTCCTGTTCCAATGGCTACCCTGCCTCTAAGAAACCCCTCTCAATGGAATCCATGCTACACCCACATACACCATGCCCTAATCATTAACCCAGGCAAGCTACAAGACACATTTTAATTAAACGAGTGCCTTAATCGGCGATCTCACTCATCTTGCCTGAGTGAGATCGTGTGAATCGTGAATCGATTATCACCATGTACGAACAGTCTTAGTGTGTCAACAAGTATTCGAAAATTAATTTCGCGCTTTAACTCTCCATCACTCTTATAAAGAAGAATGAAAACAACAATTGACGTCTGCGGTGACTGCCAGAAGAAGTGCGGCCTGGGCACTATTTACTGTGAAGGATGCCACATTTGGTACCACCGCAAATGCCAAGATATTCCGCAAGCTACATTCCAAGAACTTGGCGAGATGTCCCTTAGGTACTGGTGCAACTCTTTCGTAACGAACTGGTGCTTCGAGGATAAACTGTCCGGTCGTTTTAACTACGGACTTTCGTTACAGCGGCTGAAAGAGGCTTTTTTTGCATAACCATAGTAGTTTGTTGTAGGAAGCCAAAAGAAGGGAACAAATATTTTTGCGTAATACACCGAGAACATCAACACCTATGAACATATACAGGTTTGAAGCGATCCTTGCCAAGTGTGGTGGTGTGAAGAATCGAACGCCAGTTCATGTAACCGAGGATGGGAATTGCCTATTCAACTGTTTCGGTAGCACTGTGCGCGAATGAGCAGCTAGCCGCGAGTTTACGAGTGGGGACAACAATCGAAATGGTTTTGCATGAAGAATTCATTGAACAAGGCCATCAGACTAGCACCTGGATATCACACTCGTCAAATTGCCAGAATCATATGGAACGGTAAATCAAAAACTGAAAGAGGCACTTTATGAAATTCCTCAAATCCAAATCCAAACAGTGCAGCAAGGAACTGTGTGACTTCTACTGACGGGTTATACACTATTCCAAGAATGCCCAAAGTGGCCAGACAAAACGACCAAGGAACGCTAAAACAAGGACTATACGTGTCGTGACATCAGGAGTCCGATCGGGCTTGAGATCGACAGTGGAGGCAGTTCAAGGACTGCAAGGTGTTTGTGGCCAAACAGGTATTTCAGGTAACCTTGGTCTAGTTATCAGACTGTTAAATTATAACTTTAAAATAAATTCTCAGTAAGCGCAGCAAGGAACAATGTGTGACTTCTACTGACGGGTTATTGTACGGTGAAGGGAATTATCAACTAGCACCTGGATATCACTCATCAAATTGCCAGAATCATATGGAACGGTAAATCAAAAACTGAAAGAGGTACTTTTTATTAAATTCCTCAAATCCAAACCCAAACAGCGCAGCAAGGAACAATGCACGACTTCTACTGACGGGTACACTATTCCAAGAATGCCCAAATTGGCCAGAAAACAGGCCCAGACAAAACGACCAAGGAACGCAAAAACAAGGACTATACGTGTCGTGACATCAGGAGTCCGATCGGGCTTGAGATCGACAGTGGAGGCAGTTCAAGGACTGCAAGGTGTTTGTGGCCAAACAGGTATTTCAGGTGAGTAACCTTGATCCAGTTGTCCGACTGTTAAATTATAACAAGCTTTTTTTTAACATGATTATCTCCTTGATCTACTACTACTTCTGCTGCTACTTCTACCCACAGTTCCTGAGATCCACTATCGTCGAATGGAACCACATGTCGTGACATCCAAGGTCCATATAGTATAGGTCAACGCACGCGCAGGCCCAGATATATTTGTTATATTATTACTAATATTATCATGACCTCTGAGTTATATTTTTAATTACATACATAACAATTTAAGGTGGGAGATCGACAAAAACACAAAATTCATTATTTAATATATACCTTCTTGTGAGTATACACTCAATACAAACTAATTACACCTTATTTACACTCAGTAGTTTAGTGCTAGCACTTAATGTTTACAATGTGTTTACACTTGTGGGATTCCCTTAGATGTTGCTAATTTTGATGGTTTTCTGTTGCCAATCTTTTGTGCCACTATTTTTCTGTTTAATATTCTCATCCTGAAAAAAAAAAAATCTGCATTTAACGAAGTAGCCTATGACATCCTCAGGTAAAGGTACAAATTTGACCATGTATTTTGTCAAGTTTTTCATGGCATTTTTTTTCAGCTTTTAGCTCGGAATCTCCATGGTAACAAACAACCTTTCCATGGTTTTCAAATGGTCAAAAAATTCCTTGTTAGGTGTTTTTAGTTTTCCTTCCAATCTACTTAAGGCAGAAATACATGTATTATCATTGTCCTTCACACTTGATCCTAGGAATTCATATTGGGGAAATTTGTTTACCATCAACCCACCAACATACCTTAGACCCTCACTTTCCATGGCTTCTTCAAAAGCTATGTCTTTTACATCAAATGAAAGGGGTTCATAGCAGTCTGGCTCATCATCCACAGCAAAAACCATTGCTGATAAGCAGAGTTCTTCATCCAAATTGTTGGGGTCAATTTTGGAAGTAGTAGCACATTGATTAACGTTAATTTTAGCAAGTGCTGCATCCGACATGTTTGTACCTGTACACTCTTTCACTGTGTTATACCTCATACCCATCAGAGCAATTTCTTTTCCAAGAAGAATTTTTGGACAATTTATATATTCACACAATGGTACAAGTTGATATATGGCTCATGTGTTTCTAGTGATAAATGTTGTGATATGAACCATGGTGTACTTCATTTCCTTCGCAAGTGCGTAGTTTTATAGATATTAATTGTTAAAGTAATGCACTTTGGCCTACCTCTCCTACCGAACGATCTGGGGGGGAAATGTGGGAAACCGGGGTTTTTGGGTGGGGGGGAATGTACACACGGACTATTGACCGTTGCACTATAGGTGTAACACACAAATTAAAGCGTCATATCCAATCACACGATCCCAATTTCCAAATAGTATGTAGGGATACCGGGTCACAACTATTAATCCTTCATATTTGTTATTGTTATTGAATCACGCTTACAACGAATAGCTATATTAGCCATTTTTTGCACAAGTTACCTATTCCTTACGCTAATCAGGTCTACCGACGTTCAATTGTGTTCTTGGTGTGGAAGATTATTACATCAATTTCAATCCGCTACCAATATCACTCTGATATGGTAAAACAATATTAACCAACATAACCGCGAGCGTAATCTTTTTTTCGCTACATTCGAGCGTTCTTCTCAGAGCATCGTTGCCGACTGCCTTGTTTCGCGCTACATTGGAGTCATGTTCGGTGAGTATCGTTGCCTCATCCGCTACATTCACAAATGTAGTGCTTCGGTTTGGGTTACTTAGGTTCCCATGTATGAGACTATGTCCTACGGTAGGTTAGGTTAGGTAGGTTAGGTTATGTTTGGTTAAGTAACGTATTAACAAGATTTACGTGACCTATTCACAAGATATTAACGTACATCAACGCGAGCGTATCGTTGCCACACATTTCGTTTTCGCTACATTGGAACTGTAGTCGTTCTTTTTTGGTTACTTCTCTTTGGTTACGTAGGTTAGGTTAGGTTAGGTTAAGTAACGTATTAACAAGATGTCCGTGACCTATTAACAAGATATAAACGTACATCAATTCGAGCGTATTGTTGCCCCACCTTTTTCTTTCGCTACATTGCAACCGTGTTCCCAGAGTATCGTTCCCTCATCTGTTATATTCCCAACCTTTGTGGTTAGGCTTTGTTTTGTTACGTTAGGTTAGGTTAGGTTACGTAAGTTAGGTTAGGTTAGCTTACGTTAGGTAAGTTAGGTAACGTTATGTATTAATAAAATATACACATACATCAGCGCGAGCGTACGTTATACGCTTCTGTAAACTCATTTGTTTTACGCTCACTTCAATCAGCCTGATTGGCTGCTAAGTTTCCGCCGCAATTACGTTACTCATGTCTTCCTACTTACAATTGTGTCCTTGGGGTGGTCGAGCTTAGGTTATTTTACTGTTAGGTTACGTTATGTATTCACAAAAGATCAACATACATCAACGCGAGCGTATGTTTGGCCCATACGCGAGACGCACTTCAATTGTTTTGACCTAGCGTGACCCACGCATGCTACATTGACCTGACAGTTTAACAATGGCCACCCAGTGTACTGGATGTTCCACCACCTATTTTAACACGATCCAAGTGTATTTACGCGACGACGCGGCCGCAACAAAGTTTCTAAAAACCCACGGGGTTTTACCCAACGACGTACAGTGTCCAAACTGCAAGCTTCCCTGTACTTATAGGGCAAGTAAGCATTCTTGGTACTGTGGGAGGTGGAAAAAAATTGCAAAGACCAAAAGGTCTAAGCAGTGTCCTTTCACAAAGTCAGACTACACTGGAACATTTTTGGAGGGAACCCACTTAAAACCCTCGCAGATAATCGCGTTTGTCAACCATTGGCTTCACAAACAGTGGAACCATCGTACGGTTATAAAAAATTTGAATTTCTCTCCAACCACCAGTGTGGACTGGCGGAGCTTCTGTGCCGAGGTCACTGAGCGTTGGTTGGAAAATCAGGGTCCTATTGGGGGGGAGGGCATTGAGGTCGAGATCGATGAAACTCTCTTCATCAAGAGAAAATATAATAGGGGTCGCTTCACAAAACAATTGTGGGTTTTTGGGGGCATCGAAAGACTCACCAAGAAGTGCTTCCTCGTGCCTCTACTGAACAAAGACAGGAGTGCTCGTACGCTCGTCCCGCTCATCAAAAAGTTTATTAAACCAGGCTCTGTTGTCTATAGTGACTCCTGGCGGGCGTACAAACAACTGTGCGACCAAGGTTACAGCCACTTCGCGATCAATCATAAAGAACACTTTGTTGATCCGAACAATCCCAAAGTTCACACTCAAAACATTGAGAGGCTTTGGCTTGATTTGAAGCAGTGGTCTAAACGCCCAGGAATCAGGCAGAAATTCTACAAGCAGTACCTGGCGCGCTATATCTTCCTCCACACCTACGAGGAAGAAAAAGTGTTACATCATTTTTTCGTAGAGGCCGCACGCTTATACTGGTGTTCCTGCAACCTCATCACCTGAACAATCAACCTCTTCACCACAAGCCTCTACTTCATCAGCATAAGGTAATCATAATGCTATTATTGTACATTAAACTCCGATGACAAGATGTCTTGTCATTTGGTCAAATAAAACAAAAAATCATAAAACACCAAAATGTTTGATCAAACACCAGAAAAATATGACGTCAGGCCTGAGCGAAGCGAGGGCTGACGTCATATTTTTCTGGTGTTTGATCAAACATTTTGGTGTTTTATGATTTTTTGTTTTATTTGACCAAATGACAAGACATCTTGTCATCGGAGTTTAATGGGTTAACGCTGGTGTAATACATTCTCATTATATAGCCCCTCTATTTTCTTTCCGCTGTTATTAAATGCAGGTATATGTCTCATGTGTTCCTAGTCATAAATGTTGTGATATTAACGCTGGTGTAATACATTCTCATTATATAGCCTTTCTATTTTTTTCCGGTGCTATTAAATGGCGGAACAGTTAGGTACGATTTTTTTTATGAGGCTCACTATTTATTTCCTATCGTAGCATTCAAATTCATTACGAAGACAGGTCAGCCAAGGCATACAAATACACATTATAGCAAGGTATTTAGCGATTTGTCGCTGCAGATTGTCAACCACAAAATGGCGGCCATCTATAGACACAATCAACTTCGCTAAATCTAGCGATTCCTCGCTGCCGCTTGTGAACCACAACATGGCTGCCATGTATAATCCCAAATACACGGAACACTCCCGCCAACCTGGGTGATTTCTCCCTATTTCTATGATATTCCTGGCTCTACATTGCATACATCTGAGCTTTTGCAAACGCCCATTACCCCATTTATTGCTTCTCCCCACCCAAAAACCCCGTTTTCCCACACGTCCCCCTCAGATCGTTCTGGTAAGCGAGGTAACCCAAGTTACATATCTTTCATATTCAATATCTCGAGAACTACGCATTTGCGAAGGAATTCAAGTACACCACTGTTCATATCACAACATTTATCACTAGGAACACATGGGCCATATATCAACTTGTACCATTGTGTGCACATATAAATTGACCGAATTTTTTTTAAATCTATTTGATCTGTACAGGAGATGGGTTGTCATTAGCTCCTAAGACAAAACAAAAAAATGTTCTAAGCAATCTTGATTTAGTCTGTACGTTAGCAAAAAGGTTACATTAAATCTTTCATTCAACATTTTGTATAACTTTGAGAGGGACATTGAGGAAATGATTAACCCTTTTTGAAATTGATACAAGTGATTTTTTTCCACCCAGTCTCATTTCTTTAGCAGTTTTAATCATATCTTCCAAAATGTGATTTTCTTCTTCCAAATTCTATCCATAGGCATTTCTAGGATTTTTTGAATCTATACGTACCCTTGCATTAAAGAGATCAAACCAACGATATGCTAGCATAATGAATTTACTAGTCATTTCCCAATCATTACTCTTTAAAAGGCCTTGCAAGAAAATAGACCTCTGACCAGTCTCCCAGTCTCAGGCTTAGATCCTCTGCTTGATCACTTGATTGAAGCCAATAGAAGGCTTAAGCAAGTGGCACAAGAAAGAAATATTCTGCGTAGGGAACAGAAACAATGGTAAAAAGAAAAAACATTACAAAGTACATTCAAAATTGCATATGGCATAGCTGTGGCTCACATTAAGAAGGGACTAATTCTTTACAGAAACACAAATAGATGCAATGTTAAATGGAAAACAACCAGCAACTTACACTGATAATGATGTTAGTGAATCGCTGGTACCGCATGACTACAGTTCAAAAGCATACAAATATCTAAGGGAAAAGAAGCATCTTCTGCCTTCTGTAAGTACGCTCAACCGCCGCGTGTCAAAGCTCGACTTACAACCTGGTGTGTTATTACCAGTAATTCAGCTTTTGAAAAAAAAAAAAATGTCAGATGTTGAGCGCCTTTGTGTACAGTCTTTTGATGAGACAAGTGTTGCATCAGACTGGACATACAAAAAAGGCACTGATGTAATATATGAACATAAAAAGAGACTGCAGTGTGCTATGTTAAGGGGACTGACAAGCCCTTGGAAACAGCTAGTGTACTACGACTTTGACACTAATATGACTAAGGACATACTGTATGACATTATTGTTAAGGTGGAAGAAGCTGGATTTTTAGTTGTTGCTATGGTATCGTATATGGGATCAACAAATCTTAAACTCTTACAAACACTGTGAAACCATTGATAACCATAGCTTCACAAATCCAACTTCTAGTGACAAGGAAATTTGTTTTTGCCGATGCTACACATCTCATAAAACTAATTAGAAACAATCTTTTAGATTCTGGATTCAAATTGGATGGTAAAGATGGATGCAAAAATGTGACCAATTCTTGCATTCGTGAGATAATCAAAATGAGTATAAAAGACTTAAAACAACATTCCGACTCAGCGACAAACACATTGATGCACAAGGTAATCGAAGAATGAATGTTCACTTAGCTGCACAACTCTTGTCTGAAACTACAGGTAAAACAATTAAGTATTTTAGTGAGCAAGGCCTTTTAAAGAGTAATGATTGGGAAATGACTAGTAAATTCATTATGCTAGCAGATCGTTGGTTTGATCTCTTTAATGCAAGGGTACGTATAGATTCAAAAAAATCCTCTAGAAATGCCTATGGGTGGAATTTGGAACAAAATCACATTTTGGAAGATATGATTAAAACTGCTAAAGAAATGAGACTGGGTGGAAAAAATCACTTGTATCAATTTCAAAAAGGGTTAATCATTTCTTCAATGTCCCTCTCAAAATTATACAAATGTTGAATGAAAGATTTAATGTAACCTTTTTGCTAACGTACAGACTAAATCAAGATTGCTTAGAACATTTTTTTTGGCTGTCTTAGACAAATGGCAGGAGCTAATGACAACCCATCTCCTGTACACATCAAACATAGAATTTAAAAAGTTCTTCTTGGAAAAGATATTGCTATGATGGGTATGAGGCATAACACAGTGAAAGAGTGTACAAATACAAACATGTCTGATGCAGCACTTGCTAAAATTAACGTTAATCAATGTGCTACTACTTCCAAAATTGACCCCAACAATTTGGATGAAGAAGTCTGCTTATCAGCATTGGTTTTTGCTGTGGATGATGAGCCAGACTGCTATGAACCCCCTTCATTCGATGTAAAAGACATACCTTTTGAAGAAGCCATGGAAAGTTAGGGTCTAAGGTATGTTGGTGGGTTGATGGTAAACAAATTTCCCCAATATGAATTCCTAGGATCAAGTGTGAAGGACAATGATAATACATGTATTTCTGCCTTAAGTAGATTGGAAGGAAAACTAAAAACACTTAACAAGGAATTTTTTGGCCATTTAAAAATAATGGAAAGGTTGTTTAATAGTAACCATGGAGACTCCAAGCTAAAAGCTAAAAAAAAAAAAAAAAAAAAAAAAAAAATGCCATGAAAAACTTGACAAAATACATGGTCAAATTTGTACCTTTAGCCTGAGGATGTCATAGGTTACTTCGTTAAATACAGATTTTTTCAGGATGAGAATATCAAACAGAAAAATAGTGGCACAAAAGATTGGCAACAGAAAACTATCAAAATTAGCAACAAAGGGAATCCCACATAAGTGTAAACACATTGTAAACATTAAGTGCTACCACTAAATTACTGAAAGTGTAAATAAGGTGTAATTAGTTTGTATTGAGTGTATACTCACAAGGTGTATATTAAAAAAGAATCAATGAATATTGTGTTTTTGTCGATCTCCCACCTTAAATTCAGTTATGTAATGTAAAATATAACTCAGAGGTAATGATTAGTAATAATATAACAAATATATCATAGCAATAGTTATTATATGGATCATATGAAGATCTGTCTCCCTAGGGCACCCATGTAAAGAAATTCCACCCCCAGAGTAAACTGGCAAGATTACACATCTGTCCCCAGGTCAAATCCGAAGGCGAGGTTATATTCACATGCAAAGTCATGTCATGTCCCTGGGATCATGTGAAGACCTACCTTCCCAGATGTGCTCATCTGAAGATCTGTCTCACCATGTCCGTCTGGGGAGACAGATCTCCAATTAAAGTTAATAATAGTAGTAATTATAAGAGAGAGCGGGAGCAGAGAAAGAGAGCGAGAGCAAGGCCTTGAGCGGGAGCAGAGGGAGATAGAGCGGGAGCCACGGGGAGGGGGAGGGGGAGGGGGAGGAGGAGGAGGAGGAGGAGGAGAGAGACCCTGACAGATCACGTGGGATGTACCCAGTGACGTCACTAACCCCCCCCCCCCACTTCCCCCGCTGGGTACTTGGACCTGCGCGTGCGTTGACCTATACTATATGGACCTTGCTCCGTACCACGACTCTGCTGAGGCTGACCCAGATGGTTGTATACGCCAACGACTTGGTCATCGTCTCAATGTACGACTCCTTCCGCGGATGCCAGAGGGTTCTCCACTGCCTTCAGGAAACTACTAAAGACCTGGGCCTCAAGTTCTCCGCACCCAAGACCAAGGCCATCCACTTCAGCCGGACAACACCTACAGCCAACCTCTGCCTCAACGGACAAGACATCGAGTGGGTCAACGAATACAAGTACCTGGGCGTCATCATCGATCGACACCTCAGCTTCACAAGCCACATCAAGTACGTCGCCAAGAGAGTCCGATGCTGTCTGAACGCCATGAGGGCCATCAGCGGTCTTCCAGGTGGTACCAACTCCTACGTCCTCCATCGAGTTTACCAGACAACCATCCGGCCAATCCTCGACTACGGAAGCGTCGCCCTTGCCTTTGCGTCCAAGACAGCTAGACATCACCTTGACGCCATACAGAATAGAGCGGGCCGACTCATCCTACGAGTTCCATCCTGGTCCTGCACCAAAACCTACCTTCATGAGACTAACCTCATCCCGAGCCAGTTCCGACACGACGCCCGCCTGGCAATCCTCACCGACAAGGTTCTACAAGGTCCCAGCCACCCCCTCCACAGCCAACTCCGCTCCGCTCTCGAGAAGTCCAGAGAAGCCTTCAAAGACCACGCCTCGCTCCTCCACACGGCCGATAACTGGCGACTCCACACTCCAGTCGACGACTACCTCCCAGAGATTCAAGACCGAGCCGTCCAGCCACCCAGGGTCAAGCCTGCTGCAGCCTACCACAGCATTGCATTAGCAGAAGACGGTCACGACACCGACCCTCTAGTACATTACACTGACGGCTGTCAACGCAGACGGTACAGCAGGTTTCGCCTTCGTCGCCCCGCACTCCACCCAGTCCTTCAGAGCAACCGACAGGTCCTCCACCGTCCAGACGGAACTTGCCGCTATCAGAGAGGCCATCATCGACTCGAGAAGCCAGCCAGAAGATGTCATCGTCATCCACACCGACAGCCAGGGTGCCATTGACAGCATCCGTAACCCTCACCGAGACAACATAGCATTCAACAGAGACATCCAGGACAACATTCAACAAAGTGGCAAGACCTACGTCATCAATTGGATCCCCAGCCATGTTGGCATCCCAGGCAATGAAGCAGCAGACGCCGCCCCCAAGACCGGTACCCGGAAACCTGAACCAGATGTCGTCATCACAGTCAGCAGACGCCAGACTAAAGCCCAGTTCCACCGCACAGCCCGCAACAGATAGTCTAATCCAAGACACCCAGTCCGAGTCCCTCCAGTGGAACATCAGCCAACCAAGCACAAGGGAAGCCAGGACCACCCTCAACCGACTGCCAAGACGCACTCAATGTGCCATCAACGCCATCAGAGTCCGAGCCAAGACTTACAGACAGATCGCTCAGAAGTCCAACACTTGTGCCTACTGCGACATGGATATCAGATGTCAGCACGTCCACGACCTCACCGAATGTCCCCGCATCTCCAGTCTCCGCCGGCGCCTTCTCGACCATCTCCCGATGGAGGACCACGTTGGAGACACCCAACTCCTGGTCATCTACATCGTGACATCCCAGACCCTCCAATGCTTCAGTGATCTACAGGATTACCACCCCCTTCAACCCACCGCGGCGATAGTAATCAATGGTTGCATTGCTTACAGCTCATCCTGGGGGCAAGTCTGCGAAAATGTCTCATTCCCTCCCCGGTGAGGGATAAACCTACAACAACAACAACACCTCCCCCAGTCCCATTTCCGGTACTACACCACTAAAAAGTCCTGTGATCACTGTGAATTGTCATCTTGCCTGAGTGAGATCGTGAATCGTGAATCGATTATCACCGTGTCCGAACAGTCTTAGTGTGTCAACAAGTATTCGAAAAGTAATTTCGCTCCTTATCAGCTCTTCATCATTCTTATATAGAAGAATAAAGACAACAATTGACGTCTGCGGCGACTGCCAGAAGAAGTGCGACCTGGGCACTATTTACTGTGAAGGATGCCACATTTGGTACCACCGCAAATGCCAAGATATTCCGCAACCTACATTCCAAGAACTTGGTGAGATGTCCCTTGGGTACTATTGCGTAACGAACTGGTCCTTCGAGGATAAACTGTCCGGTGGTTTTAACTACGGACTTTCATTACAGCGGCTGAAAGAGGAATTTTCTGCATAACCATAGTAGTTTCTTGTAGGAAGGCGCAAGAAGGGAACACATTTTTGCGTAATACACCGAGTACATCAACACCTATCAACATATACAAGTTTGAAGCTGATCTGGAACCAGATACGAATGCCGTTGCGATCCTTGCCAAGTGTGGTGGTGTGAAGAACCGAACGCCAGTTCATGCAAGCGAGGATGGGAATTGCCTATTCAACTGTTTCGGTAGCACTGTGCTGGAATGAGTTTACGAGTGCGGACAACAATCGAAATGGTTATGCATGAAGAATTCATTCAACAAGGCCATCAAACTAGCACCTGGATATCACACTCATCAAATTGCCAGAATCATATGGAACGGTAAATCAAAAACTGAAGGAGAGGCACTTTATGAAATTCCTCAAATCCAAACCAAAACAGCGCAGCAAGGAACAATGTGTGACTTCTACTGACGGGTAATACAATATTCCGAGAATGCCCAAAGTGGCCACAAAACAGGCCCAGACAAAACGACCAAGGAACGCTAAAACAAGGACTATACGTGTCGTGACATCAGGAGTCCGATCGGGCTTGAGATCGACAGTGAAGGCAGTTCAAGGACTGCAAGGTGTTTGTGGCCAAACAGGTATTTCAGGTTAGTGACCTTGATCCAGTTGTCCGACTGTTAAATTATAACTTTAGAATAAATTCTCAGGTGTGTATCTAGGTGATCAACTTAACTGGAAATATATCAATCATGTCATTTGTGTGCCTGGACGCATAGCTGGTTTCATGAGCAATGTAAAATTATATTTGGAACCATTTGCTTATTAAAAAAAATTGGTGCAAAACACTGGCGGTTTTGTACTCTAACTTAACTTTTGCTGGTGGTTTCCGTCAACACACTCTGCACACCCTGCTCCTCGCGCCCTCTGCAATGTGACGTCATATATGTTTAACAGTTTGAACTTGTATACCGTTAGTTCCTCTTCCTCTTTCAAAATGAGTGCGTCTGGACAATATAAGCGGTGGTGTTTCACTCTTAACAATTACAATCGTGACATCGATTATAAAAGCTTGTTTTCGGCCCCCCCAGCATGGAATCTTGCGATGTGTGTGGGGGAAAGAAGTGGGATCGTCTGGAACCCCTCATTTGCAAGGGTATGTTGAGTTTCAGCGGTCGTTTAGGCTTGGACATTGTAAGAAAGTACTTCCTTGAGCTCACTGGGAGTGTGCCAGGAAAATTATAGATATTGTACCAAGGACGGCGATTTTTCAACAGTTGGTGATTTTTCGAACAGCCATCAGAGAGGGCAGGTATCAAGAAGAGAAAACAATTTGACTAAACGTCTGTTGCTCGGACTACTTAGCGATGATGCTGAAAGCTACAAAAATACTGGAGCCTACATCCGTTCTAAAGCAGCAATTGATGAAAGAGTTGGTGAGTTACGTGACTTATCTGCACGACATGAAAGGTTTGAAGAGTACAAATCTGTTCTACTATGTTCCTGGCATAGCTGGTTTCATGAGTAATGTAAAATTATATTAGGAGCCATTTGCTTATAAAAAAAAAATGGTGCATAACACTGGCGGTTTTGTACTTTAAGTCCATGAATTTTAGTACATTTAATTTTTTGAATACATTATTTGTAGAGTCTAGTCATCCTACCATATTACACACAGTGCTTTCTTTTGTAAAGTAATTATACGCTGTAAATTAGTTTGATATGTGTTACCCCATACTTCTGAGCAATAGTTCAAGTACGGGGGAAGAGACTACAAGAAATGGTCCGCAGGGTATTTTCATTTAGGAGATCTCATTTTATGCATTATCCCTAACGTTTTCGTTAGCTAGACGATGAACTTAACTAGAAATATATTAATCATGGCATCGGAAAGCTATCGAAAACGTTACAAAAGAAAGCACTGCGTATGATATGCAATGTAGGACGACTATACTATGAATAATTTACTCAAAAAATAAAATCTGGATCATGCACACCGTTAACTGCTGGATACACGGCGTATCTACCACGGTTGCAAGAGCATGAGGTGTCCTTGGAAAGTGCGCAATCTCGACAGGCCTCTTCATACGTTGGACACACATTACCCCACATAGGATCGTTGTTCTTGGCTTTGTAGAATTCTGCATGCAAAACCATTTCGATTGTTGTCCCAATCAATACAATGGATTGTGTTACACAGGTGGATTTCCCCGTTTTTTTATTTTTACGTCAAAGTCATATTACCCTCCGTGACCCAGACCCGACTTCCCTGTTCCTTACACTATTTAAGCTTAGGTAGACGAAAACGTTCAGTATTTCCTTCTTTGATTTCCTCGTGGTTTCAAGCAAAATATCTTCATTATGAGCCAAGAGGAAGATCCTTGCATCGTTTGCCGCAAGCAAGTGAGGCCGCGTCAGCAAGTCATTCTCTGTGATGGCTGCAGTAGATGGCAACATAGAGTATGCAGTACAGGCATTACCCAGGATGAATACAGAGAAGCAGTGAGGAGCAACGAGACTATCAGTTGATGTCAAGAGTGCAGTTACCACCTCGTCATTGGCTTACCTTTGGCTAAGAGCAGCAGAACGTCAGAGACTACAACGAACTGGACAGAGGATCACGAAAGAGAGGCCGTTCCACACACGGGATCCGAAATTCAGAATGCAGCGGAAGATACGGAAAACATGGACACGAGCATAGGAATTGACTTTCAAGTTCCCTCAAATTTAGAAGAGTCCTCCCTGGAAGATGCCACACCCATGTCTTATTAATCAGAAAATGTTGAGGAGACGAGCTACCAAGTTATATCTGCAGGATCCCAGGAAAACAAAGTGCAGCTTGCAGATAGCAACGGTTACACGTATGCTGTGAAGACAAGAAGGAAGAATGGCAACGTGACGTGGCGCTGCAGTATGAGAAACAAGAACAATTGGCGCAAGGCGACCGCACCACAAAGGTATGGATTTCACGAGAGGCTGCCAACCCGACATCCATCCAGGAAAACTCGGTGCCGCGAAAGCATCAATACTGCGAAAGGTTGTGAAAGAGTCCGCGGCAAAGGAAATTTTCACGTCAGCTTCCGACATCGTCAATCGGGGAATGTTGGAAAAAATATCGAGAGAACCCATCGAGGCGCTGCAGAAACCAGTGAATCTCGCTAGAGCAGCAAATCGATACGGGCAGAAGATGCGGCCAGCGGAACCACAGGATGTATATGGCGGAAAATGCAGGAAATAGGTCTGGCTCCAGTGTATCGCAATGATGAAGACACGCACAGACTTTGTCGTCAATTTCTTGCGTTGCCCTATCTCCCCCAAGAGCACATCTCGCACATGTTCGAGAGGCTTGCAACACAGGCACGTACAAGCTTGCTGACAGTATTGGTGAGTTATATCGTCACGCCAGGCGTAGTAATTTGTGTTTCTACCTTCTAGTCAAACTTTTGCATGAGCAGTCGCAGCTAATAAATATACAAATTAGATTAGTGTCGGACAAGAAGCTGCGATGTAGACAAAGGAAGGAATATAAACGAGTACAGGGACAAGTGAATAAAGTGTGGGATTCGTACATTGCTGGTGATAAGTCGGCCCGTCAGGTGCTTCGCGAATGCTCACATCTGGTTGCACCAAACATTGACGGCATTGAGATTTAGTGTTTTGTTTTATGTTTGTTTGATTATGTCCTCTGTTTCATAAATTAGATTATGTCCTTTTTGATTGTCCTCTGTTTTATAAATGTGTGCAACTGTAAACATTGACTAAACCGCGACGACAGCCCCCACCTGCTCTTAATAAGGACCCGAGACTTACTGGCGAGAAAATATGCGCAAGACTTCCTCGTCTACAAAGATGGCTCCGTCCGTGAGGACGGCCGCACTGGAGCGGGAGTCTTCCTGCAGCCGACAAACGAATCCTTCTCGGTCAAGCTTCCCCCCACCACCATCCAAACGGCCGAGCTCGTCAAAATCCGAGAAGTAGTGGTCAAGGTCATCAACCTACCCCTACCTCCACCACGGGTCACCATCCTCTCTGACTCCCGAACAAGCTTGACTATCCTGCAGGGAGCATACTACGAGTCGAGGCCCGAACTCCACGACGACATACTACGCCTCTCGACTCAGGCCACAAATCTAGGCCTTCGCCTCCGTTTCCAGTGGGTCCCATCCCACGTGGGACTACACGGAAATCAAATGGCGGATAGCGCCGCCAAACGAGGCGCTCTACTGCCACAAGAAAACCGGGTCGCGTTTCAGCTCACGGCCTGCGACGCTTTCCGCAGGATAGAACAAGCTTCCTGGGACATCTGGGAGTCGGACTACGCCGCCACCGCAGCCTCCCAGGGATGGCCCACTACTCGCCCTATGACCAAGGCCTCGGCCTCTTGCTCACTACCTCCTCACATATCTTCTGCTATTTCCAGGATCCGGGTCAACCACTGGTCGACCCAATTCCTACAACCTACCTGCACCTGCGGCACCGAACCGGTGTCCTTCCAGCACTGCCTCTTCTTCTGCCACACGCTCAAGGACCACTTCCTCCCTCTACGAGACCTCAACCGCCTCCGGGCCAACACCACCACGGATTCAGGCCACACCCATATCGTCCCCGCAGCCCAGCTAACGTGCTCCTCCCCAGTAGGAGCCCTCCTCTAAAAAAGTACGATCATCTTAAACACTCCATCACATCTACACATAAACCGTTCCCTCTGGCACATGCTCCTGTGAGGAGCAACCCCCCCCCCTCACAACACCACCCCAAGCTAAAAGACAGTCCTAAATCGGATACCTCCGCTGGGACGCAAAAAAAAAAAAAAAATGACAAGATGACACATCAAGATCGAGAAAACTGCATAGCCTGCCAAAGACCAGTGAGGATGAGGCAGGAAGGATTGCTATGCGACGGCTGCAATCGGTGGCAACACAGGAAGTGTCACACTGGTATCAGTCGTCCAGCTTATAGAAAAGCTGTGTCAGAGGGAACCGACATCGAGTGGACGTGCTTGCCATGCAAGCTGGCAGCCACTGCCCCCGCAGCAGGGAGTACTCGACTCGGCACACAATCTCTGGACCCCCACGACAATGAGGAACAGCAAGCCAGGGAAGAGTCTTGACGACCCATCCAGAGACCCAACCCTACCCAATTTTGCTGTACCTCCACCTGTCAGAGAATCTTCCATTGAAGATGAAGCCCCGAACGACGTCGCTGTCTGTCAGCCAGCGACGACATACAACATCATCGCAGATGGTTCCAACAAAGGGAAGGACAAGTTAGCGGACATCAACGTACACGGTCAAGACACTGCGAACAAACGGCAACAAGACGTGGACGTGCAGTGTCACAAACAAGAACATCTGGTGCAAAGCGTCCTTCAGAAAGGAAGCATTTTCACGAGAGGTTCCCAGCCCCACATCCACCCGAGAGAACTTGGCGCAGGAGTATCAACAGAGATTTGGAGGAAAGTCAAATGTAAGGCCACTGAAACAGTATTCACACCAGCCGAAATCGTCAACGAAATACTGTTGCAGGAAGTCAGAGATGTTCCTATTCCTGTCCTGTCGAGACCAGAAAATCTTGCCAGGGCTGTTAACAGGCACCGGCTTCCACCGGATGAGCAGGCCACACTCGACTTCGAGATTGACTTCAATTTCCTGAAGGACGGTTTCCTACGAAAGGACGTCAGAGTTGGGGGCAAGAGGCACTTGGTGTTTGCATCAGACATGATGGTCCAGTCCAAAGCGAAGGCATGGTACTTGGATGGCACAGTACCGTCGGGCCCAGGGACAGCTTTTTGAGCTGTGGGACGAGTACATCGCCGGCAAAGGAATTACTAAAAAGATGTTCTCATGTCATGGCGCCGACTTTGGAGTCATTTCACTTCGCATCATTTCTATTATAATTGTATTTTATGAATTGATATTCCGCAACCTACATTCCAAGAACTTGGTGAGATGTCACTTGGGTACTCTTGCGTAACGAACTGGTCCTTCGAGGATAAACTGTCCGGTGGTTTTAACTACGGACTTTCATTACAGCGGCTGAAAGAGGCATTTTCTGCATAACCATAGTAGTTTGTTGTAGGAAGGCGCAAGAAGGGAACACATTTTTGCGTAATGCACCGAGTACATCAACACCTATCAACATATACAAGTTTGAAGCTGATCTGGAACCAGATACGAATGCCGTGTCGATCCTTGCCAAGTGTGGTGGTGTGAAGAACCGAACGCCAGTTCATGTAACCGAGGATGGGAATTGCCTATTCAACTGTTTCGGTAGCACTGTGCTGGAATTAACCGTTAGCCACGAGTTTACGAGTGCGGACAACAATCGAAATGGTTTTGCATGAAGAATTCATTCAACAAGGCCATCAAACTAGCACCTCCATATCACACTCATCAAATTGCTAGAATCATATGGAACGATAAATAAAAAACTAAAAGGTACTTTTTATGAAATTCCTCAAATCCAAACCCAAACAGCGCAGCAAGGAACAATGTGTCACTTCTACTGACGGGTAATCACTATTCCGAGAATGCCCAAAGTGGCAAGAAAACAGGCCAAGACAAAACGACCAAGGAACGCCAAAACAAGGACTATACGTGTCGTGACATCAGGAGTCCGAGCGGGCTTGAGATCGACAGTGGAGGCAGTTCAAGGACTGCAAGGTGTTTGCGGCCAAATAGGTATTTCGGGTGAGTAACCTTGGTCCAGTTATCCAACTGTTAAATTATAACTTTAGAATAAATTCTCAGGTGTGTATCTAGACGATCAATTTAACTGGAAACATCATATTAATCATGTCATTTGTGTGCCTGGACGCATAGCTGGTTTCATGAGCAGTATAAAATTATTTTTGGAACCATTTGCCTATTAAAAAAAATTGGTGCATAACACCCGATGCCGCGAAAGCATCAGTAGTGAGAAAGGTTGTGAAAGGGTCCGCGGCAAAGGAAATTTTCACGTCAGCTTCCGACATCGGGTAATGTTGGAAAAAATATCGAGAGAACCAATCGAGGCGCTGCAGAAACCAGTGAATCTCGCTAGAACAGTAAATCGATACAGGCAGAAGATACGGCCAGCGGAACCACAGGATCTTTATTTCGAAATCGACGAAGGCCACATTCCCGAGGATTTCCTTCGCAGAGACTTGCACGTTGATGGAAATCGGCATTTGTTATTTGCCACCCAGAAGATGCTCGACCTGCTCAGCCGATCCAAAACGTGGTACATGGATGGGATATTCAAAATAGTAAGATACCCTTTTACGCAGCTATTCATTCTCCATTCATTTATTCGAAGTGGAGATGCTACGAAACAAGTACCTCTTATATTTCTTTTGATGTCGGGGCGACGGAAAAAAAGATTATAAGAGGGTACTGAAATCCATCAAACGCCTAACGCCCAATAATAACGTCAGGAAAATGGTCATCGACTTCGAGCGGGCAGTGTGGAAAGCCATTCCATCGGTGTTTCCAAGAGTTTATGTTAGAGGGTGTTCCTTCCATTGGGCTCAATGCATATGGCGGAAAATCCAGGAAATACGTCTGGCTCCAGCGTGTCGCAATGATGAAGACACGCACACACTTTGTCGTCAATTTCTTGCGTTGCCCTATCTCCCCCAACAGCACATCTCGCCCTTGTTCGAGAGGCTTGCAACACAGGCATGCACAAGCTTGCTGACACCATTGGTGAGTTATATCTGCACCAATTGGATCCAAAGTTCACTTTATACTCCTGAAACCTCGAGTATATTCAAACAACCTATTCGCACCAACAATGACGTGGAGGGTTGGCACGGTGCGCTGAATCGTCACGCCAGGCGTGGTCATTTGCGTTTCTACCTTCTAGTTCAACTTTTGCATGAGCAGTCGCAGCTAATAAATATACAAATTAGATTAGTGTCGGACAAGAAGCCGCGACGTAGACAAAGGAAAGAATATAGACGAGTACAGGGACAAGTGAATAAAGTGTGGAATTCGTACATTGCTGGTGATAAGTCGGCCCGTCAGGTGCTTCGCGACATACATCATCGCAGATGGTTCCAACAAAGGGAAGGACAAGTTAGCGGACATCAACGTACACGGTCAAGACACTGCGAGCAAACGGCAACAACACGTGGACGTGCAGTGTCACAAACAAGAACATCTGGTGCAAAGCGTCAGTCCTTCACAAAGGAAGCATTTTCACCAGAGCTTCCCAGCCCCACATCCACCCGAGAGAACTTGGCGCAGGAGTACCAACAGAGATTCGGAGTTAGGTCAAATGTAAGGCCACTGAAACAGTATTCACACCACCAGCCCAAATCGTCAACGAAATACTGTTGCAGCAAGTCAGAGATGTTCCTATTCCTGCCCTGTCGAGACCACAAAATCTTGCCAGGGCTGTTAACAGGCACCGCCACAAGCTTCCACCGGATGAGCCGGCCACACTCGACTTCTAGATTGAGTTCAATTTCCTGAAGGACGGTTTCCTACGAAAGGACGTCAGAGTTGGGGGCAAGAGGCACTTGGTCTTTGCATCACACATGATGGTCCAGTTGCTGTCCAAGGCCAAGGCATGGTACTTGGATGGCACCTTTAAACTCGTCAAGGAGCCATTCTCCCACTTATTTTCACTCCATGCTTTCGTTCGCAGTGACGATAATATCAAGCAAGTTCCCCTTGCTTTAGTGCTCATGTCCGGGAAAAGGAAGGACTACAAAAAAGTGCTCAAAGCCATCAAACTAATGTGCGGAACGGTCAGAGTGGAGAAAGTCGTCCTTGATTTCGAGCGCGCCGTGTGGGAGGCTATTCCTCTTGTCCTGCATAACGTACGCGTTATGGGATGTGCCTTCCACTGGACCCAGTGCTTGTGGAGGAAGGTGCGGGAAATTGGACTTTCGCCGTCATATAGAAATGACTACCCCACTCACAATCTGTTGCGGCAGTTCCTTGCCCTTCCCTTCCTGACCTCTGGTCACATTCCTGCAATCTTCTCCTTTCTATCACAGAAGGCAACCACACCCAACCTGGCAGAGTTTGCACACTACGTCCGGAAGACTTGGATCAAGGTATTCTTTTGGACGCCGAGGACTTGGTCCGTCTTCATGGAAGCCGTAAGGACGAACAACGACGTCGAAGGCTGGCACGGGATGCTCAACCGCCATGCAAAGGGGTACAATCTGTCATTCTACAAGCTTCTTCGCCTTCTTTCCCAAAATAAACTAAAACGCCGGCAACGTACACAGTACTGTCGGGCCCAGGGACAGCTTTTTGAGCTGTGGGACGAGTACATCGCCGGCAATAAGACAGCAAAGGAATTACTAAAAAGATGTTCTCATGTCATGGCGCCGACTTTGGAGTCATTTCACTTCGCATCATTTCTATTATAATTGTATTTTATGAATTGATATTCCGCAACCTACATTCCAAGAACTTGGTGAGATGTCACTTGGGTACTCTTCCGTAACGAACTGGTGCTTCGAGGATAAACTGTCCGGTGGTTTTAACTACGGACTTTCATTACAGTGGCTGAAAGAGGCATTTTCTGCATAACCATAGTAGTTTGTTGTAGGAAGGCGCCAGAAGGGAACACATTTTTGCGTAATACACCGAGTACATCAACACCTATCAACATATACATGTTTGAAGCTGATCTGGAACCAGATACGAATGCCGTGTAGATCCTTGCCAAGTGTGGTGGTGTGAAGAACCGAACGCCAGTTCATGTAACCGAGGATGGGAATTGCCTATTCAACTGTTTCGGTAGCACTGTGCTGGAATGAACCGTTAGCCACGAGTTTACGAGTGCGGACAACAATCGAAATGGCCTTGTTGAATGAATTCTTCATGCAAAACCATCAAACTAGCACCTCCATATCACACTCGTCAAATTGCCAGAATCATATGGAACGGTAAATCAAAAACTAAAAGAGGTACTTTTTACGAAATTCCTCAAATCCAAACCCAAACAGCGCAGCAAGGAACAATGTGTGACTTATACTGACGGGTAATACACTATTCCGAGAATGCCCAAAGTGGCCACAAAACAGAACCAGACAAAACGACCAAGGAACGCCAAAACAAGGACTATACGTGTCGTGACATCAGGAGTCCGATCGGGTTTGAGATCGACAGTGGAGGCAGTTCAAGGACTGCAAGGTGTTTGTGGCCAAACAGGTATTTCAGGTAACCTTGGTCTAGTTATCCGACTGTTAAATTATAACATTAGAATAAATTCTCAGGTGTGTATCTAGACGATCAATTTAACTGGAAACATCATATTAATCATGTCATTTGTGTGCCTGGACGCATAGCTGGTTTCATGAGCAATATAGAATTATTTTTGGAACCATTTGCCTATTAAAAAAAATTGGTGCATAACACTCGATGCCGCGAAAGCATCAATAGTGCGAAAGGTTGAGAGAGAGTCCGCGGCAAAGGAAATTTTCACGTCAGCTTCCGACATCGTCAATCGGGGAATGTTGGACAAAATATCGATTGAACCAATCGAGGCGCTGCAGAAACCAGTGAATCTCGCTACAGCAGCAAATCGATACACGCAGAAGATGCGGCCAGCGGAACCACAGGATCTTTATTTCGAAATCGACGAAGGCCACATTCCCGAGGATTTCCTTCGCAAAGACTTGCACGTTGATGGAAATCGGCATATGTTATTTGCCACCCAGAAGATGCTCGACCTGCTCTGCCGATCCAAAACGTGGTACATGGATGGGACATTCAAAATAGTAAGATACCCTTTTACGCAGTTATTCAGTGTCCATTCATTTATTCGAAGTGGAGATGCTACGAAACAAGTACCTCTTATATTTCTTTTGATGTCGGGGCGACGGAAAAAAAAGATTATAAGAGGGTACTGAAATCCATCAAACGCCTAACGCCCAATAATGTCAGGAAAATGGTCATCGACTTCGAGCGGGCAGTGTGGAAAGCCATTCCATCGGTGTTTCCAGGAGTTGATGTTAGAGGGTGTTCCTTCCATTGGGCTCAATGCATATGGCGGAAAATCCAGGAAATACGTCTGGCTCCAGCGTGTCGCAATGATGAAGACACGCACAGACTTTGTCGTCAATTTCTTGCGTTGCCCTATCTCCCCCAACAGCACATCTCGCCCTTGTTCGAGAGGCTTGCAACACAGGCATGCACAAGCTTGCTGACACCATTGGTGGGTTATATCTGCACCAATTGGATCCAAAGTTCACTTTATACTCCTCAAACCTCGAGTATATTCAAACAACCTATTCGCACCAACAATGACGTGGAGGGTTGGCACGGTGCGCTGAATCGTCACGCCAGGCGTGGTCATTTGTCTTTCTACCTTCTAGTTAATTTTTTGCATGAGCAGTCGCAGCTAATAAATATACAAATTAGATTAGTGTCGGACAAGAAGCTGCGACGTAGACAAAGGAAGGAATATAAACGAGTACAGGGACAAGTGAATAAAGTGTGGGATTCGTACATTGCTGGTGATAAGTCGGCCCGTCAGGTGCTTCGCGACATACATCATCGCAGATGGTTCCAACAAAGGGAAGGACAAGTTACCGGACATCAACGTACACGGTCAAGACACTGCGAGCAAACGGCTACAACACGTGGACGTGCAGTGTCACAAACAAGAACATCTGGTGCAAAGCGTCAGTCCTTCACAAAGGAAGCATTTTCACCAGAGGTTCCCAGCCCCACATCCACCCGAGAGAACTTGGCGCAGGAGTACCAACAGAGATAAGGAGGAAAGTCAAATGTAAGGCCACTGAAACAGTATTCACACCACCAGCCCAAATCGTCAACGAAATACTGTTGCAGCAAGTCAGAGATGTTACTATTCCTGCTCTGTCGAGACCACAAAATCTTGCCAGGGCTGTTAACAGGCACCGCCACAAGCTTCGACCGGATGAGCCGGCCACACTCGACTTCGAGATTGACTTCAATTTCGTAAAGGACGGTTTCCTACGAAAGGACGTCAGAGTTGGGGACAAGAGGCACTTGGTGTTTGCATCACACATGATGGTCCAGTTGCTGTCCAAGGCCAAGGCATGGTACTTGGATGGCACCTTTAATCTCGTGAAGGAGCCATTCTCCCACTTATTTTCACTCCATGCTTTCGTTCGCAGTGACGATAATATCAAGCAAGTTCCCCTTGCTTTAGTGCTCATGTCCGGGAAAAGGAAGGACTACAAAAAAGTGCTCAAAGCCATCAAACTAATGTGCGGAACGGTGAGAGTAGAGAAAGTCGTCCTTGACTTCCAGCGCGCCGTGTGGGAGGCTATTCCTCTTGTCCTGCATAACGTACGCGTTATGGGATGTGCCTGCCACTGGACCCAGTGCTTGTGGAGGAAGGTGCAGGAACTTGGACTTTCGCCGTCATATACAAATGACTACCCCACTCACAAACTCTTGCGGCAGTTCCTTGCCCTTCCCTACCTGCCCTCTCATCACATTCCTGCAATCTTCTCCTTTCTATCACAGAAGGGTCAACCACACCCAACCTGGCAGAGTTTGCACACTACGTCCGGGAGACTTGGATCAAGGGATCGTTTTGGACGCCGAGGACTTGGTCCGTCTTCATGGAAGCCGTAAGGACGAACAACGACGTCGAAGGCTGGCACGGGATGCTCAACCGCCATGCAAAGGGGTACAATCTGTCATTCTACAAGCTTCTTCACCTTCTCCAAGAACAGTCCCATTTAATCCAACTCCAGGTACGCCTTCTTTCCCAAAATAAACTAAAACGCCGGCAACGTAGACAGTACCGTCGGGCCCAGGGACAGCTTTTTGAGCTGTGGGACGAGTACATCGAAGGCAATAAGAGAGCAAAGGAATTACAAAAAGATGTTCTCATATAATGGCGCCGACTTTGGAGTAATTTCACTTCGCATCATTTCTATTGTAATTGTATTTTATGAATTGAATAATTCCACGACAATTGCCCACAAGACACTTGCCCACAAGACACTTGCCCACAAGACACTTGCCCACAGGACAAATGCCCAAAAGACAGTTGCCCACACCCCTAACCAGAAAAGAGACATTTGCCCACAGTTCTTTTTTCCAACATTTTAGTATTCTTATATAGTATACTTATACATGCACAAAGCATGTGAGCAATAAAAACAAAGGCTTAGCGAGCTATTTTTCTGTCAGTATATAAGGATGTCAGGTTATGAATCACTCATACACTCACTCAACATGGAGATCATCAAGACCACCAGAGGAGGAGACAAGCTCTGTCTCGATGGCTTCATGTATGTCAAGAAGAGGACCTACAGCAACTGGATCCGGTGGAATTGTTTGTGCACGTTCTCGCACAACATGGTGCAAGGGTGCACTCACCACTAGTGACTTCTTTGAGGATCCTCGGTCCTTGGTCAGTCACAACCATCCAGCAGACCGGACCGGAGTCGAGGTGACCAAGCTGCGCACCACCATGAAGGCCCAGGCGAAGCAGTCCACAAGTCGCCCTAACCAGATCCTCACACAGGCTCTCCTTCAACCCAGCACTGAGGTCCGTGCCAACCTCGGGAGCGTCCAGACTTGCAAGCGGGACCAGCAGCGTCAACGCCGTGGGAGACTTCCTAAGGACCCTGCATCTCTTCAAGAGCTGGTCATCCCAGATGAGTGGACCACCACTGGAGAAGTCAACCCGCAGCCCTTCCTAATCCATCACTCCGGTCATGGACAGCGGCAGCGGGTTGTGGTCTACGCATCTGAAGAGCAGCTTCGTCACCTAGGGCGCTCTGACACTTGGTTCATGGATGGCAACTTTTCCACGAGTCCTAGTGTTTTTGAGCAGCTCTACGTCATCCGTGCTCCCCTGGGTGACTCTGCTGTCTACTGTGTATACGCCTTCCTGTCTGGGAAGAGTGCACAGGTGTATCAGGAGCTCCTGCAAGCCGTGCTGGACAAGATGGAGGCTATGCAGATCTACCCAGACCCCCGTGTTGTTGTCACCGACTTTGAGTTAGCTGCTATCCAGTCTGTAAGCTTAGTCCTAGGTCCCCAAGTGACAACACACGGGTATTCTACCACCTCACCCAGAGCACCTGGGAGGAAGATACAGGAGTTGGAGAAGACACAAGACTACCGCAACAACGAGGAGGTCAAGCACTTCTGTGGGATGCTTGATGGCCTCGCCTTCCTTCCCGAAGCAGGTGCAGCACGGCATGGTGTATCTACGGGATCACACCCCTGCAGGGATGGAGCCCCTCCTGGAGTACTTCGACATCCCACCCCGGTTCGCCGTTCCTGTGTGGAACGTCCATGAAGTCACCCTGGAAGGACGAGACCGGACCAACAACATCTGTCAGGGGTGGAACACTTCCTTCGCCCAGCTGGTTGGCCACCACCATCCCTCCTTCTCGACTGCTGTCGATGGGCTCCGCAGGGACGACGCGCTTGTTAGCACCAACCTCCTGCAGTACGCCAGGGGGCGTCCCATCAAGAAGCGCCAACGTAGAGACCACCAGAAGCACCAGAAACACCTTCAGTCACTCTGCCAGGACTTTGTGGCAGAGCGCCGGACCCTCACAGACTTCCTTCAAGCAGTTGGTCACTGCATTCGTCTGGGATAAATTCTCTAGTTATCTTGTAAATAATGTCCTTCCTGGTGCACTTGTAAATATTGTAAATATTGTCTGTTTTATAGAATTGTACATATTTTGTATTATTGTATGTTATAACATCAATAAAAAATTGAAAGTGAACTGGCCCTTGTTAAAATTACTTTATAAAAATAGTTGTGGGTAAATGTCTCTTTTCTGGTTAAGGGTGTGGGCAATTGTCTTGTGGGCATTTGTCCTATGGGCAACTGTCTTGTGGGCAAATGTCTTGTGAGCAATTGTCTTGTGGGCAAATGTGTCTTGTGGGCAAATGCGTCACCGCCTTGATACTCTCGGAAAATTTGTCATGTGTGACCTCACATATTCCTGTCTTGTCTCCTACCTTTCTGTATATATATTCTCACCTATCTGTATTCCTTGAATATTTCTGATTAGACGAAAACGTTCGGATCAAAGTGTCTTGTTTCCCAAGTGTTTTTCTGCGAATCGCCTAATAAACATGCCAGCTAAAAGGAAGATGAAAGTAAGATGGCCATGTGGTGACTGTGGTCGGACGACCTGTGCTTCTGATGCCATATTTTGCGAAAGCTGCAGGATGTGGTTTCATTGTAAAACAACGTGCCAGAACATATCGCCAGAAGATTTCGAATTTCTAAGGAATACAGAATTGGGGTACTGGTGCCAAAGCCGTCTGCACACTGAAGACAAGATTCACTACATTGTAGCACAGCAAAGATTGATGGATGCAGCCGAGGACAAAGACAATATTCTAACAGCCGCAAAGAGAGAACAAGTGTTCCTGAGAACAGCCAAGAAAGAAATGGCCTACTACGACGGCACAGCGAAGTTTGATTATAGGATATTAAAGCCAGATCACAACTCTAGGAATATAATCGAACATCTTGGAGGAAAGTGCCAAAGACGGATGCCTGTATACGCGACTGGCGATGGGAGCTGTCTTTTCAATTCCATTTCCACAGCAATAACTGGCACAGAACAGATTGCGGATGAATTACGTTTCCGATGCAGTCTCGAAATGATATTGAATGCGGACATTTATCAAAAGAATCACGAGGACGACGAGCAATTGCATGCGTTATGTCCATCATATGATGATGCAAAGATGGATTGTATTCGGAAGAAATATTCATCAGCTTGGACGATGGAGGCAGCAGCAACAGTAATCAAGAGGTCGATAATTTTCGTGTATCCAGCAATGAATGGAAAGGAAAGGCGTTTATGGGAAAATTCTGATAAAGACATTTACACCATTTGTGCCACAGCCAAACGAGGATGATGTCACCATAATGAAACGGTACTATACAACGCTAAAACGAGATTCAAATTAGAAACGTAGGATTACTTGGTTTGAAGAACTCCCCTGCGACATCGGTGTAAAATGTGCATTAGCAGAATACGTCGGGAAATGGCTAGATACAACGTCAACGCACGGAAATTCGAAACGAACGAGGAACGAATACACGAAAACACAAGAGAAAACAATGAAAAGGATAAAGGACTTAGTAAAACACGTGCCGCCACGTGAGGCATGTACGCAAATGGTTTTGGAGGACGCTGACTGTGCGCCAAGTTCAGAATTTAAAATACAACAGTAATAAAGAAAAGGGATCACACAAACGAAATGTCGCTGACGATATCCTTAGGATCGACGATCACGCGTTGATTCAAGAAGTTATCCGCATCAAAGGGAAGCCGCCTTCAATTGTTCTATACACAGACTCTTAAATTAGGGATATAAATAGCATGTGCGACAAAGAAATTAAATTCGCAAGTGCGCTCGGTGTATAAAAGTAGTTGTGGGCAAATGTCTCTTTTCTGGTTAAGGGTGTGGGCAATTGTCTTGTGGGCATTTGTCCTATGGGCAACTGTCTTGTGGGCAATTCTCTTGTGGGCAATTCTCTTGTGGGCAAATGTCTGCGCACCGACCTGGGCACTATTTACTGTGATGGATGCCACATTTGGTACCACCGCAAATGCCAAGATATTCCGCAACCTACATTCCAACAACTTGGTGAGATGTCCCTTGGGTACTCTTGCGTAACGAACTGGTGCGTCGAGGATAAACTGTCCGGTGGTTTTAACTACGGACTTTCATTACAGCGGCTGAAAGAGGCATTTTCTGCATAACCATAGTAGTTTGTTGTAGGAAGCCACAAGAAGGGAACAAATATTTTGCGTAATACACCGAGTACATCAACACCTATGAACATATACAGGTTTGAAGCTGATCTGGAAACCGATACGAATGCCGTTGCGATCCTTGCCAAGTGTGGTGGTGTGAAGAATCGAACGCCAGTTCAAACAACCGAGGATGGGAATTGCCTATTCAACTGTTTCGGTAGCACTGTGCTGGAATGAACCGTTAGCCACGAGTTTACGAGTGCGGACAACAATCGAAATGGTTTTGCATGAAGAAGTCATTCAACAAGGCCATCAAACTAGCACCTGGATATCACACTCCCGAGGATTTCCTTCGCAGAGATTTGCACGTTGATGGAAATCGGCATTTGTTATTTGCCACCCAGAAGATGCTCGACCTGCTCAGCCGATCCAAAACGTCGTACATGGATGGGACATTCAAAATAGTAAGATACCCTTTTACGCAGCTATTCATTCTCCATTCATTTATTCGAAGTGGAGATGCTACGAAACAAGTACCTCTTATATTTCTTTTGATGTCGGGGCGACGGAAAAAAAGATTATAAGAGGGTACTGAAATCCATCAAACGCCTAACGCCCAATAATAACGTCAGGAAAATGGTCATCGACTTCGAGCGGGCAGTGTGGAAAGCCATTCCATCGCTGTTTCCAGGAGTTGATGTTAGAGGGTGTTCCTTCCATTGGGCTCAATGCATATGGCGGAAAATCCAGGAAATACGTCTGGCTCCAGCGTGTCGCAATGATGAAGACACGCACAGACTTTGTCGTCAATTTCTTGCGTTGCCCTATCTCCCCCAACAGCACATCTCGCCCTTGTTCGAGAGGCTTGCAACACAGGCATGCACAAGCTTGCTGACACCATTGGTGGGTTATATCTGCACCAATTGGATCCAAAGTTCACTTTATACTCCTGAAACCTCGAGTATATTCAAACAACCTATTCGCACCAACAATGACGTGGAGGGTTAGCACGGTGCGCTGAATTGCACGCCAGGCGTGGTCATTTGTCTTTCTACCTTCTAGTTAAACTTTTGCATGAGCAGTCGCAGCTAATAAATATACAAATTAGATTAGTGTCGGACAAGAAGCCGCGACGTAGACAAAGGAAGGAATATAGACGAGTACAGGGACAAGTGAATAAGGTGTGGGATTCGTATATTGCTGGTGATAAGTCAGGTGCTTCGCGAATGCTCACATCTGGTTGCACCAAACATTGACGGCATTGATTGAGATTTAGTGTTCTGTTTTATATGTTTGATCATGTCCTTTTTGATTATGTCCTCTGTTTTATAAATTTGATTATGTCCTTTTTTATTGTCCTTTGTTTTATAAATGTGTGCAACTGTAAATGTTGTTTATTTACATAAAGAAATTGCAAATCATATATTTTCTTGTTTGTTCTGGGGATTGTGTCCTTTTTGATTATGTCTTGCGTTTTAAAATTTTTATTATGTCCTTTGTTTTATAAATGTAATTATTGCAATTGTAATCATTGTTTATTTAAATAAAGAAATTGTAAATTAAATATCTTCTTGATTGTTCTGGGGATGTCTGGGATATCCTGATAAACATAGTCAAAGGTGAGCCCGGATAAAGAACAGTAGTTATTACCTAATTATCAACCAACGGCCCGACAATTAATAATAGAGCGAGGCCGTTTTGACTTACTCTAAGCGGCAGAAGCGCGTGTTATCATCTTCGCCTCCCCTGCTCATCTGGAGAAGCTCATCGCCTCTGATGAGTGGTGCATGGATGGCACCTTCTCCGTCGCTCCTAGACTCTTCACCCAGCTCTACGTCATCCAGGGTCGCGTCGGTGAGGGCTACCTTCCACTGGCCTTTGCCTTGCTCCAGTGCAAGACACAGACCAGCTACAAGTAGGTCTTTCGTGTCTTGGAGGAGCACGGCTGCGACCCCGCCAGCGTCGTGGTGGACTTCGAGAGGCCTGTGGAGCTGGCCCTTCGGGTGGTGTTCGGAGAGCAGATCCAGGTCCGGTTCTGCTTTTAACACCTCAGCCAGTCCATCTGGAGGCAGATCCAGGGCCTGGGCCTCAAGAACCTGTATATAGAGGACCCCGAGTTCCGCCTCTTCTGTGGCCAGCTCAATGCCCTGGCGTTCCTACCCCCCCGAGGACGTCAAGGCTGGCATGGCTCTTCTCCGGTCCACCATGTCCGACGATGCTGCTCACTTAGTGGAGTACTTTGACGCCACTTACGTCTCCGCAAAAGAAAGAATCGAAGCAAGAAATCCGTCACCTGGTGGACGGATAGCTGCAAGGCAGCAGTCCGCAGCAAGCGGCAAGCCTACCACATGTTCCTGAAGGTGGGCTCCGCAGACGCCATTGTAGACATCAAGTCTACAAAAGCCCTGTGCAAGAAAACCATTGTCCAGTCCAAGCTCGCCTACTGTAACACCAAAAAGTACGATGACACCTACCACTCTGCAGCCTGGAGGAAACTGAAGATTCTGAAGTGCCGGTAAAACCCCCCCCCCCCCCGACTCCGACCTCACCACCCCTGATGGAATTATCCTCCGCACGCCCGTGGAAAAAGCAGAGGGCTTCCTTCGCCACTTCTCCGAAGCGAGCTCTACTTCCAACCTCCCAGAGGCCCAACGTCACTTCCGTCAGGAGCAAGAGACCAATATGGACCTCTCCCCCCCTACGGGGGAGGACACTCCTCTCACCCTCCGTGAACTCCGCCGCGCACTAAGAGCAGTTCCATCCACCAAGAAGTCTCCTGGTGCTGACAAAATCACCTACCCACTCCTGCGCCACCTCCCCCCTCTACTACAAGAGACCCTCCTTTCCATCTTCAACAAGTGTTGGAAGGAGGAAACTGTACCGGAGGCATGGAAACACGCCTCTGTGGACCCCCACGACGATGAGGAACAGCAAGCCATGGAAGAGTCTTTTGACGACCCATCCAGAGACCCAACCCTACCCAATTTTACTGTACCTGCACCTGTCAGAGAATCTTCCATTCAAGATGAAGCCCCGAACGACGTCGCTGTCTGTCAGCCAGCGACGACATACAACATCATCGCAGATGGTTCCAACAAAGGGAAGGACAAGTTAGCGGGCATCAACGTACACGGTGAAGACACTGCGAGCAAACGGTAACAACACGTGGACGTGCAGTGTCACAAACAAGAACATCTGGTGCAAAGCGTCAGTCCTTCACAAAGGAAGCATTTTCACCAGAGGTTCCTAGCCCCACATCCACCCGAGAGAACTTGGCGCAGGAGTACCAACAGAGATAAGGAGGAAAGTCAAATGTAAGCCCACTCAAACAGTATTCACACCACCAGCCCAAATCGTCAACGAAATACTGTTGCAGCAAGTCAGAGATGTTCCTATTCCTGCTCTGTCGAGACCACAAAATCTTGCCAGGGCTGTTAACAGGTACCGCCACAAGCTTCCACCGGATGAGCCGGCCACACTCGACTTCGAGATTGACTTGAATTTCGTGAAGGACGGTTTCCTACGAAAGGACGTCAGAGTTGGGGGCAAGAGGCACTTGGTCTTTGCATCACACATGATGGTCCAGTTGCTGTCCAAGGCGAAGGCATGGTACCTGGATGGCACCTTTAAACTCGCCAAGGAGCCATTCTCCCACTTATTCTCACTCCATGCTTTCGTTCGCAGTGACGATAATATCAAGCAAGTTCCCCTTGCTTTAGTGCTCATGTCCGGGAAAAGGAAGGACTACAAAAAAGTGCTCAAAGCCATCAAGCTAATGTGCGGAACGGTCAGAGTGGAGAAAGTCGTCCTTGACTTCCAGCGCGCCGTGTGGGAGGCTATCCCTCTTGTCCTGCATAACGTACGCGTTATGGGATGTGCCTTCCACTGGACCCAGTGCTTGTGGAGGAAGGTGCAGGAACTTGGACTTTCGCAGTCATATACAAATGACTACCCCACTCACAAACTCTTGCGGCAGTTCCTTGCCCTTCCCTACCTCCCCTCTCATCACATTCCTGCAATCTTCTCCTTTCTATCACAGAAGGCAACCACACCCAACCTGGCACAGTTTGCACACTACGTCCGGAAGACTTGGATCAAGGGATCCTTTTGGACGCCGAGGACTTGGTCCGTCTTCATGGAAGCCGTAAGGACGAACAACGACGTCGAAGGCTGGCACGGGATGCTCAACCGCCATGCAAAGGGGTACAATCTGTCATTCTACAAGCTTCTTCACCTTCTCCAAGAACAGTCCCATTTAATCCAACTCCAGGTACGCCTTCTTTCCCAAAATAAACTAAAACGCCGGCAACGTAGACAGTACCGTCGGGCCCAGGGACAGCTTTTTGAGCTGTGGGACGAGTACATCGAAGGCAATAAGAGAGCAAAGGAATTACTAAAATCGACAGTGGAGGCAGTTCAAGGACTGCAAGGTGTTTGCGGCCAAATAGGTATTTCGGGTGAGTAACCTTGGTCCAGTTATCCAACTGTTAAATTATAACTTTAGAATAAATTCTCAGGTGTGTATCTAGACGATCAACTTAACTGGAAATATCATATTAATCATGTCCTTTGTGTGCCTGGACGCATAGCTGGTTTCATGAGCAATGTAAAATTATTTTTGGAACCATTTGCCTTTTAAAAAAAATTGGTGAATAACTCTCGATGCCGCGAAAGCATCAATAGTGCGAAAGGTTGTGAAAGAGTCCGCGGCAAAGGAAATTTTCACGTCAGCTTCCGACATCGTCAATCGGGTAATGTTGGACAAAATATCGATTGAACCAATCGAGGCGCTGCAGAAACCAGTGAATCTCGCTAGAACAGCAAATCGATACAGGCACAAGATGCGGCAAGCGGAACCACAGGATCTTTATTTCGAAATCGACGAAGGCCACATTCCCGAGGATTTCCTTCGCAGAGACTTGCATGTTGATGGAAATCGGCATTTGTTATTTGCCACCCAGAAGATGCTCGACCTGCTCAGCCGATCCAAAACGTGGTACATGGATGGGACATTCAAAATAGAAAAATACCCTTTTACGCAGCTATTCAGTGTCCATTCATTTATTCGAAGTGGAGATGCTACGAAACAAGTACCTTTTATATTTGTTTTGATGTCGGGGCGACGGAAAAAAAGATTATAAGAGGGTACTGAAATCCATCAAACGCCTACTGGCAGCCACTGCCCCCGCAGCCGAGAGTACTCGACTCGGCACACAATCTCTGGACCCCCACGACGATGAGGAACAGCAAGCCATGGAAGAGTCTTTTCACGACCCATCCAGAGACCCAACCCTACCCAATTTTCCTGTACCTGCACCTGTCACAGAATCTTCCATTGAAGATAAAGCCCCGAACGACGTCGCTGTCTGTCAGCCAGCGACGACATACATCATCGCAGATGGTTCCAACAAAGGGAAGGACAAGTTAGCGGACATCAACGTACACGGTCAAGACACTGCGAACAAACGGCAACAACACGTGGACGTGCAGTGTCACAAACAAGAACATCTGGTGCAAAGCGTCAGTCCTTCACAAAGGAAGCATTTTCACCAGAGGTTCCCAGCCCCACATCCACCCGAGAGAAATTGGCGCAGGAGTACCAACAGAGATAAGGAGGAAAGTCACATGTAAGGCCACTGAAACAGTATTCACACCACCAGCCCAAATCGTCAACGAAATACTGTTGCAGCAAGTCAGAGATGTTCCTATTCCTGCCCTGTCGAGACCAGAAAATCTTGCCAGGGCTGTTAACAGGCACCGCCACAAGCTTCCACCGGATGAGCCGGCCACACTCGACTTCGAGATTGACTTCAATTTCCTGAAGGACGGTTTCCTACGAAAGGACGTCAGAGTTGGGGGCAAGAGGCACTTGGTCTTTGCATCAGACATGATGGTCCAGTTGCTGTCCAAGGCCAAAGCATGGTACTTGGATGGCACCTTTAAACTCGTGAAGGAGCCATTCTCCCACTTATTTTCACTCCATGCTTTCGTTCGCAGTGACGATAATATCAAGCAAGTTCCCCTTGCTTTAGTGTTCATGTCCGGGAAAAGGAAGGACTACAAAAAAGTGCTCAAAGCCATCAAATTAATGTGCGCAACGGTCAGAGTGGAGAAAGTCGTCCTTGACTTCCAGCGCGCCGTGTGGGAGGCTATCCCTCTTGTCCTGCATAAGGTACGCGTTATGGGATGTGCCTTCCACTGGACCCAGTGCTTGTGGAGGAAGGTGCAGGAACTTATACTTTCGCCGTCATATAGAAACGACTACCCCACTCACAAACTGTTGCGGCAGTTCCTTGCCCTTCCCTACCTGCCCTCTCATCACATTCCTGCAATCTTCTCCTTTCTATCACAGAAGGCAACTACACCCAACCTGGCACAGTTTGCACACTACGTCCGGAAGACTTGGATCAAGGGATCCTTTTGGACGCCGAGGACTTGGCGTCGAAGGCTGACAAGGGATGCTCAACCGCCATGCAAAGGGGTACAATCTGTCATTCTACAAGCTTGTTCACCTTCTCCAAGAACAGTCAGATTTAATCCAACTCCAGGTACGCCTTCTTTCCCAAAATATACTAAAACGCCGGCAACGTAGACAGTACCGTCGGGCCCAGGGACAGCTTTTTGAGCTGTGGGACGAGTACATCGCCGGGAATAAGACAGCAAAGGAATTACTGAAAAGATGTTCTCATATCATGGCGCCGACTTTGGAGTCATTTCACTTCGTATCATTTCTATTATAATTGTATTATGAATTGAATAATGTAAATTAGTGCAAACAAAAATAAAGTCCTAGAAGAATACGATGCCTTGTGTTTGATTCCACGACACTTGCCCACAGGACAAATGCCCACAAGGCAGTTGCCCACACCCCTAACCAGAAAAGAGACATTTGCCCACAACATTTTTTTTTCAACATTTTAGTATTCCATCAGTATACTTATATAATATACTTATACATGCACAAAGCATGTGAGCAATAAAAACAAAGGCTTAGTGAGCTATTTTTCTGTCAGTATATAAGGATGTCAGTTTATGAATCACTCATACACTCACTCAACATGGAGATCATCAAGACCACCAGAGGAGGAGACAAGCTCTGTCTCGATGGCTTCATGTATGTCAAGAAGAGGACCTACAGCAACTGGATCCGGTGGAATTGTGCACGTTCTCGCACAACAGGGTGCATGGGTGCACTCACCACTAGTGACTCCTTTGAGGATCCTCGGTCCTTTGTCAGTCACAACCATCCAGCAGACCGGACCGGAGTCGAGGTGACCAAGCTACGCACCACCATGAAGGCCCAGGCGAAGCAGTCCAGAAGTTGCCCCAACCAGATCCTCACACAGGCTCTCCTTCAAGCCATCACTGAGGTCCGTGCCAACCTCGGGAGCGTCCAGACTTGCAAGCGGGACCTGCAGCGTCAACGCCGTGGGAGACTTCCTAAGGACCCTGCATCTCTTCAAGAGCTGGTCATCCCAGATGAGTGGACCACCACTGGAGAAGTCAACCCGCAGCCCTTCCTAATCCATGACCCATGGAAGAGTCTTTTGACGACCCATCCAGAGACCCAACCCTACCCAATTTTCCTGTACCTGCACCTGTCACAGAATCTTCCATTGAAGATGAAGCTCCGAACGACGTCGCTGTCTGTCAGCCAGCGACGACATACATCATCGCAGATGGTTCCAACAAAGGGAAGGACAAGTTAGCGGACATCAACGTACACGGTCAAGACACTGCGAGCAAACGGCAACAACACGTGGACGTGCAGTGTCACAAACAAGAACATCTGGTGCAAAGCGTCAGTCCTTCACAAAGGAAGCATTTTCACCAGAGGTTCCCAGCCCCACATCCACCCGAGAGAACTTGGCGCAGGAGTACAAACAGATATAAGGAGGAAAGTCAAATGTAAGGCCACTGAAACAGTATTCATACCACCAGCCGAAATCGTCAACGAAATACTGTTGCAGGAAGTCCGACCGGATGAGCCGGCCACACTCGACTTCGAGATTGACTTCAATGTCGTGAAGGACGGTTTCCTACGAAAGGACGTCAGAGTTGGGGGCAAGAGGCACTTGGTCTTTGCATCAGACATGATGGTCCAGTTGCTGTCCAAGGCCAAGGCATGGTACTTGGATGGCACCTTTAAACTCGTGAAGGAGCCATTCTCCCACTTATTTTCACTCCATGCTTTCGTTCGCAGTGACGATAATATCAAGCAAGTTCCCCTTGCTTTAGTGCTCATGTCCGGGAAAAGGAAGGACTACAAAAAAGTGCTCAAAGCCATCAAATTAATGTGCGGAAAGGAAAGTCGTCCTTGACTTCCAGCGCGCCGTGTGGGAGGCTATTCCTCTTGTCCTGCATAACGTACGCGTTATGGGATGTGCCTGCCACTGGACCCAGTGCTTGTGGAGGAAGGTGCAGGAACTTGGACTTTCGCCGTCATATACAAATGACTACCCCACTCACAAAGTGTTGCGGAAGTTCCTTGCCCTTCCCTACCTGCCCTCTGATCACATTCATGCAATCTTCTCCTTTCTATCACAGAAGGCAACCACACCCAACCAAGCAGTTTGCACACTACGTCCGGCAGACTTGGATCAAGGGATCGTTTTGGACGCCGAGGACTTGGTCCGTCTTCATGGAAGCCGTAAGGACGAACAACGACGTCGAAGGCTGGCACGGGATGCTCAACCGCCATGCAAAGGGGTACAATCTGTCATTCTACAAGCTTCTTCACCTTCTCCAAGAACAGTCCGATTTAATCCAACTCCAGGTACGCCTTCTTTCAGAAAATAAACTAAAACGCCGGCAACGTACACAGTACCGTCAGGTCCAGGGACAGCTTTTTGAGCTGTGGGACGAGTACATCGCCGGCAATAAGACAGCAAAGATATTACTAAAAAGATGTTCTCATATCATGGCGACGACTTTGGAGTCATTTCACTTCGTATCATTTCTCATCCTCACTGGTGCAAAGCGTCAGTCCTTCAGAAAGGAAGCATTTTCACCAGAGGTTCCCAGCCCCACACCCACCCGAGAGAACTTGGCGCAGGAGTACCAACAGAGATAAGGAGGAAAGTCAAATGTAAGGCCACTGAAACAGTATTCACACCACCAGCCCAAATCGTCAACGAAATACTGTTGCAGAGTCAGAGATGTTCCTATTCCTGCCCTGTCGAGACCACAAAATCTTGCCAGGGCTGTTGACAGGCACCGCCAGAAGCTTCGACCGGATGAGCCGCCCACACTCGACTTCGAGATTGACTTCAATTTCGTGAAGGACGGTTTCCTACGAAAGGACGTCAGAGTTGGGGGCAAGAGGCAATTGGTCTTTGCATCACACATGATGGTCCAGTTGCTGTCCAAGGCGAAGGCATGGTACTTGGATGGTTCCTTGCCCTTCCCTACCTGCCCTCTGATCACATTCCTGCAATCTTCTCCTTTCTATCACAGAAGGCAACCACACCCAACCTGGCACAGTTTGCACACTACGTCCGGAAGACTTGGATCAAGGGATCCTTTTGGACGCCGAGGACTTGGTCCGTCTTCATGGAAGCCGTAAGGACGAACAACGACGTCGAAGGCTGGCACGGGATGCTGAACCACCATGCAAAGGGGTACAATCTGTCATTCTACAAGCTTCTTCACCTTCTCAAAGAACATTTTAATCCAACTCCAGGTACGCCTTCTTTCCCAAAATAAACTTAAACGCCGGCAACGTAGACAGTACCGTCAGGTCCAGGGACAGCTTTTTGAGCTGTGGGACGAATACATCGCCGGCAATAAGACAGCAAAGGAATTACTAAAAAGATGTTCTCATATCATGGCGCCGACTTTGGAGTCATTTCACTTCGCATCATTTCTATTATAATTGTATTTTATGAATTGAATAATGTAAATTAGTGCAAACAAAAATAAAGTCCTAAAAGAATACGATGCCTTGTGTTTTTGTCCGGAGTTGATAATGCAAAGAGGAAAATAAAAATACTAGAACCTATATATATTCATAGAGAAAATTATTCAGAAAATAAAAACACGAGAACCTACATATATTCAATGAAAAATGAATTCTCAATCATGTTCGGAAGTGCAGCAGAATTGTCATGATATCAAGCTGGCATGCAAAAATTCACACACACATGCACACGCCACTGCAGTAGATTAGTGGTGGTATGGATCACATAGAATTTTCATAAGTTTACTTAATTACAAATTCCAATCATACCTCATGATATTAAGGTGGCATGTAAAAATTCCCACCCACATGCGCACACCACTGTAGTAAATCAGTGGTGATACGGATCACAGAATTTTCATAAGTTTACTAATCACACCTTGCTCGTAATTCAGCATAAATGTAGGTCGGGTATGTGTGTGTTTGGAGTTTTTCATATGTAAGAGAGGTTGCGTTCTGCTATATTACCGACCACAGCTACGATTCGTCCAGCCCGCCATCTATGATCACTGGTGGTATGGATCAAACTACACAATTGCGCATTTGGTCTGTTGTCAGTGAAAATCACACATTTTAAAGAAAATAGTTCAAATAATTTAACTATATGCAACTATATTCTAATATTTTATATAGAATTACACATTTGAGTAATAACCGTCTTAGTTCGGATTTGGTCTGTTATTAGTTAGTGAAAGTCACATATTTGAAGAAAATAGTTCAAATAATTCAACTATATGCAATCTATTACACATTAGTAATAGTATAGTTTGATCCATACCACCAGTGATCATAGATGGCGGGCTGGACGAATCGTAGCTGTGGTCGGTAATTTTCCAGAGGCTAAAAACGTAACTTCTCTTTCATCAAATGACATGGAAATCACACATTAAGAAAATAGGCCAAATGATGCAACCGTATTCTATTTTATTTCACATATGATTGTGCATGTGAGCAAAAAGATTCCACGACAATTGCCCACAAGACAATTGCCCACAAGACACTTGCCCACAACAGTTCTTTTTTCCAACCTTTTAGCATTCCATCAGTATACTTATATAGTATACTTATATATGCACAAAGCATGTGAGCAATAAAAACAAAGGCTTAGTGAGCTATTTTTCTGTCAGTATATAAGGATGTCAGGTTATGAATCCCTCATACACTCAACATGGAGATCATCAAGACCACCAGAGGAGGAGACAAGCTCTGTCTCGATGGCTTCATGTATGTCAAGAAGAGGACCTACAGCAACTGGATCCGGTGGAATTGTGCACGTTCTCGCACAACATGGTGCAAGGGTGCACTCACCACTAGTGACTTCTTTGAGGATCCTCGGTCCTTGGTCAGTCACAACCATCCAGCAGACCGGACCGGAGTCGAGGTGACCAAGCTGCGCACCACCATGAAGGCCCAGGCGAAGCAGTCCACAAGTCGCCCTAACCAGATCCTCACACAGGCCCTCCTTCAAGCCAGCACTGAGATCCGTGCCAACCTCGGGAGCGTCCAGACCTGCAACGTCAACGCCGTGGGAGACTTCCTAAGGACCCTGCATCTCTTCAAGAGCTGGTCATCCCAGATGAGTGGACCACCAATGGAGAAGTCAACCCGCAGCCCTTCCTAATCCATCACTCCGGTCCTGGACAGCGGCAGCGGGTTGTGGTCTACGCATCTGAAGAGCAGCTTCGTCACCTAGGGCGCTCTGACACTTGGTTCATGGATGGCAACTTTTCCATGAGTCCTAGTGTTTTTGAGCAGCTCTACGTCATCCGTGCTCCCCTGGGTGACTCTGCTGTCTCCTGTGTGTACGCCTTCCTGTCTGGGAAGAGTGCACAGGTGTATCAGGAGCTCCTGCAAGCCGTGCTGGACAAGATGGAGGCTATGCAGATCTACCCAGACCCCGTGTTGTTGACCGGACCAACAACATCTGTGAGGGGTGGAACACTTCCTTCGCCCAGCAGGTTGGCCACCACCATCCCTCCTTCTGAACTGCTGTGGATGGGCTCCGCAGGGACTACGCGCTTGTCAGCACCATCCTCCTGCAGTACGCCAGGGGGCGTCCCATCAAGAAGCGCCAACGTAGAGACCACCAGCAGCACCAGAAACACCTTCAGTCACTCTGCCAGGACTTTGTGGCAGAGCGCCGGACCCTCACAGACTTCCTTCAAGCAGTTGGTCACTGCATTCGTCTGGGATAAATTCTCTAGTTATCTTGTAAATAATGTCCTTCCTGGTGCACTTGTAAATATTGTAAATATTGTCTGTTGTATATCATTGTACATATTTTGTATCATTTTATGTTATAATATCAATAAAAAATTGAAAGTGAACTGGCCCTTGTTAACATTATTTTATAAAAATAGTTGTGGCCAAATGTCTTTTCTGGTTAAGGGTATGGGCAATTGTCTTGTGGGCATTTGTCCTGTGGGCAATTGTCTTGTGGGCAAATGTGTCTTGTGGGCAAATGCGTCACCGCCTTGATACTCTCGGAAAATTTGTCATGTGTGACTTCACATATTCCTGTCTTGTCTACTACCTTTCTGTATATATATTCTCACCTATCTGTATTCCTTGAATATGTCTGATTAGACGAAAACGTTCGGATCAAAGTGTCTTGTTTCCCAAGTGGTTTTCTGCGAATCGCCTAATAAATATGCCAGCTAAAAGGAAGATGAAAGTAAGATGGCCATGTGGTGACTGTGGTAGGACGACCTGTGCTTCTGATGCCATATTTTGCGAAAGCTGCAGGATGTGGTTTCATTGTAAAACAACGTGCCAGAATATATCGCCAGAAGATTTCGAATTTCTAAGGAATACAGAATTGGGGTACTGGTGCCAAGGCTGTCTGCACACTGAAGACAAGTTTCACTACATTGTAGCACAGCAAAGATTGATGGATGCAGCCGAGGACAAAGACAATATTCTAACAGCCGCAAAGAGAGAACAAGTGTTCCTGAGAACAGCCAAGAAAGAAATGGCCTACTACGACGGCACAGCGAAGTTTGTTTATAGGATATTAAAGCCAGATCACAACTCTAGGGATATAACCGAACATCTTGGAGGAAAGTGCCAAAGACGGATGCCTCTATACGTGACAAGCGATGGGAGCTGTCTTTTCAATTCCATTTCCACAGCAATAACTGGCACAGAACAGATTGCGGATGAATTACGTTTCCGATGCAGTCTCGAAATGATATTGAATGCGGACATCTATCAAAAGAATCACGAGGGCGACGAGCAATGGCATGCGTTATGTCCATCATATGATGATGCAAAGATGGATTGTATTAGGAAGAAATATTCATCAGCTTGGACGATGGAGGCAGCAGCAACAGTAATCAAGAGGTCGATAATTTTCGTGTATCCAGCAATGAATGGAAAGGAAAGGCGTTTATGGGAAAATTCTGATAAAGACATTTACACCATTTGTGCCACAGCCAAACGAGGATGATGTCGCCATAATGAAACGGTACTATACAACGCTAAAACGAGATTCAAATTACAAACGTATTATTACTTGGTTTGAAGAACTCCCCTGCGACATCGGTGTAAAACGTGCATTAGCAGAATACGTCGGGAAATGGCCAGATACAACGTCAACGAACGAGGAACGAATACACGAAAACACAAGAGAAAACAATGAAAAGGATAAAGGACTTAGTAAAACACGCGCCGCCACGTGAGGCATATACGCAAATAGTTTTGGAGGACGCTGACTGTGCGCCAAGTTCAGAATTCAAATACAACAGCAATAAAGAAAAGGGATCACACAAACGAAATGTCGCTGACGATATCCTTAGTGTTCTCAATAGGATCGACGATCACGCGTTGATTCAAGAAATTATCCGTACCAAAGGGAAGCCGCCTTCACTTGTTCTATACACAGACTCAAATTAGGGATATAAATAGCATGCGTGACAAAGAAATTAAATTCGCAAGTGCGCTCGGTGTATAAAAGTAGTTGTGGGCAAATGTCTCTTTTCTGGTTAAGGGTGTGGGCAATTGTCTTGTGGGCATTTGTCCTATGGGCAACTGTCTTGTGGGCAAATGTCTGGTCTCGGGGCTCATTTCCTCGAATGTCTGGTCTCGGGGCTCATTTCCGAGGCGAGAGAAGGGCACACACCCTTATCCATGGCGTTCTTAGACGTGCGCAAGGCCTTCGACACGGTGTCTCGCGAGACGGTAGTGAGGGCCGTGAAACGACTGGGAGTCCCGGATCTTTTTGCCAAGTATATCCAGTCTTCACTTGCCGGAGTGAAGCTGGATCTACTGGGCACCGAGGTCATGTCGGGAGCAGGTGTTAAGCAAGGAGACCCTCTTTCACCACTGTGTTTTAACGCAGTGATGGACGAGGTGCTCTCCGAGCTGGACCATGAGCTCGGGGTGACTATCGGAGATCAGCGCCTCTCCCACCTCGCTTTCGCTGACGACCTCATTATCGTCGCGCGAACACCAGTTGGGCTCAATTCCCAGCTCAAGCGGGTCGAATGCGCCTTGCGGGCGGCTGGCCTCTCCCTCAACCCGTCCAAGTGCGCCTCCCTGGCGCCTGTGTCTGCCGGAGGCCTGGGAATGTTGTGCCTAGGGATGGCAGTTCCGCTCCTAAGGGGTAACCGCTTCGGCAGGCTCGAGCTGTCGGAGGACCCAGTTATCGAGGCCTTGGTGAAGACTCGTTTCTTCACCCAGCACCGGGAAAAGTTCCCTGGTAGTGTCAACTATCAGGGAACTTTAGTCCGGAGCAAGAAAGAGGCTATCGCTTACTGGACCAACCGACTTCACGAGTCTGTCGACGGGGTTGGCCTGAGGGAGGCGGAGCTCGAGCCGAAGGTGCACTCCTGGGTGTCCGACGGGACTATGGCGCTACCCGGCAGTATGTACGTGGATGCTGTGAAGCTCCGTGTGAATGCCTTGCCCACCAAGGTGAGGTGCTCACGCGGGGCGGCTCGACGGGGGGCCGACGCCCAGAGGGATGTGCGGTGTGATAAGGGGTGTGCTAGACCGGAGACGCTTGGGCATGTGTTGCAGGTCTGCCCCGCCGGCTACGGAGCTAGGATTGCTCGCCACGATTTTGTGGTGGGTCGCCTGGCTACTCTGCTATCTGCGCGCGATGATATTGACAAAGTACTTGTTGAGCCCCACCTCAGAGTACCTGCAGGGCTGAGGAAGCCTGACCTGGTGGTCAAACAAGGAAACGTCGTTCATATCATTGACGCTCAGATAACCGCAGACGCCGGGTCCGCCCCGTTGAGCGCCGCACATGACCTCAAACGGCGATATTACGATTCTGATCCCCTAAAGAGGGAGGCCGCGAGGAAGGTCGGGTTAGCCGAAGCCGATGGCCCGGGGGGTATTGGCAGAGTCTTTGTGTCCACGGCCACGTTTAGCTGGCGTGGTTGCTTGGCGCGAGAATCTGCAAATACACTCCGGGCGTTAGGTATAACTGAAAGGCAGATGAAGTTCCTCGCTATGAGTGTGGTCCGCGGCGGAGTCTCCATTTGGAGAACCTGGCGCCGGACCACTGGCGGGGGACATCATCCGACTTGAGGGTAGATGGCGCCCGTACCTCCTCGCGGTTACTGGTTCGGATTTTCGCAAGGTACCTGTACCTTCTTTCTTGTTTTTCTATCCACTCCGTTCTGTATATAACTCCTACTACTTTTCCCCTGTCATCTTTCTTCTACTGTCAGCCCGTTGGCTCCCTTTTAATCTCCCGTTTACCCCCTCCCTGAGAGGGGGTATCTTTGTTTTTCTTATTATCCGGTTATCGCTGTAAGTTTTTTATATTTATGTTTATGGAGGTCCTTGTTGGGAGGCCCTATGATGCTAGGGTCGGCCCCATATGGTTGAGCATCCACAAAATGCGAATAAAAATCGAGTCGAGCTTTTATGGCCTTCTCACCCCCATTCGGTGTCCCGGCCTGCTCTTCAGCGTAGGAGAGGCTGGGCCCGACGGGGGATAAACTGTCCGGTGGTTTTAACTACGGACTTTCATTACAGCGGCTGAAAGAGGCATTTTCTGCATAACCATATTAGTTTGTTGTAGGAAGGCGCAAGAAGGGAACACATTTTTGCGTAATACACAGAGTACATCAACACCTATCAACATATACAAGTTTGAAGCTGATCTGGAACCAGATACGAATGTCGTGTCGATCCTTGCCAAGTGTGGTGGTGTGAAGAACCGAACGCCAGTTCATGTAACCGAGGATGGGAATTGCCTATTCAACTGTTTCGGTAGCACTGTGCTGGAATGAACCGTTAGCCACGAGTTTACGAGTGCGGACAACAATCGAAATGGTTTTGCATGAAGAATTCATTCAACAAGGCCATCAAACTAGCACCTGGATATCACACTCATCAAATTGCCAGAATCATATGGAACGGTAAATCAAAAACTGAAAGAGAGGCACTTTTTATGAAATTCCTCAAATCCAAACCAAAACAGCGCAGCAAGGAAAAATGTGTAACTTCTACTGACGGGTAATCACTATTCCGAGAATGCCCAAAGTGGCCACAAATGAGGCCCAGACAAAACGACCAAGGAACGCAAAAACAAGGACTATACGTGTCGTGACATCAGGAGTCCGATCGGGCTTGAGATCGACAGTGGAGGCAGTTCAAGGACTGCAAGGTGTTTGCGGCCAAACAGGTATTTCAGGTGAGTAACCTTGGTCCAGTTATCCGACTGTTAAATTATAACTTTAGAATAAATTCTCAGGTGTGTATCTAGACGATCAGTTTAACTGGAAATAATATATTAATCATGTTATTTGTGTGCCTGGACGCATAGCTGGTTTCATGAGCAATATAGAATTATTTTTGGAACCATTTGCCTATTAAAAAAAATTGGTGCATAACACTCGATGCCGCGAAAGCATCAATAGTGCGAAAGGTTGAGAGAGAGTCCGCGGCAAAGGAAATTTTCACGTCAGCTTCCGACATCGTCAATCGAGTAATGTTGGAAAAAATATCGAGAGAACCAATCGAGGCGCTGTAGAAACCAGTGAATCTCGCTACAGCAGCAAATCGATACAGGCAGAAGATGCGGCCAGCAGAACCACAGGATCTTTATTTTGAAATCGACGAAGGCCACATTCCCGAGGATTTCCTTTGCAAAGACTTGCACGTTGATGGAAATCGGCATTTGTTATTTGTCACCCAGAAGATGCTCGACCTGCAAAGCTGATCCAAAACGTGGTACATAGATGGGACATTCAAAATAGTAAGATACCCTTTTACGCAGCTATTCAGTGTCCATTCATTTATTCGAAGTGGAGATGCTACGAAACAAGTACCTCTTATATTTCTTTTGATGTCGGGGCGACGGAAAAAAAGATTATAAGAGGGTACTGAAATCCATCAAACGCCTAACGCCCAATAATAACGTCAGGAAAATGGTCATCGACTTCGAGCGGGCAGTGTGGAAAGCCATTCCATCGCTGTTTCCAGTTGATGTTAGAGGGTGTTCCTTCCATTGGGCTCAATGCATATGGCGGAAAATCCAGGAAATACGTCTGGCTCCAGCGTGTCGCAATGATGAAGACACGCACACACTTTGTCGTCAATTTCTTGCGTTGCCCTATCTCCCCCAACAGCACATCTCGCCCTTGTTCGAGAGGCTTGCAACACAGGCATGCACAAGCTTGCTGACACCATTGGTGAGTTATATCTGCACCAATTGGATCCAAAGTTCACTTTATACTCCTGAAACCTCGAGTATATTCAAACAACCTATTCGCACCAACAATGACGTGGAGGGTTGGCACGGTGCGCCGAATCGTCACGCCAGGCGCGGTCATTTGCGTTTCTACCTTCTAGTTCAACTTTTGCATGAGCAGTCGCAGCTAATAAATATACAAATTAGATTAGTGTCGGACAAGAAGCCGCGACGTAGACAAAGGAAAGAATATAGACGAGTACAGGGACAAGTGAATAAAGTGTGGAATTCGTACATTGCTGGTGATAAGTCGGCCCGTCAGGTGCTTCGCGACATACATCATCGCAGATGGTTCCAACAAAGGGAAGGACAAGTTAGCGGACATCAACGTACACGGTCAAGACACTGCGAGCAAACGGCAACAACACGTGGACGTGCAGTGTCACAAACAAGAACATCTGGTGCAAAGCGTCAGTCCTTCACAAAGGAAGCATTTTCACCAGAGGTTCCTAGCCCCACATCCACCCGAGAGAACTTGGCGCAGGAGTACCAACAGAGATAAGGAGGAAAGTCAAATGTAAGCCCACTCAAACAGTATTCACACCACCAGCCCAAATCGTCAACGAAATACTGTTGCAGCAAGTCAGAGATGTTCCTATTCCTGCTCTGTCGAGACCATTAAATCTTGCCAGGGCTGTTAACAGGCACCGCCACAAGCTTCCACCGGATGAGCCGGCCACACTCGACTTCGAGATTGACTTCAATTTCCTGAAGGACGGTTTCCTACGAAAGGACGTCACAGTTGGGGGCAAGAGGCACTTGGTCTTTGCATCAGACATGATGGTCCAGTTGCTGTCCAAGGCCAAGGCATGGTACTTGGATGGCACCTTTAAACTCGTCAAGGAGCCATTCTCCCACTTATTTTCACTCCATGCTTTCCTTCGCAGTGACGATAATATCAAGCAAGTTCCCCTTGCTTTAGTGCTCATGTCCGGGAAAAGGAAGGACTACAAAAAATTGCTCAAAGCCATCAAGCTAATGTGCGGAACGGTCAGAGTGGAGAAAGTAGTCCTTGACTTCGAGCGCGCCGTGCCAGAGGCTACCCCTCTTGTCCTGCATAACGTACGCGTTATGGGATGTGCCTTCCACTGGACCCAGTGCTTGTGGAGGAAGGTGCAGGAACGTGGACTTTCGCCGTCATATACAAATGACTACCCCACTCACAAACTCTTGCGGCAGTTCCTTGCCCTTCCCTACCTGCCCTCTGCTCACATTCCTGCAATCTTCTCCTTTCTATCACAGAAGGCAACTACACCCAACCTGGCAGAGTTTGCACACTACGTCCGGAAGACTTGGATCAAGGGATCCTTTTGGACGCCGAGGACTTGGTCCGTCTTCATGGAAGCCGTAAGGACGAACAACGACGTCGAAGGCTGGCACGGGATGCTCAACAGCCATGCAGTCGGACGACCTGTGCTTCTGATGTCATATTTTGCGAAAGCTGCAGGATGTGGTTTCATTGTAAAACAACGTGCCAGAATATATCGCCAGAAGATTTCGAATTTCTAAGGAATACAGAATTGGGGTACTGGTGCCAAGGCTGTCTGCACACTGAAGACAAGTTTCACTACATTGTAGCACAGCAAAGATTGATGGATGCAGCCGAGGACAAAGACAATATTCTGACAGCCGCAAAGAGAGAACAAGTGTTCCTGAGAACAGCCAAGAAAGAAATGGCCTACTACGACGGCACAGCGAAGTTTGATTATAGGATATTAAAGCCAGATCACAACTCTAGGAATATAATCGAACATCTTGGAGGAAAGTGCCAAAGACGGATGCCTGTATACGCGACTGGCGATGGGAGCTGTCTTTTCAATTCCATTTCCACAGCAATAACTGGCACAGAACAGATTGCGGATGAATTACGTTTCCGATGCAGTCTCGAAATGATATTGAATGCGGACATCTATCAAAAGAATCACGAGGGCGACGAGCAATGGCATGCGTTATGTCCATCATATGATGATGCAAAGATGGATTGTATTAGGAAGAAATATTCATCAGCTTGGACGATGGAGGCAGCAGCAACAGTAATCAAGAGGTCGATAATTTTCGTGTATCCAGCAATGAATGGAAAGGAAAGGCGTTTATGGGAAAATTCTGATAAAGACATTTACACCATTTGTGCCACAGCCAAACGAGGATGATGTCGCCATAATGAAACGGTACTATACAACGCTAAAACGAGATTCAAATTACAAACGTAGGATTACTTGGTTTGAAGAACTCCCCTGCGACATCGGTGTAAAATGTGCATTAGCAGAATACGTCGGGAAATGGCCAGATACAACGTCAACGAACGAGGAACGAATACACGAAAACACAAGAGAAAACAATGAAAAGGATAAAGGACTTAGTAAAACACGCGCCGCCACGTGAGGCATATACGCAAATAGTTTTGGAGGACGCTGACTGTGCGCCAAGTTCAGAATTTAAAATACAACACCAATAAAGAAAAGGGATCACACAAACGAAATGTCGCTGACGATATCCTTAGTGTTCTCAATAGGATCGACGATCACGCGTTGATTCAAGAAATTATCCGTACCAAAGGGAAGCCGCCTTCAATTGTTCTATACACAGACTCAAATTAGGGATATAAATAGCATGCGTGACAAAGAAATTAAATTCGCAAGTGCGCTCGGTGTATAAAAGTAGTTGTGGGCAAATGTCTCTTTTCTGGTTAAGGGTGTGGGCAATTGTCTTGTGGGCATTTGTCCTATGGGCAACTGTCTTGTGGGCAATTCTCTTGTGGGCAATTCTCTTGTGGGCAAATGTCTGCGCACCGACCTGGGCACTATTTACTGTGATGGATGCCACATTTGGTACCACCGCAAATGCCAAGATATTCCGCAACCTACATTCCAACAACTTGGTGAGATGTCCCTTGGGTACTCTTCCGTAACGAACTGGTGCTTCGAGGATAAACTGTCCGGTGGTTTTAACTACGGACTTTCATTACAGCGGCTGAAAACAAGGAATATACGTGTCGTCACATTAGGAGTCCGATCGGGCTTGAGATCGAGAGTGGAAGCAGTTGAAGGACTGCAAGGTGTTTGCGGCCAAACAGGTATTTCAGGTGAGTAAACTTGGTCCAGTTATCCGACTGTTAAATTATAACTCCCCAGTAGGAGCCCTCCTCTAAAAAAGTAGGATCATCTTAAACACTCCATCACATCTACACATAAACCGTTCCCTCTGGCACATGCTCCTGTCAGGAGCAACAACTCACAACACCACCCCAAGCTAAAAGACAGTCCTAAATCGGATACCTCCGCTGGGACGCAAAAAAAAAAAAAAAATGACAAGATGACACATCAAGATCGAGAAAACTGCATAGCCTGCCAAAGACCAGTGAGGATGAGGCAGGAAGGATTGCTATGCGATGGCTGCAATCGGTGGCAACACAGGAAGTGTCACACTGTCGAGACCACAAAATCTTGCCAGGGCTGTTAACAGGCACCGCCACAAGCTTCCACCGGATGAGCCGGCCACACTCGACTTCGAGATTGACTTCAATTTCCTGAAGGACGGTTTCCTACGAAAGGACGTCAGAGTTGGGGGCAAGAGGCACTTGGTGTTTGCATCAGACATGATGGTCCAGTTGCTGTCCTAGGCGAAGGCATGGTACTTGGATGGCACCTTTAAACTCGTCAAGGAGCCATTCTCCCACTTATTTTCACTCCATGCTTTCCTTCGCAGTGACGATAATATCAAGCAAGTTCCCCTTGCTTTAGTGCTCATGTCCGGGAAGAGGAAGGACTACAAAAAAGTGCTCAAAGCCATCAAGCTAATGTGCGGAACGGTCAGAGTGGAGAAAGTCGTCCTTGACTTCGAGCGCGCCGTGTGGCAGGCTATCCCTCTTGTCCTGCATAACGTACGCGTAATGAGATGTGCCTTCCACTGGACCCAGTGCTTGTGGAGGAAGGTGCAGGAACTTGGACATTCGCCGTCATATACAAATGACTACCCCACTCACAAACTGTTGCGGCAGTTCCTTGCCCTTCCCTACCTGCCCTCTTATCACATTCCTGCAATCTTCTCCTTTCTATCACAGAAGGGTCAACCACACCCAACCTGGCAGAGTTTGCACACTACGTCCGGAAGACTTGGATCAAGGGATCGTTTTGGACGCCGAGGACTTGGTCCGTCTTCATGGAAGCCGTAAGGACGAACGATGATGAACCGCCATGCAAAGGGGTGCAATCTGTCATTCTACAAGCTTCTTCACCTTCTCCAAGAACAGTCCGATTTAATCCAACTCCAGGTACGCCTTCTTTCCCAAAATAAACTAAAACACCGGCAACGTAGACAGTACCGTCGGGCCCAGGGACAGCTTTTTGAGCTGTGGGACGAGTACATCGCCGACAATAAGACAGCAAAGGAATTACTAAAAAGATGTTCTCATTCATGGCGCCGACTTTGTTGTCAATTCACTTCGCATCATTTCTATTATAATTGTATTTTATGAATTGAATAATGTAAATTAGTGCAAACAAAAATAAAGTCCTAAAAGAATACGATGCCTTGTGTTTTTGTCCGGAGCTGATAATGCAAAGAGGAAAATAAAAATACTAGAACCTATATATATTCAAAGAAAATTATTCAGAAAATAAAAACACGTATACTTATATAGTATACTTATACATGCACAAAGCATGTGAGCAATAAAAACAAAGGCTTAGTGAGCTATTTTTCTGTCAGTATATAAGGATGTCAGGTTATGAATCACTCATACACTCACTCAACACTCAGCATGGAGATCATCAAGACCACCAGAGGAGGAGACAAGCTCTGTCTCGATGGCTTCATGTATGTCAAGAAGAGGACCTACAGCAACTGGATCCGGTGGAATTGTGCACATTCTCGCACAACAGGGTGCAAGGGTGCACTCACCACTAGTGACTCCTTTGAGGATCCTCGGTCCTTTGTCAGTCACAACCATGCAGCAGACCGGACCGGAGTCGAGGTGTCCAAGCTGCGCACCACGAAGGCCCAGGCGAAGTAGTCCAGAAGTCGCCCCAACCAGATCCTCACACAGGCTCTCCTTCAAGCCAGCACTGAGGTCCGTGCCAACCTCGGGAGCATCCAGACTAGCAAGCGGGACCTGCAGCGTCAACGCCGTGGGAGACTTCCTAAGGACCCTGTATCTCATCAATTGCTGGTCATCCCAGATGAGTGGACCACCACTGGAGAAGTCAACCCGCAGCCCTTCCTAATCCATCACTCCGGTCCTGGACAGCGGCAGCGGGTTGTGGTCTACGCATCTGAAGAGCAGCTTCGTCACCTAGGGCGCTCTGACACTTGGTTGATGGATGGCAACTTTTCCATGAGTCCTAGTGTTTTTGAGCAGCTCAACGTCATCCGTGCTCCCCTGGGTGACTCTGCTGTCTCCTGTGTGTACGCCTTCCTGTCTGGGAAGAGTGCACAGGTGTATCAGCAGCTCCTGCAAGCCGTGCTGGACAAGATGGAGGCTATGCAGATCTACCCAGACCCCGTGTTCTTGTCACTGACTTTGAGTTAGCTGCTATCCAGTCTGTAAGCTTAGTCCTAGGTACCCAAGTGACAACACACGGGTGCTTCTACCACCTCACCCAGAGCACCTGGAGGAAGATACAGGAGTTGGGGAAGACAGTATCTACGGGATCACACCCCTGCAGGGATGGAGCCCCTCCTGGAGTACTTCGACTCTGTCTACGTCACCGGCTCCTTCCGGCGTGTGCAGCAAGGGCCAGTTCAGCCTGGAACACCCTTGCGCGTCCGCAACATCCCACCCCGGTTCGCCGTTCCTGTGTGGAACGTCCATGAAGTCACCCTGGAAGGACGAGACCGGACCAACAACATCTGTCAGGGGTGGAACACTTCCTTCGCCCAGCTGGTTGGCCACCACCATCCCTCCTTCTCGACTGCTGTCGATGGGCTCCGCAGGGACGACGCGCTTGTTAGCACCAACCTCCTGCAGTACGCCAGGGGGCGTCCCATCAAGAAGCGCCAACGTAGAGACCACCAGCAGCACCAGAAACACCTTCAGTCACTCTGCCAAGACTTTGTGGCAGAGCGCCGGACCCTCACAGACTTCCTTCAAGCAGTTGGTCACTGCATTCGTCTGGGATAAATTCTCTAGTTATCTTGTAAATAATGTCCTTCCTGGTGCACTTGTAAATATTGTAAATATTGTCTGTTGTATATAATTGTACATATTTTGTATTATTGTATGTTATAATATCAATAAAAAATTGAAAGTGAACTGGCCCTTGTTAAAATTACTTTATAAAAATAGTTGTGGGCAAATGTCTCTTTTCTGGTTAAGGGTGTGGGCATTTGTCCTGTGGGCAACTGTCTTGTGGGCAAATGTCTGCGCACCGACCTGGGCACTATTTACTGTGATGGATGCCACATTTGGTACCACCGCAAATGCCAAGATATTCCGCAACCTACATTCCAACAACTTGGTGAGATGTCCCTTGGGTACTCTTGCGTAACGAACTGGTGCTTCGAGGATAAACTGTCCGGTGGTTTTAACTACGGACTTTCATTACAGCGGCTGAAAGAGGCATTTTCTGCATAACCATAGTAGTTTGTTGTAGGAAGGCGCAAGAAGGGAACACATTTTTGCCCAATACACCGAGTACATCAACACCTATCAACATATACAAGTTTGAAGCTGATCTGGAACCAGATACGAATGCCGTGTCGATCCTTGCCAAGTGTGGTGGTGTGAAGAACCGAACGCCAGTTCATGTAACCGAGGATGGGAATTGCCTATTCAACTGTTTCGGTAGCACTGTGCTGGAATGAACCGTTAGCCACGAGTTTACGAGTGCGGACAACAATCGAAATGGTTTTGCATGAAGAAGTCATTCAACAAGGCCATCAAACTAGCACCTCCATATCACACTCATCAAATTGCCAGAATCATATGGAACGGTAAATCAAAAACTAAAAGAGGTACTTTTTATGAAATTCCTCAAATCCAAACCCAAACAGCGCAGCAAGGAACAATGTATAACTTCTACTGACGGGTAATACACTACAGTATTCCGAGAATGCCCAAAGTGGCCACAAAACCGGCACAGACAAAACGACCAAGGAACGCCAAAACAAGGACTATACGTGTCGTGACATCAGGAGTCCGATCGGGCTTGAGATCGACAGTGGAGGCAGTTCAAGGACTGCAAGGTGTTTGCGGCCAAACAGGTATTTCAGGTGAGTAACCTTGGTCCAGTTATCCGACTGTTAAATTATAACTTTAGAATAAATTCTCACGTGTGTATCTAGACGATACATTTAACTGGAAATATCATATTAATCATGTCATTTGTGTGCCTGGACGCATAGCTGGTTTCATGAGCAGTATAAAATTATTTTTGGAACCATTTGCCTATTAAAAAAAATTGGTGCATAACACTCGATGCCGCGAAAGCATCAATAGTGAGAAAGGTTGTGAAAGAGTCCGCGGCAAAGGAAATTTTCACGTCAGCTTCCGACATCGTCAATCGGGTAATGTTGGACAAAATATCGATTGAACCAATCGAGGCGCTGCAGAAACCAGTGAATCTCGCTAGAACAGCAAATCGATACAGGCACAAGATGCGGCAAGCGGAACCACAGGATCTTTATTTCGAAATCGACGAAGGCCACATTCCCGAGGATTTCCTTCGCAGAGACTTGCACGTTGATGGAAATCGGCATTTGTTATTTGCCACCCAGAAGATGCTCGACCTGCTCAGCCGATCCAAAACGTGGTACATGGATGGGATATTCAAAATAGTAAGATACCCTTTTACGCAGCTATTCATTCTCCATTCATTTATTCGAAGTGGAGATGCTACGAAACAAGTACCTCTTATATTTCTTTTGATGTCGGGGCGACGGAAAAAAAGATTATAAGAGGGTACTGAAATCCATCAAACGCCTAACGCCCAATAATAACGTCAGGAAAATGATAATCGACTTCGAGCAGGCAGTGTGGAAAGCCATTCTATCGGTGTTTCCAGGAGTTGATGTTAGAGGGTGTTCCTTCCATTGGGCTCAATGCATATGGCGGAATAGGTCTGGCTCCAGTGTATCGCAATGATGAAGACACGCACAGACTTTGTCGTCAATTTCTTGCGTTGCCCTATCTCCCCCAAGAGCACATCTCGCACATGTTCGAGAGGCTTGCAACACAGGCACGTACAAGCTTGCTGACAGTATTGGTGAGTTATATCCGCACCAATTGGATCCAGAGTTTACTTTATACTCCTGAAACCTGGAGTATATTCAAACAACCTATTCGCACCAACAATGACGTGGAGGGTTGGCACGGTGCGCTAAATCTTCACGCCAGGCGTAGTAATTTGTGTTTCTACCTTCTAGTCAAACTTTTGCATGAGCAGTCGCAGCTAATAAATATACAAATTAGATTAGTGTCGGACAAGAAGCTGCGATGTAGACAAAGGAAGGAATATAAACGAGTACAGGGACAAGTGAATAAAGTGTGGGATTCGTACATTGCTGGTGATACGACATACGACATACATCATCGCAGATGGTTCCAACAAAGGGAAGGACAAGTTACCGGACATCAACGTACACGGTGAAGACACTGCGAGCAAACGGCAACAACACGTGGACGTGCAGTGTCACAAACAAGAACATCTGGTGCAAAGCGTCAGTCCTTCACAAAGGAAGCATTTTCACCAGAGGTTCTCAGCCCCACATCCACCCGAGAGAACTTGGCGCAGGAGTACCAACAGAGATAAGGAGGAAAGTCAAATGTAAGGCCACTGAAACAGTATTCACACCACCAGCCCAAATCGTCAACGAAATACTGTTGCAGCAAGTCAGAGATGTTCCTATTCCTGCCCTGTCGAGACCACAAAATCTTGCCAGGGCTGTTAACAGGCACCGCCACAAGCTTCCACCGGATGAGCCGGCCACACTCGACTTCGAGATTGACTTCAATTTCCTGAAGGACGGTTTCCTACGAAAGGACGTCAGAGTTGGGTGCAAGAGGCACTTGGTGTTTGCATCAGACATGATGGTCCAGTTGCTGTCGAAGGCGAAGGCATGATACTTGGATGGCACCTTTAAACTCGTGAAGGAGCCATTCTCCCACTTATTTTCACTCCATGCTTTCGTTCGCAGTGACGATAATATCAAGCAAGTTCCCCATGCTTTAGTTCTGATGTCCGGGAAGAGGAAGGACTACAAAAAAGTGCTCAAAGCCATCAAGCTAATGTGCGGAACGGTCAGAGTGGAGAAAGTCGTCCTTGACTTCGAGCGCGCCGTGTGGGAGGCTATCCCTCTTGTCCTGCATAACGTACGCGTTATGGGATGTGCCTTCCACTGGACCCAGTGCTTCTGGAGGAAGGTGCAGGAACTTGGACTTTCGCAGTCATATACAAATGACTACTCCACTCACAAACTGTTGCGGCAGTTCCTTGCCCTTCCCTACCTGCACTCTGATCACATTCCTGCAATCTTCTCCTTTCTATCACAGAAGGCAACCACACCCAACCTGGCACAGTTTGCACACTACGTCCAGAAGACTTGGATCAAGGGATCGTTTTGGACGCCGAGGACTTGGCGTCGAAGGGGATGCTCAACCGCCATGCAAAGGGGTACAATCTGTCATTCTACAAGCTTCTTCACCTTCTCCAAGAACAGTCAGATTTAATCCAACTCCAGGTACGCCTTCTTTCCCAAAATAAACTAAAACGCCGGCAACGTAGACAGTACCGTCGGGCCCAGGGACAGCTTTTTGAGCTGTGGGACGAGTACATCGCCGGGAATAAGACAGCAAAGGAATTACTGAAAAGATGTTCTCATATCATGGCGCCGACTTTGGAGTCATTTCACTTCGTATCATTTCTATTATAATTGTATTATGAATTGAATAATGTAAATTAGTGCAAACAAAAATAAAGTCCTAGAAGAATACGATGCCTTGTGTTTGATTCCACGACAATTGCCCACACGACACTTGCCCACAGGACAAATGCCCACAAGGCAGTTGCCCACACCCCTAACCAGAAAAGAGACATTTGCCCACAACATTTTTTTTTCAACATTTTAGTATTCCATCAGTATACTTATATAATATACTTATACATGCACAAAGCATGTGAGCAATAAAAACAAAGGCTTAGTGAGCTATTTTTCTGTCAGTATATAAGGATGTCAGTTTATGAATCACTCATACACTCACTCAACATGGAGATCATCAAGACCACCAGAGGAGGAGACAAGCTCTGTCTCGATGGCTTCATGTATGTCAAGAAGAGGACCTACAGCAACTGGATCCGGTGGAATTGTGCACGTTCTCGCACAACAGGGTGCATGGGTGCACTCACCACTAGTGACTCCTTTGAGGATCCTCGGTCCTTTGTCAGTCACAACCATCCAGCAGACCGGACCGGAGTCGAGGTGACCAAGCTACGCACCACCATGAAGGCCCAGGCGAAGCAGTCCAGAAGTTGCCCCAACCAGATCCTCACACAGGCTCTCCTTCAAGCCATCACTGAGGTCCGTGCCAACCTCGGGAGCGTCCAGACTTGCAAGCGGGACCTGCAGCGTCAACGCCGTGGGAGACTTCCTAAGGACCCTGCATCTCTTCAAGAGCTGGTCATCCCAGATGAGTGGACCACCACTGGAGAAGTCAACCCGCAGCCCTTCCTAATCCATGACCCATGGAAGAGTCTTTTGACGACCCATCCAGAGACCCAACCCTACCCAATTTCCCTGTACCTGCACCTGTCACAGAATCTTCCATTGAAGATGAAGCCCCAAATGACGTCGCTGTCTGTCAGCCAGAGACGACATACATCATCGCAGATGGTTCCAACAAAGGGAAGGACAAGTTACCGGACATCAACGTACACGGTCAAGACACTACGAGCAAACGGCAACAAGACGTGGACGTGCAGTGTCACAAACAAGAACATCTGGTGCAAAGCGTCAGTCCTTCACAAAGGAAGCATTTTCACAAGAGGTTCCCAGCCCCACATCCACCCGAGAGAACTTGGCGCAGGAGTACCAACAGAGATAAGGAGGAAAGTCAAATGTAAGGCCACTGAAACGGTATTCACACCACCAGCCCAAATCGTCAACGAAATACTGTTGCAGCAAGTCCGACCGGATGAGCCGGCCACACTCGACTTCGAGATTGAGTTCAATTTCCTGAAGGACGGTTTCCTACGAAAGGACGTCAGAGTTGGGGGCAAGAGGCACTTGGTCTTTGCATCACACATGATGGTCCAGTTGCTGTCCAAGGCCAAGGCATGGTACTTGGATGGCACCTTTAAACTCGTGAAGGAGCCATTCTCCCACTTATTTTCACTCCATGCTTTCGTTCGCAGTGACGATAATATCAAGCAAGTTCCCCTTGCTTTAGTGCTCATGTCCGGGAAAAGGAAGGACTACAAAAAAGTGCTCAAAGCCATCAAATTAATGTGCGGAAAGGAAAGTCGTCCTTGACTTCGAGCGCGCCGTGTGGGAGGCTATCCCTCTTGTCCTGCATAACGTACGCGTTATGGGATGTGCCTTCCACTGGACCCAGTGCTTGTGGAGGAAGGTGCAGGAACTTGGACATTCGCCGTCATATACAAATGACTACCCCACTCACAAACTGTTGCGGCAGTTCCTTGCCCTTCCCTACCTGCCCTCTCATCACATTCCTGCAATCTTCTCCTTTCTATCACAGAAGGCAACCACACCCAACCTGGCACAGTTTGCACACTACGTCCGGAAGACTTGGATCAAGGGATCCTTTTGGACGCCGAGGACTTGGTCCGTCTTCATGGAAGCCGTAAGGACGAACAACGACGTCGAAGGCTGGCACGGGATGCTCAACCGCCATGCAAAGGGGTACAATCTGTCATTCTACAAGCTTCTTCACCTTCTCCAAGAACAGTCCCATTTAATCCAACTCCAGGTACGCCTTCTTTCAGAAAATAAACTAAAACGCCGGCAACGTACACAGTACCGTCAGGTCCAGGGACAGCTTTTTGAGCTGTGGGACGAGTACATCGCCGGCAATAAGACAGCAAAGGAATTACTAAAAAGATGTTCTCATATCATGGCGCCGACTTTGGAGTCATTTCACTTCGCATCATTTCTCATCCTCACTGGTGCAAAGCGTCAGTCCTTCAGAAAGGAAGCATTTTCACCAGAGGTTCCCAGCCCCACATCCACCCGAGAGAACTTGGCGCAGGAGTACCAACAGAGATTCGGAGGAAAGTCAAATGTAAGGCCACTGAAACAGTATTCACACCACCAGCCGAAATCGTCAACGAAATACTGTTGCAGCAAGTCAGAGATGTTCCTATTCCTGCCCTGTCGAGACCACAAAATCTTGCCAGGGCTGTTGACAGGTACCGCAAGAAGCTTCGACCGGATGAGCCGGCCACACTCGACTTCGAGATTGACTTCAATTTCGTGAAGGACGGTTTCCTACGAAAGGACGTCAGAGTTGGGGGCAAGAGGCACTTGGTGTTTGCATCACACATGATGGTCCAGTTGCTGTCCAAGGCGAAGGCATGGTACTTGGATGGTTCCTTGCCCTTCCCTACCTGCCCTCTGATCACATTCATGCAATCTTCTCCTTTCTATCACAGAAGGCAACCACACCCAACCTGGCACAGTTTGCACACTACGTCCGGAAGACTTGGATCAAGGGATCCTTTTGGACGCCGAGGACTTGGTCCGTCTTCATGGAAGCCGTAAGGACGAACAACGACGTCGAAGGCTGGCACGGGATGCTCAACCGCCATGCAAAGGGGTACAATCTGTTATTCTACAAGCTTCTTCACCTTCTCCTAGAACAGTCCCATTTAATCCAACTCCAGGTACGCCTTCTTTCAGAAAATAAACTAAAACGCCGGCAACGTACACAGTACCGTCAGGTCCAGGGACAGCTTTTTGAGCTGTGGGACGAATACATCGCCGGCAATAAGACAGCAAAGGAATTACTAAAAAGATGTTCTCATATCATGGCGCCGACTTTGGAGTCATTTCACTTCGCATCATTTCTATTATAATTGTATTTTATGAATTGAATAATGTAAATTAGTGCAAACAAAAATAAAGTCCTAAAAGAATACGATGCCTTGTGTTTTTGTCCGGAGTTGATAATGCAAAGAGGAAAATAAAAATACTAGAACCTATATATATTCATAGAGAAAATTATTCAGAAAATAAAAACACGAGAACCTACATATATTCAATGAAAAATGAATTCTCAATCATGTTCGGAAGTGCAGCAGAATTGTCATGATATCAAGCTGGCATGCAAAAATTCACACACACATGCACACGCCACTGCAGTAGATTAGTGGTGGTATGGATCACATAGAATTTTCATAAGTTTACTTAATTACAAATTCCAATCATACCTCATGATATTAAGGTGGCATGTAAAAATTCCCACCCACATGCGCACACCACTGTAGTAAATCAGTGGTGATACGGATCACAGAATTTTCATAAGTTTACTAATCACACCTTGCTCGTAATTCAGCATAAATGTAGGTCGGGTATGTGTGTGTTTGGAGTTTGATTCATATGAAAGAGGTTGCGTTCTGCTATATTACCGACCACAGCTACGATTCGTCCAGCCCGCCATCTATGATCACTGGTGGTATGGATCAAACTACACAATTGCGCATTTGGTCTGTTATTACTCAGTGAAAATCGCACATTCTAAAGAAAATAATTCAACTATATGCAACCATATGCTAATCCTTTATATAAAATTACACATTGGAGAGAAAACCGTCCTAGTTCGGATTTGGTCTGTTACTAGTCAGTGAAAGTCACACATTTAAAAAGTAATGCAAATAATTCAACTATATGCAATCTATTACACATTAGTAATAGTATAGTTTGATCCATACCACCAGTGATCATAGATGGCGGGCTGGACGAATCGTAGCTGTGGTCGGTAATTTTCCAGAGGCTAAAAACGTAACTTCTCTTTCATCAAATGACATGGAAATCACACATTAAGAAAATAGGCCAAATGATGCAACCGTATTCTATTTTATTTCACATATGATTGTGCATGTGAGCAAAAAGATTCCACGACAATTGCCCACAAGACAATTGCCCACAGGACAGTTGCCCACACCCCTAACCAGAAAAGAGACATTTGCCCACAACGGTTCTTTTTTCCAACATTTTAGTATTTCATCAGTATACTTATATAGTATACTTATACATGCACAAAGCATGTGAGCAATAAAAACAAAGGCTTAGTGAGCTATTTTTCTGTCAGTATATAAGGATGTCAGGTTATGAATCACTCATACACTCGCTCAACACTCAGCATGGAGATCATCAAGACCACCAGAGGAGGAGACAAGCTATGTCTCGATGGCTTCATGTATGTCAAGAAGAGGACCTACAGCAACTGGATCCGGTGGAATTGTGCACGTTCTCGCACAACAGGGTGCAAGGGTACACTCACCACTAGTGACTTCTTTGAGGATCCTCGGTCCTTTGTCAGTCACAACCATCCAGCAGACCGGACCGGAGTCGAGGTGACCAAGCTGCGCACCACCATGAAGGCCCAGGCGAAGCAGTCCACAAGTCGCCCTAACCAGATCCTCACACAGGCTCTCCTTCAACCCAGCACTGAGGTCCGTGCCAACCTCGGGAGCGTCCAGACTTGCAAGCGGGACCAGCAGCGTCAACGCCGTGGGAGACTTCCTAAGGACCCTGCATCTCTTCAAGAGCTGGTCATCCCAGATGAGTGGACCACCACTGGAGAAGTCAACCCGCAGCCCTTCCTAATCCATCACTCCGGTCATGGACAGCGGCAGCGGGTTGTGGTCTACGCATCTGAAGAGCAGCTTCGTCACCTAGGGCGCTCTGACACTTTGGATGGCAACTTTTCCATGAGTCCTAGTGTTTTTGAGCAGCTCTACGTCATCCGTGCTCCCCTGGGTGACTCTGCTGTCTCCTGTGTGTATGCCTTCCTCTCTAGGAAGAGTGCACAGGTGTATCAGGAGCTCCTGCAAGCCGTGCTGGACAAGATGGAGGCTATGCAGATCTACCCAGACCCCGTGTTATTGACCGGACCAACAACATCTGTCAGGGGTGGAACACTTCCTTCGCCCAGCTGGTTGGCCACCACCATCCCTCCTTCTGAACTGCTGTGGATGGGCTCCGCAGGGACTACGCGCTTGTCAGCACCAACCTCCTGCAGTACGCCACGGGAAGTCCCATCAAGAAGCGCCAGCGTAGAGACCACCAGCAGCACCAGAAACACCTTCAGTCACTCTGCCAAGACTTTGTGGCAAAGCGCCGGACCCTCACAAACTTCCTTCAAGCAGTTGGTCACTGCATTCGTCTGGGATAAATATTCTAGTTATCTTGTAAATAATGCCCTTCCTGGTGCACTTGTAAATATTGTAAATATTGTCTGTTGTATATAATTGTACATATTTTGTATTATTGTATGTTATAATATCAATAAAAAATTGAAAGTGAACTGGCCCTTGTTAAAATTACTTTGTAAAAATAGTTGTAGGCAAATGTCTCTTTTCTGGTTAAGGGTGTGGGCAATTGTCTTGTGGGCATTTGTCCTGTGGGCAACTGTCTTGTGAGCAATTGTCTTGTGAGCAAATGTGTCACCGCCTTGATACTCTCGGAAAATTTGTCATGTGTGACCTCACATATTCCTGTCTTGTCTACTACCTTTCTATATATATATTCTCACCTATCTGTATTCCTTGAATATGTCTGATTAGACGAAAACGTTCGGATCAAAGTGCCTTGTTTCCCAAGTGGTTTTCTGCGAATCGCCTAATAAATATGCAAGCTAAAAGGAAGATGAAAGTAAGATGGCCATGTGGTGACTGTGGTAGGACGACCTGTGCTTCTGATGCCATATTTTGCGAAAGCTGCAGGATGTGGTTTCACTGTAAAACAACGTGCCAGAATATATCGCCAGAAGATTTCGAATTCCTAAGGAATACAGAATTGGGGTACTGGTACCAAGGCTGTCTGTACACTGGAGACAAGTTTCACTACATTGTAGCACAGCAAAGATTGATGGATGCAGCCGAAGACAAAGACAATATTCTAACAGCCGCAAAGAGAGAACAAGTGTTCCTGAGAACAGCCAAGAAAGAAATGGCCTACTACGACGGCACAGCGAAGTTTGATTATAGGATATTAAAGCCAGATCACAACTCTAGGAATATAATCGAACATCTTGGAGGAAAGTGCCAAAGACGGATGCCTGTACACAGCAATAACTGGCACAGAACAGATTGCGGATGAATTACGTTTCCGATGCAGTCTCGAAATGATATTGAATGCGGACATCTATCAAAAGAATCACGAGGGCGACGAGCAATGGCATGCGTTATGTCCATCATATGATGATGCAAAGATGGATTGTATTAGGAAGAAATATTCATCAGCTTGGACGATGGAGGCAGCAGCAACAGTAATCAAGAGGTCGATAATTTTCGTGTATCCAGCAATGAATGGAAAGGAAAGGCGTTTATGGGAAAATTCTGATAAAGACATTTACACCATTTGTGCCACAGCCAAACGAGGATGATGTCGCCATAATGAAACGGTACTATACAACGCTAAAACGAGATTCAAATTACAAACGTAGGATTACTTGGTTTGAAGAACTCCCCTGCGACATCGGTGTAAAATGTGCATTAGCAGAATACGTCGGGAAATGGCCAGATACAACGTCAACGAACGAGGAACGAATACACGAAAACACAAGAGAAAACAATGAAAAGGATAAAGGACTTAGTAAAACACGCGCCGCCACGTGAGGCATATACGCAAATAGTTTTGGAGGACGCTGACTGTGCGCCAAGTTCAGAATTTAAAATACAACACCAATAAAGAAAAGGGATCACACAAACGAAATGTCGCTGACGATATCCTTAGTGTTCTCAATAGGATCGACGATCACGCGTTGATTCAAGAAATTATCCGTACCAAAGGGAAGCCGCCTTCAATTGTTCTATACACACACTCTCAAATTAGGGATATAAATAGCATGCGTGACAAAGAAATGAAATTCGCAAGTGCGCTCGGTGTATAAAAATAGGCAAATCTCTCTTTTCTGGTTAAGGGTGTGGGCAATTGTCTTGTGGGCATTTGTCTTGTGGGCATTTGTCCTGTGGGCAACTGTCTTGTGGGCAAATGTCTGCGCACCGACCTGGGCACTATTTACTGTGATGGATGCCACATTTGGTACCACCGCAAATGCCAAGATATTCCGCAACCTACATTCCAACAACTTGGCGAGATGTCCCTTAGGTACTGGTGCAACTCTTTCGTAACGAACTGGTGCGTCGAGGATAAACTGTCCGGTGGTTTTAACTACGGACTTTCATTACAGCGGCTGAAAGAGGCATTTTCTGCATAACCATAGTAGTTTGTTGTAGGAAGGCGCAAGAAGGGAACACATTTTTGCGTAATACACCGAGTACATCAACACCTATCAACATATACAAGTTTGAAGCTGATCTGGAACCCGATACGAATGCCGTGTCGATCCTTGCCAAGTGTGGTGGTGTGAAGAACCGAACGCCAGTTCAAACAACCGAGGATGGGAATTGCCTATTCAACTGTTTCGGTAGCACTGTGCTGGAATGAACCGTTAGCCACGAGTTTACGAGTGCGGACAACAATCGAAATGGTTTTGCATGAAGAATTCATTCAACAAGGCCATCAAACTAGCACCTGGATATCACACTCCCGAGGATTTCCTTCGCAGAGACTTGCACGTTGATGGAAATCGGCATTTGTTATTTACCACCCAGAAGATGCTCGACTTGCTCAGCCGATCCAAAACGTGGTACATGGATGGGACATTCAAAATAGTAAAATACCCTTTTACGCAGCTATTCAGTCTCCATTCATTTATTCGAAGTGGAGATGCTACGAAACAAGTACCTCATATATTTGTTTTGATGTCGGGGCGACGGAAAAAAAGATTATAAGAGGGTACTGAAATCCAAACGCCTAACGCCCAATAATAACGTCAGGAAAATGGTCATCGACTTCGAGCGGGCAGTGTGGAAAGCCATTCCATCGGTGTTTCCAGGAGTTGATGTTAGAAGGTGTTCCTTCCATTGGGCTCAATGCATATGGCGGAAAATCCAGGAAATGGGTCTGGCTCCAGCGTGTCGCAATGATGAAGACACGCACAGACTTTGTCGTCAATTTCTTGCGCTGCCCTATCTCCAAGAGCACATCTCGCCCTTGTTCGAGAGGCTTGCAACACAGGCATGCACAAGCTTGCTGACAGTATTGGTGAGTTATATCCGCACCAATTGGATCCAGAGTTTACTTTATACTCCTGAAACCTGGAGTATATTCAAACAACCTATTCGCACCAACAATGACGTGGAGGGTTGGCACGGTGCGCTAAATCTTCACGCCAGGCGTAGTAATTTGTGTTTCTACCTTCTAGTCAAACTTTTGCATGAGCAGTCGCAGCTAATAAATATACAAATTAGATTAGTGTCGGACAAGAAGCTGCGATGTAGACAAAGGAAGGAATATAGACGAGTACAGGGACAAGTGAATAAAGTGTGGAATTCGTACATTGCTGGTGATAAGTCGGCCCGTCAGGTGCTTCGCGACATACATCATCGCAGATGGTTCCAACAAAGGGAAGGACAAGTTAGCGGACATCAACGTACACGGTCAAGACACTGCGAGCAAACGGCAACAACACGTGGACGTGCAGTGTCACAAACAAGAACATCTGGTGCAAAGCGTCAGTCCTTCACAAAGGAAGCATTTTCACCAGAGGTTCCCAGCCCCACATCCACCCGAGAGAACTTGGCGCAGGAGTACCAACAGAGATAAGGAGGAAAGTCAAATGTAAGCCCACTGAAACAGTATTCACACCACCAGCCCAAATCGTCAACGAAATACTGTTGCAGCAAGTCAGAGATGTTCCTATTCCTGCTCTGTCGAGACCACAAAATCTTGCCAGGGCTGTTAACAGGCACCGCCACAAGCTTCCACCGGATGAGCCGGCCACACTCGACTTCGAGATTGACTTCAATTTCCTGAAGGAAGGTTTCCTACGAAAGGACGTCAGAGTTGGGGGCAAGAGGCACTTGGTGTTTGCATCAGACATGATGGTCCAGTTGCTGTCGAAGGCGAAGGCATGGTACTTGGATGGCACCTTTAAACTCGTGAAGGAGCCATTCTCCCACTTATTTTCACTCCATGCTTTCGTTCGCAGTGACGATAATATCAAGCAAGTTCCCCTTGCTTTAGTGCTGATGTCCGGGAAGAGGAAGGACTACAAAAAAGTGCTCAAAGCCATCAAGCTAATGTGCGGAACGGTCAGAGTGGAGAAAGTCGTCCTTGATTTCGAGCGCGCCGTGTGGGAGGCTATTCCTCTTGTCCTGCATAACGTACGCGTTATGGGATGTGCCTTCCACTGGACCCAGTGCTTGTGGAGGAAGGTGCGGGAAATTGGACTTTCGCCGTCATATAGAAATGACTACCCCACTCACAATCTGTTGCGGCAGTTCCTTGCCCTTCCCTTCCTGACCTCTGGTCACATTCCTGCAATCTTCTCCTTTCTATCACAAAAGGCAACCACATCCAATCTGGCAGAGTTTGCACACTACGTCCGGAAGACTTGAATCAAGGGATCGTTTTGGACGCCGAGGACTTGGTCCGTCTTCATGGAAGCCGTAAGGACGAACAACGACGTCGAAGGCTGGCACGGGATGCTCAACCGCCATGCAAAGGGGTACAATCTGTCATTCTACAAGCTTCTTCACCTTCTCCAAGAACAGTCCCATTTAATCCAACTCCAGGTACGCCTTCTTTCCCAAAATAAACTAAAACGCCGGCAACGTACACAGTACCGTCGGGCCCAGGGACAGCTTTTTGAGCTGTGGGACGAGTACATCGCCGGCAATAAGACAGCAAAGGAATTACTAAAAAGATGTTCTCATATCATGGCGCCGACTTTGGAGTCATTTCACTTCGCATCATTTCTATTATAATTGTATTTTATGAATTGATATTCCGCAACCTACATTCCAAGAACTTGGTGAGATGTCACTTGGGTACTCTTGCGTAACGAACTGGTGCTTCGAGGATAAACTGTCCGGTGGTTTTAACTACGGACTTTCATTACAGCGGCTGAAAGAGGCATTTTCTGCATAACCATAGTAGTTTGTTGTAGGAAGGCGCAAGAAGGGAACACATTTTTGCGTAATGCACCGAGTACATCAACACCTATCAACATATACAAGTTTGAAGCTGATCTGGAACCAGATACGAATGCCGTGTCGATCCTTGCCAAGTGTGGTGGTGTGAAGAACCGAACGCCAGTTCATGTAACCGAGGATGGGAATTGCCTATTCAACTGTTTCGGTAGCAATGTGCTGGAATGAACCGTTAGCCACGAGTTTACGAGTGCGGACAACAATCGAAATGGTTTTGCATGAAGAATTCATTCAACAAGGCCATCAAACTAGCACCTGGATATCACGCTCATCAAATTGCCAGAATCATATGGAACGGTAAATCAAAAACTAAAAGAGGTACTTTATGAAATTCCTCAAATCCAAACCAAAACAGCGCAGCAAGGAATAATGTGTGACTTCTACTGACGGGTAATACACTATTCCGAGAATGCCCAAAGTGGCCAGAAAACAGGCCCACACAAAACGACCAAGGAACGCAAAAACAAGGACTATACGTGTCGTGACATCAGGAGTCCGATCGGGCTTGTGATCGACAGTGGAGGCAGTTCAAGGACTGCAAGGTGTTTGTGGCCAAACAGGTATTTCAGGTATTTCAGGTATTTCCACTTATCCGACTGTTAAATTATAACTTTAGAATAAATTCTCACGTGTGTATCTAGACGATACATTTAACTGGAAATATCATATTAATCATGTCATTTGTGTGCCTGGACGCATAGCTGGTTTCATGAGCAGTATAAAATTATTTTTGGAACCATTTGCCTATTAAAAAAAATTGGTGCATAACACTCGATGCCGCGAAAGCATCAATACGGCGAAAGGTTGTTTGAGTCCGCGGCAAAGGAAATTTTCACGTCAGCTTCCGACATCGTCAATCGGGTAATGTTGGACAAAATATCGAGAGAACCAATCGAGGCGCTGCAGAAACCACCGAATCTCGCTAGAACAGCAAATCGATACAGGCACAAGATGCGGCCAGCAACCACAGGATCTTTATTTCGAAATCGACGAAGGCCACATTCCCGAGGATTTCCTTCGCAGAGACTTGCACGTTGATGGAAATCGGCATTTGTTATTTGCCACCCAGAAGATGCTCGACCTGCTCAGCCGATCCAAAACGTGGTACATGGATGGGATATTCAAAATAGTAAGATACCCTTTTACGCAGCTATTCATTCTCCATTCATTTATTCGAAGTGGAGATGCTACGAAACAAGTACCTCTTATATTTCTTTTGATGTCGGGGCGACGGAAAAAAAGATTATAAGAGGGTACTGAAATCCATCAAACGCCTAACGCCCAATAATAACGTCAGGAAAATGGTCATCGACTTCGAGCGGGCAGTGTGGAAAGCCATTCCATCGCTGTTTCCAGGAGTTGATGTTAGAGGGTGTTCCTTCCATTGGGCTCAATGCATATGGCGGAAAATCCAGGAAATACGTCTGGCTCCAGCGTGTCGCAATGATGAAGACACGCACACACTTTGTCGTCAATTTCTTGCGTTGCCCTATCTCCCCCAACAGCACATCTCGCCCTTGTTCGAGACGATTGCAACACAGGCATGCACAAGCTTGCTGACAGAATTGGTGAGTTATATCTGCACCAATTGGATCCAAAGTTCACTTTATACTCCTCAAACCTCGAGTATATTCAAACAACCTATTCGCACCAACAATGACGTGGAGGGTTGGCACGGTGCGCTGAATCGTCACGCCAGGCGTGGTCATTTGCGTTTCTACCTTCTAGTTCAACTTTTGCATGAGCAGTCGCAGCTAATAAATATACAAATTAGATTAGTGTCGGACAAGAAGCTGCGACGTAGACAAAGGAAAGAATATAGACGAGTACAGGGACAAGTGAATAAAGTGTGGAATTCGTACATTGCTGGTGATAAGTCGGCCCGTCAGGTGCTTCGCGACATACATCATCGCAGATGGTTCCAACAAAGGGAAGGACAAGTTACCGGACATCAACGTACACGGTGAAGACACTGCGAGCAAACGGCAACAACACGTGGACGTGCAGTGTCACAAACAAGAACATCTCGTGCAAAGCGTCAGTCCTTCAGAAAGGAAGCATTTTCACCAGAGCTTCCCAGCCCCACATCCACCCGAGAGAACTTAGCGCAGGAGTACCAACAGAGATAAGGAGGAAAGTCAAATGTAAGGCCACTGAAACAGTATTCATACCAGCAGCCGAAATCGTCAACGAAATACTGTTGCAACAAGTCAGAGATGTTCCTATTCCTGCCCTGTCGAGACCACAAAATCTTCCCAGGGCTGTTAACAGGCACCGCCACAAGCTTCCACCGGATGAGCCGGCCACACTCGACTTCTAGATTGAGTTCAATTTCCTGAAGGACGGTTTCCTACGAAAGGACGTCAGAGTTGGGGGCAAGAGGCACTTGGTCTTTGCATCACACATGATGGTCCAGTTGCTGTCCAAGGCCAAGGCATGGTACTTGGATGGCACCTTTAAACTCGTCAAGGAGCCATTCTCCCACTTATTTTCACTCCATGCTTTCGTTCGCAGTGACGATAATATCAAGCAAGTTCCCCTTGCTTTAGTGCTCATGTCCGGGAAAAGGAAGGACTACAAAAAAGTGCTCAAAGCCATCAAACTAATGTGCGGAACGGTCAGAGTGGAGAAAGTCGTCCTTGATTTCGAGCGCGCCGTGTGGGAGGCTATCCCTCTTGTCCTGCATAACGTACGCGTTATGGGATGTGCCTTCCACTGGACCCAGTGCTTGTGGAGGAAGATGCAGGAACTTGGACTTTCGCCGTCATATACAAATGACTACCCCACTCACAAACTGTTGCGGCAGTTCCTTGCCCTTCCCTACCTGCCCTCTGATCACATTCCTGCAATCTTCTCCTTTCTATCACAGAAGGCAACCACACCCAACCTGGCACAGTTTGCACACTACGTCCGGAAGACTTGGATCAAGGGATCCTTTTGGACGCCGAGGACTTGGTCCGTCTTCATGGAAGCCGTAAGGACGAACAACGACGTCGAAGGCTGGCACGGGATGCTCAACCGCCATGCAAAGGGGTACAATCTGTCATTCTACAAGCTTGTTCACCTTCTCCAAGAACAGTCCCATTTAATCCAACTCCAGGTACGCCTTCTTTCCCAAAATAAACTAAAACGCCGGCAACGTACACAGTACCGTCTGAGCTGTGGGACGAGTACATCGCCGGCAATAAGACAGCAAAGGAATTACTAAAAAGATGTTCTCATATCATGGCGCCGACTTTGGAGTAATTTCACTTCGCATCATTTCTATTATAATTGTATTTTATGAATTGAATAATGTAAATTAGTGCAAACAAAAATAAAGTCCTAAAAGAATACGATGCTTTGTGTTTTTGTCCGGAGTTGATAAAAATTCTAGAACCTATATATATTCAAAGAGAAAATTATTCAGAAAATAAAAACACGAGAACCTACATATATTCAATGAAAAATGAATTCTCAATCATGTTCGGAAGTGCAGCAGAATCGTCATGATATCAAGCTGGCATGCAAAAATTCCCACCCACATGCACACGCCACTGCAGTAGATTAGTGGTGGTATGGATCACATAGAATTTTCATAAGTTTACTTAATTACAAATTCCAATTATACCTCATGATATTAAGGTGGCATGCAAAAATTCGATTGTAGGACAACTCGTCCACGGACATCTCGTCCTTGGACAACTCGTCCACAAAACTGCAAAGTAGGACAACTTGTCCACAGACACCACCATGGGTGGTCAACTCGTCCACGGACAAGATTTCAAAAAACTTAGAAAATTATTTTATTACCTTTTTTTTATATTTCATGTTATTTCATTAAAATTTGCTTTAGATGGTATATTTTGGTAAGTAATAGGTGTGTTTATAAATGTTATGGACATGCTTATTTTAACACCCTAGAATAGCTCCAACTATGATAAAAAAGAAATATTCACAACTATCATATTTACACCTAATATTTACCCCCAACTATGCTCAAAAACAACTTGTCACACCTCAACTGGCTCAGTCACACCTCAGTTCTGTATATAAAGCTAGCTTGTCATGTCAGTTTTACTCAAGTAGTTACTCAATCATGTCAGCTGAGCTTCAGGTTGTAACAACGCAGAGAGGTGCTCAAAAGATTCTTCTGGATGGATTCATGTACACTAAGAAACATGTTTCCAAGTCAGCTGATGAAGTTGTCTGACGCTGTATCCAACGTGATGTCAAATGCAGTGCCCGCTTAAAGATCACCAAGAGCCTTAGTGACCATAGGCTTGTTGGTGAGCACAGCCACATTGCAGACCGTGTGAGATGTGATGTGGAGCAAGCTCGCCAATATATGAAGAGGAAGGCTGCTACCACCAACGACCGCCCCAACAACATCCTCAGCTTCACCGTTAGAGAGCTTGATGATCAGGTCAAGGCACGCATGCCAAGGCCGGACACCAGCAAGCGTGTCCTTCGGCGTGTCCGTGCTGCTCACCGTCCAAAGGATCCGCAGTCCCTTCAAGAGTTGGACATCACAGGCCCCTGGGCTTCCAACCTCCTCTACGACAACGGTCCTGCAGCTGATGAGCGCATCATCGTCTTCGCCTCCCCTGGTCATCTAGAGCAGCTCGCAGCCTGTGACGACTGGTGTATGGACGGCACGTTCTCAGTCGCTCCCAGACTGTTCACCCAACTGTACGTCGTCCAAGGTCGCATCGGTGAAGGCTACTTTCCTCTGGCCTTTGCCTTGCTCCAGCGCAAGACGCAGACTACCTATGAGGAGGGCCTTCGTGCAGTGTTTGGAGAGGAGATCCAGGTCCGGTTCTGTTTCTACCACCTCAGCCAGTCTATTTGGAGGCAGATCCAGGGCCTGGGTCTCAAGAACCTGTACGAGTCAGACGACGAGTTCCGGCTCTTCTGCGGCCAGCTGGATGCCCTGGCCTTTCTTCCTACTGAGGACGTCCATCAAGGCATGAAACATCTGCGGTCCACCATGCCCAACGTAGCAGCAGCCTTAGTGGAGTATTTCGACTCCACTTACGTCTCCGGCCAGCTCCGCCACCAGCGCCGCGTCACCCCCACCCCAGGCAGAGTCATCCAACCAGTTCGGCTTCGGCGCACTCCACCGATGTTCCTACCTGAGCGGTGGAACCAACATCACGCCACCCTCAACAATGAGCCACGCACAAATAACATATGTGAGGGGTGGAACAATAAGTTCTCCAGTTTGGTGGGCCATTCCAACCCCACCATCTGGAAACTTATCGAGTGCCTTCAAGCAGAAGCATCCAACGTCGACTCGGTTCTCCTCCAGGATGAGCGTGGCATCCGCCCTGTGAAGCGAAGGAAGAAGTGCTACGCTGAGCTGCAGACACGTTTGTGCAACTTGGTGGGTGACCTGAAGGCTGGCAAGAAAACACTTCCAGAGTTCCTGCGTGGTGTCAGCTACAACCTCCGTGGTGGCAAGCCCAACATCTAGACCTTACACTTGTATATTTATTCTGTATTACACACCTGTATTCTGTATATATAAATATGTAAATAAAGTTTTATTGTTCTGCAAATTATGTTTATTCTTAAAAAAAAAGTCATTGGACGAGATGTCCATATTCCTGTGGACGAGTTGTCCTACTTTGCAGTTTTGTGGACGAGTTGTCCGTCCACGGATCAGGTGTCCACCACGCCCTAGTTAATCCTTCGCTTCCGTATTTCGACAACATGACAAATATTCGTCTATTCGGAGCCCCCAGTTGTGGTGATTTCCTTGGGAAAAATGTCCCATTCAACGCTGAAACACCTGGATCATGCACACCGTTAACTGCTGGATACACGGCGTATCTACCACGGTTGCAAGAGCATGAGGTGTCCTTGGAAAGTGCGCAATCTCGACAGGCCTCTTCATACGTTGGACACACATTACCCCACATAGGATCGTTGTTCTTGGCTTTGTAGAATTCTGCATGCAAAACCATTTTGATTGTTGTCCCAATCAATACAATGGATTGTGTTACACAGGTTGATTTCCCCGTTTTTTTATTTTTACGTCAAGGTCATATTACCCTCTGTGACCTAGACCTGACTCCCCTGTTCCTTACACTATTTAAGCTTAGACGAAAACGTTCAGTATTTCCTTCTTTGATTTCCTCGTGGTTTCAAGCAAAATATCTTCATTATGAGCCAAGAGGAAGATCCTTGCATCGTTTGCCACAAGCAAGTGAGGCCGCGTCAGCAAGCCATTCTCTGTGATGGCTGCAGTAGATGGCAACATGGGTATGCAATACAGGCATTACCCAGGATGAATACAGGGAAGCAGTGCGGAGCGACGAGACCATCAGTTGGAGATGTCAAGAGTGCAGTTACCACCTCGCCATTGGCTTACCTTTGGCTGAGAGCAGCAGAACGTCAGAGGCTACAACGAACTGGACAGAGGATCACGAAAGAGAGGCCGTTCCACACACGGGATCCGAAATTCAGAATGCAGCGGAAGAAATGGAAAACATGGACACGAGCAGAGGAATTGATTTTCATGTTCCCTCAATTCTAGAAGAGTCCTCCCTGGAAGATGCCACACCCATGTCTTATGAAAATGTTGAGGAGACGAGCTACCAAGTTATATCGGCAGGATCCCAGAAAAACAAAGTGCAGCTTGCGGATAGCAACGGTTACACTTATGTTGTGAAGACAAGAAGGAAGAACGGCAACGTGACGTGGCGCTGCATTACGAGAAACAAGAACATTTGGTGCAAGGCGACCGCACCACACAAAGGTATGGATTTCACGAGAGGCTGCCAACCCCACATCCATCCAGGAAAACTCGGTGACGCGAAAGCATCAATAGTGCGAAAGGTTGTGAAAGAGTCTGCGGCAAAGGAAATTTTCACGTCAGCTTCCGACATCGTCAATCGAGTAATGTTGGAAAAAATATCTCGAGAACCAATCGAGGCGCTGCAGATACCAGTGAATCTCGCTAGAACAGCAAATCGATACAGGCAGAAGATGCGGCCAGCGGAACCACAGGATCTTTATTTCGAAATCGACGAAGGCCACATTCCCGAGGATTTCCTTCGCAGAGACTTGCACGTTGATGGAAATCGGCATTTGTTATTTGCCACCCAGAAGATGCTCGACCTGCTCTGCCGATCCAAAACGTGGTACATGGATGGGACATTCAAAATAGTAAGATACCCTTTTACGCAGTTATTCAGTGTCCATTCATTTATTCGAAGTGGAGATGCTACGAAACAAGTACCTTTTATATTTGTTTTGATGTCGGGGCGACGGAAAAAAAGATTATAAGAGGGTACTGAAATCCATCAAACGCCTACTGGCAGCCACTGCCCCCGCAGCCGAGAGTACTCAATCTCTGGACCCCCACGACGATGAGGAACAGCAAGCCATGGAAGAGTCTTTTGACGACCCATCCAGAGACCCAACCCTACCCAATTTTACTGTACCTGCACCTGTCAGAGAATCTTCCATTGAAGATGAAGCCCCGAACGACGTCGCTGTCTGTCAGCCAGCGACGACATACAACATCATCGCAGATGGTTCCAACAAAGGGAAGGACAAGTTAGCGGACATCAACGTACACGGTCAAGACACTGCGAACAAACGGCAACAAGACGTGGACGTGCAGTGTCACAAACAAGAACATCTGGTGCAAAGCGTCAGTCCTTCACAAAGGAAGCATTTTCACCAGAGGTTCCCAGCCCCACATCCACCCGAGAGAACTTGGCGCAGGAGTACAAACAGATATAAGGAGGAAAGTCAAATGTAAGGCCACTGAAACAGTATTCATACCACCAGCCGAAATCGTCAACGAAATACTGTTGCAGGAAGTCCGACCGGATGAGCCGGCCACACTCGACTTCGAGATTGACTTCAATGTCGTGAAGGACGGTTTCCTACGAAAGGACGTCAGAGTTGGGGGCAAGAGGCACTTGGTCTTTGCATCAGACATGATGGTCCAGTTGCTGTCCAAGGCCAAGGCATGGTACTTGGATGGCACCTTTAAACTCGTGAAGGAGCCATTCTCCCACTTATTTTCACTCCATGCTTTCGTTCGCAGTGACGATAATATCAAGCAAGTTCCCCTTGCTTTAGTGCTCATGTCCGGGAAAAGGAAGGACTACAAAAAAGTGCTCAAAGCCATCAAATTAATGTGCGGAAAGGAAAGTCGTCCTTGACTTCGAGCGCGCCGTGTGGGAGGCTATCCCTCTTGTCCTGCATAACGTACGCGTTATGGGATGTGCCTTCCACTGGACCCAGTGCTTGTGGAGGAAGGTGCAGGAACTTGGACATTCGCCGTCATATACAAATGACTACCCCACTCACAAACTCTTGCGGCAGTTCCTTGCCCTTCCCTACCTGCCCTCTGATTACATTCCTGCAATCTTCTCCTTTCTATCACAGAAGGCAACCACACCCAACCTGGCACAGTTTGCACACTACGTCCGGAAGACTTGGATCAAGGGATCCTTTTGGACGCCGAGGACTTGGTCCGTCTTCATGGAAGCCGTAAGGACGAACAACGACGTCGAAGGCTGGCACGGGATGCTCAACCGCCATGCAAAGGGGTACAATCTGTCATTCTACAAGCTTCTTCACCTTCTCCAAGAACAGTCCCATTTAATCCAACTCCAGGTACGCCTTCTTTCAGAAAATAAACTAAAACGCCGGCAACGTACACAGTACCGTCAGGTCCAGGGACAGCTTTTTGAGCTGTGGGACGAGTACATCGCCGGCAATAAGACAGCAAAGGAATTACTAAAAAGATGTTCTCATATCATGGCGCCGACTTTGGAGTCATTTCACTTCGCATCATTTCTCATCCTCACTGGTGCAAAGCGTCAGTCCTTCAGAAAGGAAGCATTTTCACCAGAGGTTCCCAGCCCCACACCCACCCGAGAGAACATGGCGCAGGAGTACCAACAGAGATAAGGAGGAAAGTCAAATGTAAGGCCACTGAAACAGTATTCACACCACCAGCCCAAATCGTCAACGAAATACTGTTGCAGAGTCAGAGATGTTCCTATTCCTGCCCTGTCGAGACCACAAAATCTTGCCAGGGCTGTTGACAGGCACCGCCAGAAGCTTCGACCGGATGAGCCGCCCACACTCGACTTCGAGATTGACTTCAATTTCGTGAAGGACGGTTTCCTACGAAAGGACGTCAGAGTTGGGGGCAAGAGGCACTTGGTGTTTGCATCACACATGATGGTCCAGTTGCTGTCCAAGGCGAAGGCATGGTACTTGGATGGTTCCTTGCCCTTCCCTACCTGCCCTCTGATCACATTCATGCAATCTTCTCCTTTCTATCACAGAAGGCAACCACACCCAACCTGGCACAGTTTGCACACTACGTCCGGAAGACTTGGATCAAGGGATCCTTTTGGACGCCGAGGACTTGGTCCGTCTTCATGGAAGCCGTAAGGACGAACAACGACGTCGAAGGCTGGCACGGGATGCTCAACCGCCATGCAAAGGGGTACAATCCCTCATTCTACAAGCTTCTTCACCTTCTAGAACAGTTCCATTTAATCCAACTCCAGGTACGCCTTCTTTCAGAAAATAAACTAAAACGCCGGCAACTTACACAGTACCGTCAGGTCCAGGGACAGCTTTTTGAGCTGTGGGACGAATACATCGCCGGCAATAAGACAGCAAATGAATTACTAAAAAGATGTTCTCATATCATGGCGCCGACTTTGGAGTCATTTCACTTGGCATCATTTCTATTATAATTGTATTTTATGAAGTGAATAATGTAAATTATTTCAAAAATTATTATAGTCCTTAAAGAATACGATGCCTTGTGTTTTTGTCCGGAGTTGATAATGCAAAGAGGAAAATAAAAATTCTAGAACCTATATATATTCAAAGAGAAAATTATTCAGAAAATAAAAACACGAGAACCTACATATATTCAATGAAAAATGAATTCTCAATCATGTTCGGAAGTGCAGCAGAATTGTCATGATATCAAGCTGGCATGCAAATAGTCCCACCCCCATGCACACGCCCCTGCAGTAGATTAGTGGTGGTATGGATCACATAGAATTTTCATAAGTTTATTTAATTACAAATTCCAATCATACCTCATGATATTAAGGTGGCATGAAAAAATTCCCACCCACATGCGCACACCCACAAGACAATTGCCCACAGGACAGTTGCCTACACCCCTAACCAGATAAGAGACATTTGCCCACAACAGCTCTTTTTTCCAACATTTTAGTATTTCATCAGTATACTTATATAGTATACTTATACATGCACAAAGCATGTGAGCAATAAAAACAAAGGTTTAGTGAGCTATTTTTCTGTCAGTATATAAGGATGTCAGGTTATGAATCACTCATACACTCACTCAACACTCAGCATGGAGATCATCAAGACCACCAGAGGAGGAGACAAGCTCTGTCTCGATGGCTTCATGTATGTCAAGAAGAGGATCTACAGCAACTGGATCCGGTGGAATTGTGCACGTTCTAGCACAACAGGGTGCAAGGGTGCACTCACCACTAGTGACTCCTTTGAGGATCCTGGGTCCTTTGTCAGTCACAACCATCCAGCAGACCGGACCGGAGTCGAGGTGACCAAGCTGCGCACCACCATGAAGGCCCAGGCGAAGCAGTCCACAAGTCGCCCTAACCAGATCCTCACACAGGCTCTCCTTCAACCCAGCACTGAGGTCCGTGCCAACCTCGGGAGCGTCCACACTTGCAAGCGGGACCTGTAGCGTCAACGCCGTGGGAGACTTCCTAAGGACCCTGCATCTCTTCAAGAGCTGGTCATCCCAGATGAGTGGACCACCACTGGAGAAGTCAACCCGCAGCCCTTCCTAATCCATGACTCCGGTCCTGGACAGCGGCAGCGGGTTGTGGTCTATGCATCTGAAGAGCAGCTTCGTCACCTAGGGCGCTCTGACACTTGGTTCATGGAGGGCAAATTTTCCATGAGTCCTAGTGTTTTTTGAGCAGCTCTACGTCATCCGTGTTCCCCTGGGTGACTCTGCTGTCTCCTGTGTGTACGCCTTCCTGTCTGGGAAGAGTGCACAGGTGTATCAGGAGCTCCTGCAAGCCGTGCTGGACAAGATGGAGGCTATGCAGATCTACCCAGACCCCGTGTTGTTGACCGGACAACCAAAATCTGTGAGGGGTGGAACACTTCCTTCGCCCAGCTGGTTGGCCACCACCATTCCTCCTTCTGGACTGCTGTGGATGGGCTCCGCAGGGACTTCGCGCTTGTCAGCACCAACCTCCTGCAGTACGCCACGGGAAGTCCCATCAAGAAGCGCCAGCGTAGAGACCACCAGCAGCACCAGAAACACCTTCAGTCACTCTGCCAAGACTTTGTGGCAAAGCGCCGGACCCTCACAAACTTCCTTCAAGCAGTTGGTCACTGCATTCGTCTGGGATAAATTCTCTAGTTATCTTGTAAATAATGTCCTTCCTGGTGCACTTGTAAATATTGTAAATATTGTCTGTTGTATATAATTGTACATATTTTGTATTATTGTATGTTATAATATCAATAAAAAATTGAAAGTGAACTGGCCCTTGTTAAAATTACTTTATAAAAATAGTTGTGGGCAAATGTCTCTTTTCTGGTTAAGGGTGTGGGCATTTGTCCTGTGGGCAACTGTCTTGTGGGCAAATGTCTTGTGGGAAAATGTGTCACCGCCTTGATACTCTCGGAAAATTGGTCATGTGTGATTTCACATATTCCTGTCTTGTCTACTACCTTTCTGTATATATATTCTCACCTATCTGTATTCCTTGAATATTTCTGATTAGACGAAAACGTTCGGATCAAAGTGTCTTGTTTCCCAAGTGTTTTTCTGCGAATCGCCTAATAAACATGCCAGCTAAAAGGAAGATGAAAGTAAGATGGCCATGTGGTGACTGTGGTCGGACGACCTGTGCTTCTGATGCCATATTTTGCGAAAGCTGCAGGATGTGGTTTCATTGTAAAACAACGTGCCAGAACATATCGCCAGAAGATTTCGAATTTCTAAGGAATACAGAATTGGGGTACTGGTGCCAAGGATGTCTGCACACTGAAGACAAGATTCACTACATTGTAGCACAGCAAAGATTGATGGATGCAGCCGAGGACAAAGACAATATTCTGACAGCCGCAAAGAGAGAACAAGTGTTCCTGAGAACAGCCAAGAAAGAAATGGCCTACTACGACGGCACAGCGAAGTTTGATTATAGGATATTAAAGCCAGATCACAACTCTAGGAATATAATCGAACATCTTGGAGGAAAGTGCCAAAGACGGATGCCTGTACACGTGACTGGCAGTGGGAGATGTCTTTTCAATTCCATTTCCACAGCAATAATTGGCACAGAACAGATTGAGGATGAATTACGTTTCCGATGCAGTCTCGAAATGATATTGAATGTGGACATCTATCAAAAGAATCGCGAGGGTGACGAGGAATGGCATGCGTTTTGTCCATCATATGATGATGCAAAGATGGATTGTATTCATCAGCTTGGACGATGGAGGCAGCAGCAACAGTAATCAAGAGGTCGATAATTTTCGTGTATCCAGCAATGAATGGAAAGGAAAGGCGTTTATGGGAAAATTCTGATAAAGACATTTACACCATTTGTGCCACAGCCAAACGAGGATGATGTCGCCATAATGAAACGGTACTATACAACGCTAAAACGAGATTCAAATTACAAACGTAGGATTACTTGGTTTGAAGAACTCCCCTGCGACATCGGTGTAAAATGTGCATTAGCAGAATACGTCGGGAAATGGCCAGATACAACGTCAACGAACGAGGAACGAATACACGAAAACACAAGAGAAAACAATGAAAAGGATAAAGGACTTAGTAAAACACGCGCCGCCACGTGAGGCATATACGCAAATAGTTTTGGAGGACGCTGACTGTGCGCCAAGTTCAGAATTTAAAATACAACACCAATAAAGAAAAGGGATCACACAAACGAAATGTCGCTGACGATATCCTTAGTGTTCTCAATAGGATCGACGATCACGCGTTGATTCAAGAAATTATCCGTACCAAAGGGAAGCCGCCTTCAATTGTTCTATACACACACTCTCAAATTAGGGATATAAATAGCATGTGTGAAAAAGAAATTAAATTCGCAAGTGCGCTCGGTGTATAAAAATAGTTGTGGGTAAATGTCTCTTTTCTGGTTAAGGGTGTGGGCAATTGTCTTGTGGGCATTTGTCCTGTGGGAAACTGTCCTGTGGGCAAATGTCTGCGCACCGACCTGGGCACTATTTACTGTGATGGATGCCACATTTGGTACCACCGCAAATGCCAAGATATTCCGCAACCTACATTCCAAGTTCTTGGTGAGATGTCCCTTGGGTACTCTTGCGTAACGAATTGGTGCTTCGAGGATAAACTGTCCGGTGGTTTTAACTACGGACTTTCATTACAGCGGCTGAAAGAGGAATTTTCTGCATAACCATAGTAGTTTCTTGTAGGAAGGCGCAAGAAGGGAACACATTTTTGCGTAATACACCGAGTACATCAACACCTATCAACATATACAAGTTTGAAGCTGATCTGGAACCAGATACGAATGCCGTTGCGATCCTTGCCAAGTGTGGTGGTGTGAAGAACCGAACGCCAGTTCAAACAACCGAGGATGGGAATTGCCTATTCAACTGTTTCGGTAGCACTGTGCTGGAATGAACCGTTAGCCACGAGTTTATGAGTGCGGACAACAATCGAAATGGTTTTGCATGAAGAATTCATTCAACAAGGCCATCAAACTAGCACCTGGATATCACACGCCCGAGGATTTCCTTCGCAGAGATTTGCACGTTGATGGAAATCGGCATTTGTTATTTGCCACCCAGAAGATGCTCGACCTGCTCTGCCGATCCAAAACGTGGTACATGGATGGGACATTCAAAATAGTAAGATACCCTTTTACGCAGTTATTCAGTGTCCATTCATTTATTCGAAGTGGAGATGCTACGAAACAAGTACCTCTTATATTTCTTTTGATGTCGGGGCGACGGAAAAAAAGATTATAACAGGGTACTGAAATCCATCAAACGCCTAACGCCCAATAATAACGTCAGGAAAATGGTCATCGACTTCGAGTGGGCAGTGTGGAAAGCCATTCCATCGCTGTTTCCAGGAGTTGATGTTAGAGGTGTTCCTTCCATTGGGCTCAATGCATATGACGGAAAATGCAGGAAATAGGTCCGGCTCCAGCGTGTCGCAATCATGAAGACACGCACAGACTTTGTCGTCAATTTCTTGCGTTGCCCTCTCCCCCCCCCCCCAACAGCACATCTCGCCCTTGTTCGAGAGGCTTGCAACACAGGCATGCACAAGCTTGCTGACACCATTGGTGAGTTATATCTGCACCAATTGGATCCAAAGTTCACTTTATACTCCTGAAACCTCGAGTATATTCAAACAACCTATTCGCACCAACAATGACGTGGAGGGTTGGCACGGTGCGCTGAATCGTCACGCCAGGCGTGGTCATTTGCGTTTCTACCTTCTAGTTCAACTTTTGCATGAGCAGTCGCAGCTAATAAATATACAAATTAGATTAGTGTCGGACAAGAAGCCGCGACGTAGACAAAGGAAAGAATATAGACGAGTACAGGGACAAGTGAATAAAGTGTGGGATTCGTACATTGCTGGTGATAAGTCGGCCCGTCAGGTGCTTCGCGACATACATCATCGCAGATGGTTCCAACAAAGGGAAGGACAAGTTAGCGGACATCAACGTACACGGTCAAGACACTGCGAGCAAACGGCAACAACACGTGGACGTGCAGTGTCACAAACAAGAACATCTGGTGCAAAGCGTCAGTCCTTCACAAAGGAAGCATTTTCACCAGAGCTTCCCAGCCCCACATCCACCCGAGAGAACTTGGCGCAGGAGTACCAACAGAGATTCGGAGTTAGGTCAAATGTAAGGCCACTGAAACAGTATTCACACCACCAGCCCAAATCGTCAACGAAATACTGTTGCAGCAAGTCAGAGATGTTCCTATTCCTGCCCTGTCGAGACCACAAAATCTTGCCAGGGCTGTTAACAGGCACCGCCAGAAGCTTCCACCGGATGAGCCGGCCACACTCTACTTCGAGATTGACTTCAATTTCGTGAAGGACGGTTTCCTACGAAAGGACGTCAGAGTTGGGGGCAAGAGGCACTTGGTGTTTGCATCAGACATGATGGTCCAGTTGCTGTCCTAGGCGAAGGCATGGTACTTGGATGGCACCTTTAAACTCGTATAGGAGCCATTCTCCCACTTATTTTCACTCCATGCTTTCGTTCGCAGTGACGATAATATCAAGCAAGTTCCCCTTGCTTTAGTGCTCATGTCCGGGAAAAGGAAGGACTACAAAAAAGTGCTCAAAGCAATCAAACTAATGTGCGGAACGGTCAGAGTGGAGAAAGTCGTCCTTGACTTCGAGCACGCCGTGTGGGAGGCTATCCCTCTTGTCCTGCATAACGTACGCGTTATGGGATGTGCCTTCCACTGGACCCAGTGCTTGTGGAGGAAGGTGCAGGAACGTGGACTTTCGCTGTCATATAGAAATGACTACCCCACTCAAACTGATGCGGCAGTTCCTTGCCCTTCCCTACCTGCCCTCTGGTCACATTCATGCAATCTTTTCCTTTCTATCACAGAAGGCAACCACACCCAACCTGGCAGTTTGCACACTACGTCCGGAAGACTTGGATCAAGGGATCCTTTTGGACGCCGAGGACTTGGTCCGTCTTCATGGAAGCCGTAAGGACGAACAACGACGTCGAAGGCTGGCACGGGATGCTCAACCGCCATGCAAAGGGGTACAATCTGTCATTCTACAAGCTTCTTCACCTTCTCCAAGAACAGTCCCATTTAATCCAACTCCAGGTACGCCTTCTTTCCCAAAATAAACTAAAACGCCGGCAACGTACACAGTACCGTCGGGCCCAGGGACAGCTTTTTGAGCTGTGGGACGAGTACATCGCCGGCAATAAGACAGCAAAGGAATTACTAAAAAGATGTTCTCATATCATGGCGCCGACTTTGGAGTAATTTCACTTCGCATCATTTCTATTATAATTGTATTTTATGAATTAAATAATTCCACGACAATTGCCCACAAGACACTTGCCCACAGAACAAATGCCCAAAAGACAGTTGCCCACACCCCTAACCAGAAAAGAGACATTTGCCCACAGTTCTTTTTTCCAACATTTTAGTATTCTTATATAGTATACTTATACATGCACAAAGCATGTGAGCAATAAAAACAAAGGCTTAGCGAGCTATTTTTCTGTCAGTATATAAGGATGTCAGGTTATGAATCACTCATACACTCACTCAACACTCAGCATGGAGATCATGGAGATCATCAAGACCACCAGAGGAGGAGACAAGCTCTGTCTCGATGGCTTCATGCATGTCAAGAAGAGGACCTACAGCAACTGGATCCGGTGGAATTGTGCACGTTCTCGCACAACAGGGTGCAAGGGTGCACTCACCACTAGTGACTCCTTTGAGGATCCTCGGTCCTTTGTCAGTCACAACCATCCAGCAGACCGGAACGGAGTCGGGGTAACCAAGCTGCGCACCACCATGAAGGCCCAGGCGAAGCAGTCCACAAGTCGCCCTAACCAGATCCTCACACAGGCCCTCCTTCAAGCCAGCACTGAGATCCGTGCCAACCTCGGGAGCGTCCAGACCTGCAACGTCAACGCCGTGGGAGACTTCCTAAGGACCCTGCATCTCTTCAAGAGCTGGTCATCCCAGATGAGTGGACCACCACTGGAGAAGTCAACCCGCAGCCCTTCCTAATCCATCACTCGGGTCATGGACAGCGGCAGCGGGTTGTGGCCTACGCATCTGAAGAGCAGCTTCGTCACCTAGGGCGCTCTGACACTTGGTTCATGGATGGCAACTTTTCCACGAGTCCTAGTGTTTTTGAGCAGCTCTACGTCATCCGTGCTCCCCTGGGTGACTCTGCTGTCTCCTGTGTGTACGCCTTCCTGTCTGGGAAGAGTGCACACGTGTATCAGGAGCTCCTGCAAGCCGTGCTGGACAAGATGGAGCCTATGCAGATCTACCCAGACCCCCGTGTTGTCACTGACTTTGAGTTAGCTGCTATCCAGTCTGTAAGCTTAGTCCTAGGTCCCCAAGTGACAACACAAGGGTGCTTCTACCAGAGCACCTGGAAGATAAAGGAGTTGGGGAAGACACAAGACTACCGCAACAACGAGGAGGTCAAGCACTTCTGTGGGATGCTTGATGGCTTCGCCTTCCTTCCCGAAGACCAGGTGCAGTAGGGCATGGTGTATCTACGGGATCACACCCCTGCAGGGATGGAGCCCCTCCTGGAGTACTTCGACAGTCTACGTCACCAGCTCCTTCCGGCGTGTGCAGCAAGGGCCAGTTCAGCCTGGAGGTCCTCTACCACCCTTGCGTGTCCGCAACATCCCACCCCGGTTCGCCGTTCCTGTGTGGAACGTCCATTAAGTCACCCTGGAAGGACGCGACCGGACAACCAAAATCTGTGAGGGGTGGAACACTTCCTTCGCCCAGCTGGTTGGCCACCACCATCCCTCCTTCTGGACTGCTGTGGATGGGCTCCGCAGGGACTTCGCGCTTGTCAGCACCAACCTCCTGCAGTACGCCAGGGGGCGTCCCATCAAGAAGCGCCAACGTAGAGACCACCAGCAGCACCAGAAACACCTTCAGTCACTCTGCCAAGACTTTGTGGCAGAGCGCCGGACCCTCACAGACTTCCTTCAAGCAGTTGGTCACTGCATTCGTCTGGGATAAATTCTATAGTTATCTTGTAAATAATGTCCTTCCTGGTGCACTTGTAAATATTGTGAATATTGTCTGTTGTATATAATTGTACATATTTTGTATATTGTCTGTTGTATATAATTGTACATATTTTGTATTATTGTATGTTATAATATCAATGAAAAATTGAAAGTGAACTGGCCCTTGTTGAAATTACTTTATAAAAATAGTTGTGGGCAAATGTCTCTTTTCTGGTTAAGGGTGTGGGCATTTGTCCTGTGGGCAACTGTCTTGTGGGCAAATGTCTGCGCACTATTTACTGTGATGGATGCCACATTTGGTACCACCGCAAATGCCAAGATATTCCGCAACCTACATTCAAAGAACTTGGTGAGATGTCCCTTGGGTACTCTTGCGTAACGAACTGGTGCTTCGAGGATAAACTGTCCGGTGGTTTTAACTACGGACTTTCATTACAGCGGCTGAAAGAGGCATTTTCTCCATAACCATAGTAGTTTGTTGTAGGAAGGCGCAAGAAGGGAACACATTTTTGCGTAATGCACCGAGTACATCAACACCTATCAACATATACAAGTTTGAAGCTGATCTGGAACCAGATACGAATGCCGTTGCGATCCTTGCCAAGTGTGGTGGTGTGAAGAACCGAACGCCAGTTCAAACAACCGAGGATGGGAATTGCCTATTCAACTGTTTCGGTAGCACTGTGCTGGAATGAACCGTTAGCCACGAGTTTACGAGTGCGGACAACAATCGAAATGGTTTTGCATGATGAGTTCATTCAACAAGGCCATCAAACTAGCACCTCGATATCACACTCCTCAAATTGTCAGAATCATATGGAACGGTAAATAAAAAACTAAAAGAGGTACTTTATGAAATTCCTCAAATCCAAACCAAAACAGCGCAGCAAGGAATAATGTGTGACTTCTACTGACGGGTAATACACTATTCCGAGAATGCCCAAAGTGGCCAGAAAACAGGCCCACACAAAACGACCAAGGAACGCAAAAACAAGGACTATACGTGTCGTGACATCAGGAGTCCGATCGGGCTTGTGATCGACAGTGGAGGCAGTTCAAGGACTGCAAGGTGTTTGTGGCCAAACAGGTATTTCAGGTGAGTAACCTTGGTCCAGTTATCCGACTGTTAAATTATAACTTTAGAATAAATTCTCAGGTGTGTATCTAGACGATCAGTTTAACTGGAAATAATATATTAATCATGTTATTTGTGTGCCTGGACGCATAGCTGGTTTCATGAGCAATATAGAATTATTTTTGGAACCATTTGCCTATTAAAAAAAATTGGTGCATAACACTCGATGCCGCGAAAGCATCAATAGTGCGAAAGGTTGAGAGAGAGTCCGCGGCAAAGGAAATTTTCACGTCAGCTTCCGACATCGTCAATCGGGTAATGTTGGAGAAAATATCGAGAGAACCAATCGAGGCGCTGCAGAAACCAGTGAATCTCGCTAGAGCAGCAAATCGATACAGGCAGAAGATGCGGCCAGCGGAACCACAGGATCTTTATTTTGAAATTGACGAAGGCCACATTCCCGAGGATTTCCTTCGCAGAGACTTGCACGTTGATGGAAATCGGCATTTGTTATTTGCCACCCAGAAGATGCTCGACCTGCTCAGCCGATCCAAAACGTGGTACATGGATGGGATATTCAAAATAGTAAGATACCCTTTTACGCAGCTATTCATTCTCCATTCATTTATTCGAAGTGGAGATGCTACGAAACAAGTACCTCTTATATTTGTTTTGATGTCGGGGCGACGGAAAAAAAGATTATAAGAGGGTACTGAAATCCATCAAACGCCTAACGCCCAATAATAACGTCAGGAAAATGGTCATCGACTTCGAGCGGGCAGTGTGGAAAGCCATTCCATCGGTGTTTCCAAGAGTTTATGTTAGAGGGTGTTCCTTCCATTGGGCTCAATGCATATGGCGGAAAATCCAGGAAATACGTCTGGCTCCAGCGTGTCGCAATTATGAAGACACGCACACACTTTGTCGTCAATTTCTTGCGTTGCCCCATCTCCCCCAACAGCACATCTCGCCCTTGTTCGAGAGGCTTGCAACACAGGCATGCACAAGCTTGCTGACAGCATTGGTGAGTTATATCTGCACCAATTGGATCCAAAGTTCACTTTATACTCCTGAAACCTCGAGTATATTCAAACAACCTATTCGCACCAACAATGACGTGGAGGTTTGGCACGGTGCGCTGAATCGTCACGCCAGGCGTGGTCATTTGCGTTTCTACCTTCTAGTTCAACTTTTGCATGAGCAGTCGCAGCTAATAAATATACAAATTAGATTAGTGTCGGACAAGAAGCTGCGACGTAGACAAAGGAAAGAATATAGACGAGTACAGGGACAAGTGAATAAAGTGTGGAATTCGTACATTGCTGGTGATAAGTCGGCCCGTCAGGTGCTTCGCGACATACATCATCGCAGATGGTTCCAACAAAGGGAAGGACAAGTTAGCGGACATCAACGTACACGGTCAAGACACTGCGAGCAAACGGCAACAACACGTGGACGTGCAGTGTCACAAACAAGAACATCTGGTGCAAAGCGTCAGTCCTTCACAAAGGAAGCATTTTTACCACAGGTTCCCAGCCCCACATCCACCCGAGAGAACTTGGCGCAGGAGTACCAACAGAGATAAGGAGGAAAGTCAAATGTAAGGCCACTGAAACAGTATTCACACCACCAGCCCAAATCGTCAACGAAATACTCTTGCAGCAAGTCAGATGTTCCTATTCCTGCCCTGTCGAGACCACAAAATCTTGCCAGGGCTCAAAGCCATCAAGCTAATGTGCGGAACAGTCAGAGTGGAGAAAGTCGTCCTTGATTTCGAGCGCGCCGTGTGGGAGGCTATTCCTCTTGTCCTGCATAACGTACGCGTTATGGGATGTGCCTTCCACTGGACCCAGTGCTTGTGGAATAAGGTGCGGGAACTTGGACTTTCGCCGTCATATACAAATGACTACCCCACTCACAAACTGTTGCGGCAGTTCCTTGCCCTTCCCTACCTGCCATCTCATCACATTCCTGCAATCTTCACCTTTCTATCACAGAAGGAAACCACACCCAACCTGGCAGATTTTGCACACTACGTCCGGAAGACTTGGATCAAGGGATCCTTTTGGACGCCGAGGACTTGGTCCGTCTTCATGGAAGCCATAAGGACGAACAACGACGTCGAAGGCTGGCACGGGATACTGAACCGCCATGCAAAGGGGTACAATCTGTCATTCTACAAGCTTCTTCACCTTCTCCAAGAACAGTCCCATTTAATCCAACTCTAGGTACGCCTTCTTTCCCAAAATAAACTAAAACGCCGGCAACGTACACAGTACCGTCGGGCCCAGGACCAGCTTTTTGAGCTGTGGGACGAGTACATCGCCGGCAATAAGACAGCAAAGGAATTACTAAAAAGATGTTCTCATATCATGGCGCCGACTTTGGAGTAATTTCACTTCGTATCATTTCTATTATAATTGTATTTTATGAATTTAATGTAAATTAGTGCAAACAAAAATAAATTCCTAAAAGAATACGATGCCTTGTGTTTTTGTCCGGAGTTGATAAAAAATACTAGAACCTAAATATATTCAAAGAGAAAATTATTCAGAAAATAAAAACACGAGAACCTACATATATTCAATGAAAAATGAATTCTCAATCATGTTCGGAAGTGCAGCAGAATTGTCATGATATCAAGCTGGCATGCAAAAATTCCCACCCACATGCACACGCCACTGCAGTAGACTAGTGGTGGTATGGATCACATAAAATTTTCATAAGTTTACTTAAATACAAATTCCAATCATACCTCATGATATTAAGGTGGCATGCAAAAATTCGATTGTAGGACAACTCGTCCACGGACATCTCGTCCTTGGACAACTCGTCCACAAAACTGCAAAGTAGGACAACTTGTCCACAGACACCACCATGGGTGGTCAACTCGTCCACGGACAAGATTTCAAAAAACTTTTATAAAATTATTTTATTACCTTTTTTTTAATATTTCATATTTTCATTAAAATTTGCTTTAGATGGTATATTTTGGTAAGTAATGGATGTGTTTATAAATGTTATGGACATGCTTATTTTAACACCCTAGAATAGCTCCAACTATGATCAAAAAGAAATAATCACAACTCTATCATATTTACATCTAATATTTACCCCAACTATGCTCAAAAAGAGCTTGTCACACCTCTATCACACCTCAACTGGCTCAGTCACACCTCAGTTCTGTATATAAAGCTAGCTTGTCATGTCATGTCATGTCAGTTTTACTCAAGTTGTTAATCATGTCAGCTGAGCTTCAGGTTGTAACAACGCAGAGAGGTGCTCAAAAGATTCTTCTGGATGGATTCATGTACACTAAGAAACATGTTTCCAAGTCAGCTGATGAAGTTGTCTGACGCTGTATCCAACGTGATGTCAAATGCAGTGCCCGCTTAAAGATCACCAAGAGCCTTAGTGACCATAGGCTTGTTGGTGAGCACAGCCACATTGCAGACCGTGTGAGATGTGATGTGGAGCAAGCTCGCCAATATATGAAGAGGAAGGCTGCTACCACCAACGACCGCCCCAACAACATCCTCAGCTTCACCGTTAGAGAGCTTGATGATCAGGTCAAGGCACGCATGCCAAGGCCGGACACCAGCAAGCGTGTCCTTCGGCGTGTCCGTGCTGCTCACCGTCCAAAGGATCCGCAGTCCCTTCAAGAGTTGGACATCACAGGCCCCTGGGCTTCCAACCTCCTCTACGACAACGGTCCTGCAGCTGATGAGCGCATCATCGTCTTCGCCTCCCCTGGTCATCTAGAGCAGCTCGCAGCCTGTGACGACTGGCGTATGGACGGCACGTTCTCAGTCGCTCCCAGACTGTTCACCCAACTGTACGTCGTCCAAGGTCGAATCGGTGAAGGCTACTTTCCTCTGGCCTTTGCCTTGCTCCAGCGCAAGACGCAGACTACCTATGAGGAGGGCCTTCGTGCAGTGTTTGGAGAGGAGATCCAGGTCCGGTTCTGTTTCTACCACCTCAGCCAGTCTATTTGGAGGCAGATCCAGGGCCTGGGTCTCAAGAACCTGTACGAGTCAGACGACGAGTTCCGGCTCTTCTGCGGCCAGCTGGATGCCCTGGCCTTTCTTCCTACTGAGGACGTCCATGAAGGCATGAAACATCTGCGGTCCACCATGCCCAACGAAGCAGCAGCCTTAGTGGAGTATTTCGACTCCACTTACGTCTCCGGCCAGCTCCGCCACCAGCGCCGAGTCACCCCCACCCCAGGCAGAGTCATCCAACCAGTTCGGCTTCGGCGCACTCCACCGATGTTCCTACCTGAGCGGTGGAACCAACATCACGCCACCCTCAACAATGAGCCACGCACAACATATGTGAGGGGTGGGACAATAAGTTCTCCAGTTTGGTGGGCCATTCCAACCCCACCATCTGGAAACTTATCGAGTGCCTTCAAGCAGAAGCATCCAACGTCGACTCGGTTCTCCTCCAGGATGAGCGTGGCATCCGCCCTGTGAAGCGAAGGAAGAAGTGCTACGCTGAGCTGCAGACACGTCTGTGCAACTTGGTGGGCGACCTGAAGGCTGGCAAGAAAACACTTCCAGAGTTCCTGCGTGGTGTCAGCTACAACCTCCGTGGTGGCAAGCCCAACATCTAGACCTTACACTTGTATATTTATTCTGTATTACACACCTGTATTCTGTATATATATAAATACGTAAATAAAGTTTTATTGTTCTGCAAATTATGTTTATTCTTAAAGAAAAAGTCATTGAACGAGATGTTCATATTCCTGTGGACGAGTTGTCCTACTTTGCAGTTTTGTGGACGAGTTGTCCGTCCACGGATCAGGTGTCCACCACGCCCTAGTTAATCCTTCGCTTCCGTATTTCGACAACATGAACAGTATGAAAAACAAGAACATTTGGCGCAAGGCGACCGCAACACAAAAAGGTATGGATTTCACGAGATGCTGCCAACCCCACATCCATCCAGGAACACTCGATGCCGCGAAAGCATCAATAGTGCGAAAGGTTGAGAGAGAGTCCGCGGCAAAGGAAATTTTCACGTCAGCTTCCGACATCGTCAATCGGGGAATGTTGGAAAAAATATCGAGAGAACCAATCGAGGCGCTGCAGATACCAGTGAATCTCGCTAGAACAGCAAATCGATACAGGCAGAAGATGCGGCCAGCGGAACCACAGGATCTTTATTTCGAAATCGACGAAGGCCACATTCCCGAGGATTTCCTTCGCAGAGACTTGCACGTTGATGGAAATCGGCATTTGTTATTTGCCACCCAGAAGATGCTCGACCTGCTCAGCCGATCCAAAACGTGGTACATGGATGGGATATTCAAAATAGTAAGATACCCTTTTACGCAGCTATTCAGGGTCCATTCATTCATTCGAAGTGGAGATGCTACGAAACAAGTACCTCTTGTATTTGTTTTGATGTCGGGGCGACGAAAAAAAGATTACAAGAGGGTACTTAAATCCATCAAAGGCCTAACACCCAATAATAACGTCAGGAAAATGGTCGTTGACTTCGAGCGGGCAGTGTGGAAAGCCATTCCATCGGTGTTTCCAGGAGTTGATGTTAGAGGGTGTTCCTTCCATTGGGCTCAATGCATATGGCGGAAAATCCAGGAAATACGTCTGGCTCCAGCGTGTCGCAATGATGAAGACACGCACACACTTTGTCGTCAATTTCTTGCGTTGCCCTATCTCCCCCAACAGCACATCTCGCCCTTGTTCGAGAGGCTTGCAACACAGGCATGCACAAGCTTGCTGACACCATTGGTGAGTTATATCTGCACCAATTGGATCCAAAGTTCACTTTATACTCCTGAAACCTCGAGTATATTCAAACAACCTATTCGCATCAACAATGACGTGGAGGTTTGGCACGGTGCGCTGAATCGTCACGCCAGGCGTGGTCATTTGTCTTTCTACCTTCTAGTTAAACTTTTGCATGAGCAGTCGCAGCTAATAAATATACAAATTAGATTAGTGTCGGACAAGAAGCTGCGACGTAGACAAAGGAAGGAATATAGACGAGTACAGGGACAAGTGAATAAAGTGTGGGATTCGTACATTGCTGGTGATAAGTCGGTCCGTCAGGTGCTTCGCGAATGCTCACATCTGGTTGCACCAAACATTGACGGGGAGTGGGACTAGGCATCCTTCTCCCTGTAGCCCCACGGGGCATATATCCTAAAAACAAAAGTGAAGGCATAAGGGGTGCTGGAGGACCTCGGACCAGCACCCTAAGGTTTGGGTCTTTTAATGTGCGTGGATGTGGTACAGATGAGAGTAAAAGGGAAGAGATAGGTAGTATGTTTGTGAGAAGAAAGATGGATGTGTTGGCTTTGAGTGAAACTAAGTTGAAAGGGAAGGGCGAGTGTAAGTTTGGGAGTGTAAGTGGGAGGTTATCAGGAGTGAAGAGAGGGCGAGGGAGGGAAGGGGTGGCTATTCTAGTAAGTGAGGAGATAGGTAAACAGGTAGTGGAGTGGAAGGAGGTTTCCTCAAGGATAATGTGGATGAAGGTGAAACTGGGAAAGGAGATGTGGGTCTTTGTAAGTGCATATGGGCCTGGCAGTGAGAAGAGCGTGGAGCGATACTGTCTGGCATGAAGGCCTTAAGTACAAATTGTACCATAACTTCGACTTTGCCCTGCCGTTCACAAGGTTGCTCTGCAACTACCTGGACGACAGGTCAATAAGAATAAAGTGGCGGGGCTGTCTGTCCCAACCTTTTGTGCCGAAGGCTGGAGTACCGCAAGGATCAGTCCTTGCCCCCACTCTGTACAATCTATATACGAATGACCTGCCAGAGCCAGCTTATCCGCGCAACCAGGCTCTAACTCTTTCGTATGCGTTCGACACTAACCACATAAGCAGACACAAAACGCTGCAGGAAGCGTTACACGTAATGCAAAACATCCTAGACGGGGCACACGCGTGGGAGCAACAGTGGCGCATTAAGACCAACGCGTCGAAATGCAATGCTGTATACTTCTACTGCAAACGAACCAACAGAACAATCACAAACACTCCTCTTAAAATAAACTACACAAAAATCCCAGCGAAGGACCATACCCGTGTGCTGGGTAGCACACTTGATAGTGGCCTTACCTGGACCCCACACTTCCGCAAGCTAGGGCTGTGCTGGGTAAGCTCAGACGCTTCAAAACTGCAACACTGAGAACCAAACGTCGATTGTACCTAGCCCTCGTCAGACCGATTCTGTGCCAATCCCCGGGACTAAGCCAGCTGACATGTGCCACTAATAACTACGAGCATCAGAAGGTTCAGAATGCCGCTGTCCAGTTCATCACGGGCTCGCGATGGAGCGACTTCAGAACCACTGAGTCTCTACACCAAATTTCCAACATCCGTCCACTCAACCAACACAAACACAAACTTCACTCAAGACACCTAGAAAAACTGCACGACAAACACAAACATCTGATACAACATATTACACCTTTTTATTTCTTCTTCATTCAGGACTACAAACTCTAAGCGGCAGAAGTGCGTGTCATCATCTTCGCCTCCCCTGCTCATCTGGAGAAGCTCATCGCCTCTGATGAGTGGTGCATGGATGGCACCTTCTCCGTCGCTCCTAGACTCTTCACCCAGCTCTACGTCATCCAGGGTCGCGTCGGTGAGGGCTACCTTCCACTGGCCTTTGCCTTGCTCCAGTGCAAGACACAGACCAGCTACAAGTAGGTCTTTCGTGTCTTGGAGGAGCACGGCTGCGACCCCGCCAGCGTCGTGGTGGACTTCGAGAGGCCTGTGGAGCTGGCCCTTCGGGTGGTGTTCGGAGAGCAGATCCAGGTCCGGTTCTGCTTTTAACACCTCAGCCAGTCCATCTGGAGGCAGATCCAGGGCCTGGGCCTCAAGAACCTGTATCAAGAGGACCCCGAGTTCCGCCTCTTCTGTGGCCAGCTCAATGCCCTGGCGTTCCTACCCCCCGAGGACGTCAAGGCTAGCATGGCTCTTCTCCGGTCCACCATGTCCGACGATGCTGCTCACTTAGTGGAGTACTTTGACGCCACTTACGTCTCCGCAAAAGAAAGAATCGAAGCAAGAAATCCGTCACAACCGCCCCCGCTGACCCGCTGAACCGACATCGAGTGGACGTGCTTGCCATGCAAGCTGGCAGCCACTGCCCCCGCAGCCGAGAGTACTCGACTCGGCACACAATCTCTGGACCCCCACGACCATGAGGAACGGCAAGCCATGGAAGAGTCTTTTGACGACCAATCCAGAGACCCAACCCTACCCAATTTTCCTGTACCTGCACCTGTCAGAGAATCTTCCATTGAAGATGAAGCCCCGAATGACGTCGCTGTCTGTCAGCCAGAGACGACATACATCATCGCAGATGGTTCCAACAAAGGGAAGGACAAGTTAGCGGACATCAACGTACACGGTGAAGACACTGCGAGCAAACGGCAACAAGACGTGGACGTGCAGTGTCACAAACAAGAACATCTGGTGCAAAGCGTCAGTCCTTCAGAAAGGAAGCATTTTCACAAGAGGTTCCCAGCCCCACATCCACCCGAGAGAACTTGGCGCAGGAGTACCAACAGAGATAAGGAGGAAAGTCGAATGTAAGGCCACTGAAACAGTATTCACACCACCAGCCCAAATCGTCAACGAAATACTGTTGCAGCAAGTCAGAGATGTTCCTATTCCTGCCCTGTCGAGACCACAAAATCTTGCCAGGGCTGTTAACAGGTACCGCCACAAGCTTCCACCGGATGAGCCGGCCACACTCTTCTTCGAGATTGACTTCAATTTCGTGAAGGACGGTTTCCTACGAAAGGACGTCAGAGTTGGGGGCAAGAGGCACTTGGTGTTTGCATCAGACATGATGGTCCAGTTGCTGTCGAAGGCGAAGGCGAAGGCATGGTACTTGGATGGCACCTTTAAACTCGTGAAGGAGCCATTCTCCCACTTATTTTCACTCCATGCTTTCGTACGCAGTGACGATAATATCAAGCAAGTTCCCCTTGCTTTAGTGCTCATGTCCGGGAAAAGGAAGGACTACAAAAAAGTGCTCAAAGCCATCAAGCTAATGTGCGGAACGGTCAGAGTGGAGAAAGTCGTCCTTGACTTCGAGCGCGCCGTGTGGGAGGCTATCCCTCTTGTCCTGCATAACGTACGCGTTATGGGATGTGCCTTCCACTGGACCCAGTGCTTGTGGAGGAAGGTGCAGGAACTTGGACTTTCGCCGTCATATACAAATGACTACCCCACTCACAAACTCTTGCGGCAGTTCCTTGCCCTTCCCTACCTCCCCTCTCATCACATTCCTGCAATCTTCTCCTTTCTATCACAGAAGGCAACCACACCCAACCTGGCACAGTTTGCACACTACGTCCGGAAGACTTGGATCAAGGGATCCTTTTGGACGCCGAGGACTTGGTCCGTCTTCATGGAAGCCGTAAGGACGAGCAACGATGTCGAAGGCTGGCACGGGATGCTCACCCGCAATGCAAAGGGGTACAATCTGTCATTCTACAAGATTCTTCACCTTCTCCAAGAACAGTCCAATTTAATCCAACTCCAGGTACGCCTTCTTTCCCAAAATAAACTAAAACGCCGGCAACGTACACAGTACCGTCGGGCCCAGGGACAGCTTTTTGAGCTGTGGGACGAGTACATCGCCGGCAATAAGACAGCAAAGGAATTACAAAAAGATGTTCTCATATAATGGCGCCGACTTTGGAGTAATTTCACTTCGCATCATTTCTATTGTAATTGTATTTTATGAATTGAATAATTCCACGACAATTGCCCACAAGACACTTGCCCACAAGACACTTGCCCACAAGACACTTGCCCACACCCCTAACCAGAAAAGAGACATTTGCCAACAACAGTTCTTTTTTTTCCAACATTTTAGTATTCCATCAGTATACTTATATAGTATACTTATACATGCACAAAGCATGTGAGCAATAAAAACAAAGGCTTAGTGAGCTATTTTTCTGTCAGTATATAAGGATGTCAGGCTATGAATCACTCATACACTCACTCAACACTCAGCATGGAGATCATCAAGACCACCAGAGGAGGAGACAAGCTCTGTCTCGATGGCTTCATGTATGTCAAGAAGAGGACCTACAGCAACTGGATCCGGTGGAATTGTGCACGTTCTCGCACAACATGGTGCAAGGGTGCACTCACCACTAGTGACTTCTTTGAGGATCCTCGGTCCTTGGTCAGTCACAACCATCCAGCAGACCGGACCGGAGTCGAGGTGACCAAGCTGCGCACCACCATGAAGGCCCAGGCGAAGCAGTCCACAAGTCGCCCTAACCAGATCCTCACACAGGCTCTCCTTCAAGCCAGCACTGAGGTCCGTGCCAACCTCGGGAGCGTCCAGACTTGCAAGCGGGACCTGCAGCGTCAACGCCGTGGGAGACTTCCTAAGGACCCTGCATCTCTTCAAGAGCTGGTCATCCCAGATGAGTGGACCACCACCACTGGAGAAGTCAACCCGCAGCCCTTCCTAATCCATCACTCCGGTCCTGGACAGCGGCAGCGGGTTGTGGTCTACGCATCTGAAGAGCAGCTTCGTCACCTAGGGCGCTCTGACACTTGGTTCATGGATGGCAACTTTTCCATGAGTCCTAGTGTTTTTGAGCAGCTCTACGTCATCCGTGCTCCCCTGGGTGACTCTGCTGTCTCCTGTGTGTACGCCTTCCTGTCTGGGAAGAGTGCACAGGTGTATCAGGAGCTCCTGCAAGCCGTGCTGGACAAGATGGAGGCTATGCAGATCTACCCAGACCCCGTGTTGTTGACCGGACCAACAACATCTGTGAGGGGTGGAACACTTCCTTCGCCCAGCAGGTTGGCCACCACCATCCCTCCTTCTGAACTGCTGTGGATGGGCTCCGCAGGGACTTCGCGCTTGTCAGCACCAACCTCCTGCAGTACGCCAGGGGGCGTCCCATCAAGAAGCGCCAACGTAGAGACCACCAGCAGCACCAGAAACACCTTCAGTCACTCTGCCAAGACTTTGTGGCAGAGCGCCGGACCCTCACACACTTCCTTCAAGCAGTTGGTCACTGCATTCGTCTGGGATAAATTCTCTAGTTATCTTGTAAATAATGTCCTTCCTGGTGCACTTCTAAATATTGTAAATATTGTCTGTTGTATAGAATTGTACATATTTTGTATTATTGTATGTTATAATATCAATAAAAAATTGAAAGTGAACTGGCCCTTGTTAACATTATTTTATAAAAATAGTTGTGGCCAAATGTCTTTTCTGGTTAAGGGTATGGGCAATTGTCTTGTGGGCATTTGTCATGTGGGCAACTGTCTTGTGAGCAATTGTCTTGTGGGCAAATGTGTCTTGTGGGCAAATGCGTCACCGCCTTGATACTCTCGGAAAATTTGTCATGTGTGACTTCACATATTCCTGTCTTGTCTACTACCTTTCTGTATATATATTCTCACCTATCTGTATTCCTTGAATATGTCTGATTAGACGAAAACGTTCGGATCAAAGTGTCTTGTTTCCCAAGTGGTTTTCTGTGAATCGCCTAATAAATATGCCAGCTAAAAGTTAGATGAAAGTAAGATGGCCATGTGGTGACTGTGGTCGGACGACCTGTGCTTCTGATGCCATATTTTGCGAAAGCTGCAGGATGTGGTTTCATTGTAAAACAACGTGCCAGAATATATCGCCAGAAGATTTCGAATTTCTAAGGAATACAGAATTGGGGTACTGGTGCCAAGGCTGTCTGCACACTGAAGACAAGTTTCACTACATTGTAGCACAGCAAAGATTGATGGATGCAGCCGAGGACAAAGACAATATTCTGACAGCCGCAAAGAGAGAACAAGTGTTCCTGAGAACAGCCAAGAAAGAAATGGCCTACTACGACGGCACAGCGAAGTTTGATTATAGGATATTAAAGCCAGATCACAACTCTAGGAATATAATCGAACATCTTGGAGGAAAGTGCCAAAGACGGATGCCTGTATACGTGACTGGCGATGGGAGCTGTCTTTTCAATTCCATTTCCACAGCAATAACTGGCACAGAACAGATTGCGGATGAATTACGTTTCCGATGCAGTCTCGAAATGATATTGAATGCGGACATCTATCAAAAGAATCACGAGGGCGACGAGGAATGGCATGCGTTATGTCCATCATATGATGATGCAAAGATGGATTGTATTCGGAAGAAATATTCATCAGCTTGGACGATGGAGGCAGCAGCAACAGTAATCAAGAGGTCGATAATTTCCGTGTATCCAGTAATGAATGGAAAGGAAAGGCGTTTATGGGAAAATTCTGATAAAGACATTTACACCATTTGTGCCACAGCCAAACGAGGATGATGTCGCCATAATGAAACGGTACTATACAACGCTAAAACGAGATTCAAATTACAAACGTAGGATTACTTGGTTTGAAGAACTCCCCTGCGACATCGGTGTAAAACGTGCATTAGCAGAATACATCGGGAAATGGCTAGATACAACGTCAACGCACGGAAATTCGAAACGAACGAGGAACGAATACACGAAAACACAAGAGAAAACAATGAAAAGGATAAAGGACTTAGTAAAACACGTGCCGCCACGTGAGGCATGTACGCAAATAGTTTTGGAGGACGCTGACTGTGCGCCAAGTTCAGAATTTAAAATACAACACCAATAAAGAAAAGGGATCACACAAACGAAATGTCGCTGACGATATCCTTAGTGTTCTCAATAGGATCGACGATCACGCGTTGATTCAAGAAGTTATCCGCATCAAAGGGAAGCCGCCTTCAATTGTTCTATACACAGACTCTCAAATTAGGGATATAAATAGCATGCGTGACAAAGAAATGAAATTCGCAAGTGCGCTCGGTGTATAAAAATAGGCAAATGTCTCTTTTCTGGTTAAGGGTGTGGGCAATTGTCTTGTGGGCATTTGTCCTATGGGCAACTGTCTTGTGGGCAAATGTCTGCGCACCGACCTGGGCACTATTTACTGTGATGGATGCCACATTTGGTACCACCGCAAATGCCAAGATATTCCGCAACCTACATTCCAAGAACTTGGTGAGATGTCCCTTGGGTACTCTTGCGTAACGAACTGGTGCTTCGAGGATAAACTGTCCAGTGGTTTTAACTACGGACTTTCATTACAGCGGCTGAAAGAGGCATTTTCTGCATAACCATAGTAGTTTGTTGTAGGAAGGCGCAAGAAGGGAACACATTTTTGCGTAATGCACCGAGTACATCAACACCTATCAACATATACAAGTTTGAAGCTGATCTGGAACCAGATACGAATGCCGTGTCGATCCTTGCCAAGTGTGATGGTGTGAAGAACCGAACGCCAGTTCATGCAACCGAGGATGGGAATTGCCTATTCAACTGTTTCGGTAGCACTGTGCGCGAATGAACCGTTAGCCACGAGTTTACGAGTGCGGACAACAATCGAAATGGTTTTGCATGAAGAATTCATTCAACAAGGCCATCAAACTAGCACCTGGATATCACACTCATCAAATTGCCAGAATCATATGGAACGGCAAATAAAAAACTAAGAGGTACTTTATGAAATTCCTCAAATCCAAACCAAAACAGCGCAGCAAGGAACAATGTGTGACTTCTACTGACGGGTAATACACTACAGTATTCCGAGAATGCCCAAAGTAGCCACAAAACCGGCCCAGACAAAACGACCAAGGAACGCAAAAACAAGGACTATACGTGTCGTGACATCAGGAGTCCGATCGGGCTCGAGATCGACAGTGGAGGCAGTTCAAGGACTGCAAGGTGTTTGCGGCCAAACAGGTATTTCAGGTGAGTAACCTTGGTCCAGTTATCCGACTGTTAAATTATAACTTTAGAATAAATTCTCAGGTGTGTATCTAGACGATCAATTTAACTGGAAACATCATATTAATCATGTCATTTGTGTGCCTGGACGCATAGCTGGTTTCATGAGCAATATAAAGTTATTTTTGGAACCATTTGCCTATTAAAAAAAAATTGTGCTTAACACTCGATGCCGCGAAAGCATCAATAGTGCGAAAGGTTGTGAAAGAGTCCGCGGCAAAGGAAATTTTCACGTCAGCTTCCGACATCGTCAATCGAGTAATGTTGGAAAAAATATCGAGAGAACCAATCGAGGCGCTGTAGAAACCAGTGAATCTCGCTACAGCAGCAAATCGATACAGGCAGAAGATGCGGCCAGCAGAACCACAGGATCTTTATTTTGAAATCGACGAAGGCCACATTCCCGAGGATTTCCTTTGCAAAGACTTGCACGTTGATGGAAATCGGCATTTGTTATTTGTCACCCAGAAGATGCTCGACCTGCAAAGCTGATCCAAAACGTGGTACATAGATGGGACATTCAAAATAGTAAGATACCCTTTTACGCAGCTATTCAGTGTCCATTCATTTATTCGAAGTGGAGATGCTACGAAACAAGTACCTCTTATATTTGTTTTGATGTCGGGGCGACGGAAAAAAAGATTATAACAGGGTACTGAAATCCATCAAACGCCTAACGCCCAATAATAACGTCAGGAAAATGGTCATCGACTTCGAGTGGGCAGTGTGGAAAGCCATTCCATCGCTGTTTCCAGGAGTTGATGTTAGAGGTGTTCCTTCCATTGAGCTCAATGCATATGGCGGAAAATGCAGGAAATAGGTCCGGCTCCAGCGTGTCGCAATCATGAAGACACGCACAGACTTTGTCGTCAATTTCTTGCGTTGCCCCATCTCCCCCAACAGCACATCTCGCCCTTGTTCGAGAGGCTTGCAACACAGGCATGCACAAGCTTGCTGACAGCATTGGTGAGTTATATCTGCACCAATTGGATCCAAAGTTCACTTTATACTCCTGAAACCTCGAGTATATTCAAACAACCTATTCGCACCAACAATGACGTGGAGGGTTGGCACGGTGCGCTGAATCGTCACGCCAGGCGTGGTCATTTGTCTTTCTACCTTCTAGTTAAACTTTTGCACGAGCAGTCGCAGCTAATAAATATACAAATTAGATTAGTGTCGGACAAGAAGCTGCGACGTAAACAAAGGAAGGAATATAGACGAGTACAGGGACAAGTGAATAAAGTGTGGGATTCGTACATTGCTGGTGATAAGTCGGCCCGTCAGGTGCTTCGCGACATACATCATCGCAGATGGTTCCAACAAAGGGAAGGACAACTTAGCGGACATCAACGTACACGGTGAAGACACTGCGAGCAAACGGCTACAACACGTGGACGTGCAGTGTCACAAACAAGAACATCTGGTGCAAAGCGTCAGTCCTTCACAAAGGAAGCATTTTCACCAGAGCTTCCCAGCCCCACATCCACCCGAGAGAACTTGGCGCAGGAGTACCAACAGAGATAAGGAGGAAAGTCAAATGTAAGGCCACTGAAACAGTATTCACACCAACAGCCCAAATCGTCAACGAAATACTGTTGCAGCAAGTCAGAGATGTTCCTATTCCTGCCCTGTCGAGACCACAAAATCTTGCCAGGGCTGTTAACAGGCACCGCCACAAGCTTCCACCGGATGAGCCGGCCACACTCGACTTCGAGATTGACTTCAATTTCCTGAAGGACGGTTTCCTACGAAAGGACGTCACAGTTGGGGACAAGAGGCACTTGGTGTTTGCATCAGACATCATGGTCCAGTTGCTGTCCAAGGCGAAGGCATGGTACTTGGATGGCACCTTTAAACTCGTGAAGGAGCCATTCTCCCACTTATTTTCACTCCATGCTTTCGTTCGCAGTGACGATAATATCAAGCAAGTTCCCCTTGCTTTAGTGCTCATGTCCGGGAAAAGGAAGGACTACAAAAAAGTGCTCAAAGCCATCAAGCTAATGTGCGGAACGGTCAGAGTGGAGAAAGTCGTCCTTGACTTCGAGCGCGCCGTGTGGGAGGCTATCCCTCTTGTCCTGCATAACGTACGCGTTATGGGATGTGCCTTCCACTGGACCTAGTGCTTGTGGAGGAAGGTGCAGGAACTTGGACTTTCGCCGTCATATACAAATGACTACCCCACTCACAAACTGTTGCGGCAGTTCCTTGCCCTTCCCTACCTGCCCTCTGATCACATTCCTGCAATCTTCTCCTTTCTATCACAAAAGGCAACCACATCCAATCTGGCAGAGTTTGCACACTACGTCCGGAAGACTTGAATCAAGGGATCCTTTTGGACGCCGAGGACTTGGTCCGTCTTCATGGAAGCGGTATGGACGAAGAACGATGTCGAAGGCTGGCACGGGATGCTCAACCGCCATGCAAAGGGGTACAATCTGTCATTCTACAAGCTTCTTCACCTTCTCCAAGAACAGTCCCATTTAATCCAACTCCAGGTACGCCTTCTTTCCCAAAATAAACTAAAACGCCGGCAACGTACACAGTACCGTCGGGACAGCTTTTTGAGCTGTGGGACGAGTACATCGCCGGCAATAAGACAGCAAAGGAATTACTAAAAAGATGTTCTCATATCATGGCGCCGACTTTGGAGTCATTTCACTTCGCATCATTTCTATTATAATTGTATTTTATGAATTGAATAATGTAAATTAGTGCAAACAAAAATAAAGTCCTAAAAGAATACGATGCCTTGTGTTTTTGTCCGGAGTTGATAATGCAAAGAGGAAAATAAAAATACTAGAACCTATATATATTCAAAGAGAAAATTATTCAGAAAATAAAAACACGAGAACCTACATATATTCAATGAAAAATGAATTCTCAATCATGTTCGGAAGTGCAGCAGAATTGTCATGATATCAAGCTGGCATGCAAAAATTCCCACACACATGCACACGCCACTGCAGTAGATTAGTGGTGGTATGGATCACATAGAATTTTCATAAGTTTACTTAATTACAAATTCCAATCATACCTCATGATATTAAGGTGGCATGTAAAAATTCCCACCCACATGCGCACACCACTGTAGTAAATCAGTGGTGATACGGATCACACCTTGCTCGTAATTCAGCATAAATGTAGGTCGGGTATGTGTGTGTTTGGAGTTTGATTCATATGAAAGAGGTTGCGTTCTGCTATATTACCGACCAGAGCTACGATTCGTCCAGCCCGCCATCTATGATCACTGGTGACAAGATGACACATCAAGATCGAGAAAACTGCATAGCCTGCCAAAGACCAGTGAGGATGAGGCAGGAAGGATTGCTATGCGATGGCTGCAATCGGTGGCAACACAGGAAGTGTCACACTGGCATCAGTCGTCCAGCTTATAGAAAAGCTGTGTCAGAGGGAACCGACATCGAGTGGACGTGCTTGCCATGCAAGCTGGCAGCCACTGCCCCCGCAGCCGAGAGTACTCGACTCTGCACACAATCTCTGGACCCCCACGACGATGAGGAACAGCAAGCCATGGAACAGTCTTTTGACGACCCATCCTGAGACCCAACCCTACCCAATGTTGTTGTACCTGCACCTGTCAGAGAATCTTCCATTGAAGATGAAGCCCCGAACGACGTCGCTGTCTGTCAGCCAGCGACGACATACATCATCGCAGATGGTTCCAACAAAGGGAAGGACAAGTTAGCGGACATCAACGTACACGGTCAAGACACTGCGAGCAAACGGCAACAAGACGTGGACGTGCAGTGTCGCAAACAAGAACATCTGGTGCAAAGCGTCAGTCCTTCAGAAAGGAAGCATTTTCACAAGAGCTTCCCAGCCCCACATCCACCCGAGAGAACTTGGCGCAGGAGTACCAACAGAGATAAGGAGGAAAGTCAAATGTAAGGCCACTGAAACAGTATTCACACCACCAGCCCAAATCGTCAACGAAATACTGTTGCAGCAAGTCAGAGATGTTCCTATTCCTGCCCTGTCGAGACCACAAAATCTTGCCAGGGCTGTTAACAGGCACCGCCACAAGCTTCCACCGGATGAGCCGGCCACACTCGACTTCGAGATTGACTTCAATTTCCTGAAGGAAGGTTTCCTACGAAAGGACGTCAGAGTTGGGGGCAAGAGGCACTTGGTGTTTGCATCAGACATGATGGTCCAGTTGCTGTCGAAGGCGAAGGCATGGTACTTGGATGGCACCTTTAAACTCGTGAAGGAGCCATTCTCCCACTTATTTTCACTCCATGCTTTCGTTCGCAGTGACGATAACATCAAGCAAGTTCCCCTTGCTTTAGTGCTCATATCCGGGAAAAGGAAGGACTACAAAAAAAGTGCTCAAAGCCATCAAGCTAATGTGCGGAACGGTCAGAGTGGAGAAAGTCGTCCTTGATTTCGAGCGCGCCGTGTGGGAGGCTATTCCTCTTGTCCTGCATAACGTACGCGTTATGGGATGTGCCTTCCACTGGACCCAGTGCTTGTGGAGGAAGGTGCGGGAAATTGGACTTTCGCCGTCATATAGAAATGACTACCCCACTCACAATCTGTTGCGGCAGTTCCTTGCCCTTCCCTTCCTGACCTCTGGTCACATTCCTGCAATCTTCTCCTTTCTATCACAGAAGGCAACCACACCCAACCTGGCAGAGTTTGCACACTACGTCCGGAAGACTTGGATCAAGGGATCCTTTTGGACGCCGAGGACTTGGTCCGTCTTCATGGAAGCCGTAAGGACGAACAACGACGTCGAAGGCTGGCACGGGATGCTCAACCGCCATGCAAAGGGGTACAATCTGTCATTCTACAAGCTTCTTCACCTTCTCCAAGAAAAATCCCATTTAATCCAACTCCAGGTACGCCTTCTTTCCCAAAATAAACTAAAACGCCGGCAACGTACACAGTACCGTCGGGTCCAGGGACAGCTTTTTGAGCTGTGGGACGAGTACATCGCCGGCAATAAGACAGCAAAGAAATTACTAAAAAGATGTTCTCATATCATGGCGCCGACTTTGGAGTCATTTCACTTCGCATCATTTCTATTATAATTGTATTTTATGAAGTGAATAATGTAAATTATTGCAAACAAAAATAAAGTCCTAAAAGAATACGATGCCTTGTGTTTTTGTCCGGAGTTGATAAAAATACTAGAACCTATATATATTCAAAGAGAAAATTATTCAGAAAATAAAAACACGAGAACCTACATATATTCAATGAAAAATGAATTCTCAATCATGTTCGGAAGTGCAGCAGAATCGTCATGATATCAAGCTGGCATGCAAAAATTCCCACCCACATGCACACGCCACTGCAGTAGATTAGTGGTGGTATGGATCACATAGAATTTTCATAAGTTTACTTAATTACAAATTCCAATGAGTGCATAGAGGGTTTAAGAAGAAATGTCAATGTAATAGTACTGGGAGACCTTAATGCTAGAGTGGGAAATGGTCCAATAGATGGAGTGGTTGGGAAGTGTGGAGTTCCAGGAAAAAATCGTAGTGGAGAGTTGATGGTGGAGATGTGTCTAGAAAGAGTTGATGATAGCAAATACAGTGTTTAGGAAGAAAGTCAAGCATAAGTACACATGGGAGAGGGTGGTGGATGGAAGGGTGGTAGATAGAGCCTTAATGGACTATATTAAGGTGGCATGCAAAAATTCGATTGTAGGACAACTCGTCCCCGGACATCTCGTCCATGGACAACTCGTCCACAAAACTGCAAAGTAGGACAACTTGTCAACAGACACCACCATGGATGGTCAACTCGTCCACGGACAAGATTTAAAAAAACTTTTAGAAAATTATTTTATTACCTTTTTTTTTAATGATATTTCATGTTATTTCATTAAAATTTGCTTTAGATGGTATATTTTGGTAAGTAATGGATGTGTTTATAAATGTTATGGACATGCTTATTTTAACACCCTAGAATAGCTCCAACTATGATCAAAAAGAAATAATCACAACTCTATCATATTTACACCTAATATTTACCCCAACTATGCTCAAAAAGAGCTTGTCACACCTCAACTGGCTCAGTCACACCTCAGTTCTGTATATAAAGCTAGCTTGTCATGTCAGTTTTACTCAAGTAGTTACTCAATCATGTCAGCTGAGCTTCAGGTTGTAACAACGCAGAGAGGTGTTCAAAAGATTCTTCTGGATGGATTCATGTACACTAAGAAACATGTTTCCAAGTCAGCTGATGAAGTTCTCTGACGCTGTATCCAACGTGATGTCAAATGCAGTGCCCGCTTGAAGACCACCAAGAGCCTTAGTGACCATAGGCTTGTTGGTGAGCACAGCCACATTGCAGACCGTGTGAGATGTGATGTGGAGCAAGCTCGCCAATATATGAAGAGGAAGGCTGCTACCACCAACGACCGCCCCAACAACATCCTCAGCTTCACCGTTAGAGAGCTTGATGATCAGGTCAAGGCACGCATGCCAAGGCCGGACACCAGCAAGCGTGTCCTTCGGCGTGTCCGTGCTGCTCACCGTCCAAAGGATCCGCAGTCCCTTCAAGAGTTGGACATCACAGGCCCCTGGGCTTCCAACCTCCTCTACGACAACGGTCCTGCAGCTGATGAGCGCATCATCGTCTTCGCCTCCCCTGGTCATCTAGAGCAGCTCGCAGCCTGTGACGACTGGTGTATGGACGGCACGTTCTCAGTCGCTCCCAGACTGTTCACCCAACTGTACGTCGTCCAAGGTCGCATCGGTGAAGGCTACTTTCCTCTGGCCTTTGCCTTGCTCCAGCGCAAGACGCAGACCACCTATGAGGAGCTCTTCCGTCTTCTCGAACAGCATGGCTGCGACCCCAGCACCGTCATCGTGGACTTCGAGAGGCCAGTGGAGCTGGGCCTTCGTGCAAGTGTTTGTAGAGGAGATCCAGGTCCGGTTCTGTTTCTACCACCTCAGCTAGTCTATTTGGAGGCAGATCCAGGGCCTGGGTCTCAAGAACCTGTACGAGTCAGACGACGAGTTCCGGCTCTTCTGCGGCCAGCTGGATGCCCTGGCCTTTCTTCCTACTGAGGACGTCCATGAAGGCATGAAACATCTGCGGTCCACCATGCCCAACGAAGCAGCAGCCTTAGTGGAGTATTTCGACTCCACTTACGTCTCCGGCCAGCTCCGCCACCAGCGCCGAGTCACCCCCACCCCAGGCAGAGTCATCCAACCAGTTCGGCTTCGGCGCACTCCACCGATGTTCCTACCTAAGCGGTGGAACCAACATCACGCCACCCTCAACAATGAGCCACGCACAAACAACATATGTGAGGGGTGGAACAATAAGTTCTCCAGTTTGCTGGGCCATTCCAACCCCACCATCTACAAACTTATCGAGTGCCTTCAAGCAGAAGCATCCAACGTCGACTCGGTTCTCCTCCAGGATGAGCGTGGCATCTACCCTGTGAAGCGAAGGAATAAGTGCTACGCTGAGCTGCAGACACGTCTGTGCAACTTGGTGGGCGACCTAAAGGCTGCCAAGAAAACACTTCCAGAGTTCCTGCGTGGTGTCAGCTACAACCTCCGTGGTGGCAAGCCCAACATCTAGACCTTACACTTGTATATTTATTCTGTATTACACACCTGTATTCTGTATATATAAATATGTAAATAAAGTTTTATTGTTCTGCAAATAATGTTTATTATTCTTTAAAAAAAAAGTCATTGGACGAGATGTCCATATTCCTGTGGACGAGTTGTCCGTCCACGGTCATCGCAGAAAACACTTTGTCCCCCACGCTTTCGTCGTTCTATATTTTCCTGATTGGCGAGTATACATTTTGTTTTATTCCCCTTGGTATCAAATCGTGGTCCGGCGTTGTTGTGCTTCTTATTATTCGAATAAGAGTCTGAACACTCAAGAACTTTCCAACGAATGTTTTCATGTCACTGCGTCCCGATAATTCGTTAGGCGGCTGTACATCCGAGAGGGTGGTGTGGATCTGTCTTCTTCACAGAAAGTTGCAGCACACAAAATTGGGGATTCATGCAGCGTTGGAAAGTCCATATTGTACTGTTTCTGTGTGGCTGTAGGACTTGACATGGTTATGCAAAGACGTTTGCGAGATCCAGAATGTTGTGCTTCATCGTTTTGACTCTTAGTCTTGTCCGTTCCATTTTCCAGAGGCACAAAATGATCAGGTGTCCACCACGCCCTAGTTAATCCTTCGCTTCCGTATTTCGACAACATGACAAATATTCGTCTATTTGGAGCCCCCAGTTGTGGTGATTTCCTTAGTAAAAATGTCCCGTCCAAAGCTGAAACAGCTGGATCCTGCACACCGTTAACTGCTGGATACACGGCGTATCTAGTATCTACCACGGTTGCAAGAGCATTAAGTGTCCTTGGAAAGTGCGCAATCTCGACAGGCCTCTTCATACGTAGGACACACATTACCCCACATAGGATCGTTGTTCTTGGCTTTGTATTATTTTGCATGCAAAACCATTTCGATTGTTGTCCGCACTCGTAAACTCGTGGCTAGCTGTTCATTCCCACACAGTGCTACCGTAACAGAGTTGAAAAGGCAATTCCCATCCTCGGTTACATGAACTGGCGTTCGGTTCTTCACACCACCACACTTGGCAAGGATCGCAACGGCATTCGTATCGGGTTCCAGATCAGCTTCAAACTTGTACATGTTCATAGGTGTTGATGTACTCTGTATTACACAAAAATGTTTGTTCCCTTCTTGTGGCTTCCTGCAACAAACACCTATGGTTATGTAAAAAAGCATCTTTCAGCCGCAGTAACGAAAGTCCGTAGTTAAAACCACCGAACAGTTTATCCTCGGAGCACCAGTTCGTTACGCACGAGTTGCACCAGTACGCAAGGGACATCTCACCGAGTTCTTGGAATGTAGCTAGCGGAATATCTTGGCATTTGCGGTGGTACCAAATGCGGCATCCTTCACAGTAAATAGTGCCCAGGTCGCACTTCTTCTGGCAGTCGCCGCAAACGTCAATTGTTGTATTCATTCTTTTTTATAAGAGTGATGAATAGTTGATAAGGAGCGAAATTAATTGTCGAATACTTGACACACTAAGACTGGACACGGTGATAAGTGATTCACGATTCACACGATCTCACTCAGGCAAGGTGACAATTCACAGTGATCAGAGGACATACTAGCGAGTAATACCGAAAAGGGGACGGGGAAAAAGGTGCGTGTCGCTCCTCCTTCATTAGTGGGACACATTGACCCATGTGAGTTGCACCAGTACCCAAGGGACATCTCACCGAGTTCTTGTTATGTAGCTTGCGGAATGTCTTGGCATTTGCGATGGTACCACTTTGAAAGCTACAATGGGATTTGGATATAATTGGTGCGTTATCCCAATCCATTCCGTGGTCTTCTTGGTTGGCATGAAGGAACACGGCGGAGTTGACTTGTCCATATTTAATTGAGTTTTTGTATTCCTTTTTTCTTGTGGACAAACACCTACCAGTTTGGCCCCAATAGACATTATCACAGTCTTTGCAATGCAATTTATGTACCCCAGAGTTGTGGTCCACATCATTCCTTCGATGTACATTTACTACCTTTCTAAAAAAACTATTTGTACGAGTTTTGTGAAATAAATTAAACAATGTACTCCTCACTACCTTATTTATACCTGTACTATCTTCTTGTAACCATTCTGCTGAATTTATTGATGACATCAGAAATGTTTTTAACATCGGGCTGAAAATAAAATACCCTATAGAATTCCTTAATATGGCTTACAATTTTGCAAGGAAATTATTTTTAACTCAACCAAAATAATGTTTTAGTTATCATAATGTTTTCATTTTGCCATTTTAAGAAAATTTGTTAAGTGCCACAGAATCATTAAAAGATTTAACGTGAAGGTATGCTCATCAACAATAGTATTGAACCAGTGAACAAAATACTAACTTGCATGAGAAATCACAAACTCGTGATTCTAAATATGCGGAAAAACCACCAAGGAAAAAGATAAGCTGATGACCAAGTGCTTTCGTCTATTCAGACATCATCAGGGTACATGAACCCTGAGGATGTCTGAATAGACGAAAGCGCTTGGTCATCAGTTTTGTCGTGAGGCGATGCGCGGTGTCTTTGTGCCGCGGGTTGAGCTGTCCTTTTTCGGGTTGCGCATCTGCGCAGCTGGCCACGCCCCCAAGCCAGGTCGCGTCGCCGGGTCAGTGTGTGATTGACACAGGTCATTTTGCACACGACCCGTAGCGACCGCGATTGGCTGCGGATTTGCGCACGGCCAGGGGCATAGCGCTCATACCTCGCGACACAAGCGGGGACACGCTTCTTCGGCATCGCCCTCAGCGAGTACCATCTCCTTACCTTAGTCTCGCTTATCAGAGTACAAATAGTTAAGTGTTTTGCCTCCGTACACACGCACATAAAAAAAGTACAAAACAACAACGGTGTTTTGGTCAGCCTACACACCCGCTCGGCTATCCTACCATAGTTTATCTTTTTCCTTGGTGATTTTTCCGCAAAATACTAACTTGCCCAATGGCTTATATAAACTTGATCATTTTATCTGTTAAGAAATAAGATAAATAATAACAGGTAAAATGTAAACCTGCTTGTGTGACCTAATGTCACTCCTCCCTCATTTGTGGGACACACTGACCCTTGTGGCCTGACTTACCGCCTTCCAGGGGGTAAATGCCCTCTACTCTTATTACAAAGGCGGAGCATGCCGACAAGAGACCTTTTGGTCTATATCTAGGCCGGATGCAAAATCACAAAGATAAATGAATAAATAAAAACTATAATGTAGATAATGAATAAATGCATAGGTATAGTTGAATGATAAACAGGAAAATAGTAAATAATAAATTGACATAGCTGTCCTTGTACCTTTTTCATGTATATATCAAATATGTATTTCTATTCAACTATGTACTTTTTGCATTGAATATGTAATTTACAAGAGCGCTTTGCTTCGTTAGTTTCTTTTTCCAAGTGGTCTACTTTGAATACAATGTGTGCAATATACAATGTGTGCAATGTACAATGTGTGCAATGTCATATTTCTTAGCCTATAAATTTTGTATAGCATGTTTTGAATAAAATTTAATGAAATATTTGTATTCAATTGTATGCAATATTTATGTAATCTCTGTATCAAAGAAATAAAAAAAAAGTTTTTGAAATAACATTTTTCACTTCACCTTTAGCATGCAAATATGTCCCACCTGTTTGAACCTCACAAGAAATTATAAAAGTATTATGTTTTTGGCCAACTCCATCAACCACGCTCAGTTATGATCTGCACTCGCAGAACATATATGGCGGGCATAGAAGGCCACATGTCGGAGCCCACGGTGCTAGAGAATGGTGCACCAGAGTGGGGTCCTCAGCCAGCCCCTCTTCAACGTGCTGATCTCCAACGCACTGGAGCTTCCCCTCTCCCACTGGTGCAAAATCATTTCCTACGCCGATGATCTGGCTCTCATCATTGCTAGGAAGCAACAATGCCACGACAGGGCACAGCGCTGCCTCAACGCTGTCGCAGCGGAATGCGTCAGGATCGGGTTCAAAATATCCCCTCGGAAGTCCAAAGCCATGGCATACAGTCTCGGGCGGGGAAAGGAACCCCTCGTTACTCAGGGATTCGCGCTGGACTGTGTCACGTATGGCTCGGTAAAGGCCTCACCTTCAACAGAGAAATATCCTACCTCGAGAGAACCAGAATCCCAGTGATGAGGGCCATGTGCGGAAGAGCACTTGGTGCCATACATCAAGTCCTACGCACGTACTAAGTACAAGCGGTCCGTTCTACTGCCGACTACGCAGCCCCGGCTCTCCTTACTGTGGACGCGGATAAACCCCAGAGGCTTGAGACATGCCAGAATGAAGCGGCTAGAGTCATCCTGGGAGCACAACGGTGGTATAAAATTCTCAACCTCCAGTGGGAAGCCTCGTTCCCTCCTCTCCAACTCAGGATCAGGATTCTCGGGGCGGAATTCGTTGCCCGCGCACTCCACCCCCGCGACGAGACGGGGGGTGGACATACCGCAACGCCCCAACACTTGGCTATCACACGCGGCCAAGCTCCTGGATTCCTTCCAACTACGGCAACCTCCTCGAGAAGGGCATAACAAAATCCCACCCAGACTTCAAATGCCCGCCGCCGTGGGCACCGGCTCCCGGGGGAAAATGGCGCATGCCACCCAGACAGAGCGCGTGTCTCTGAAAACAACGGCGTCCGGGCACTGACGCGACCTGGTCATACCGTATATTTTACAGATGGCTCTGTAGAACAAAACAGCCCACACACGGCCGGAGCTGCCTTCGTCACTGATGGATACATCTTCGACAGGAGAGTCAGCGACTCGGCGTCCCCTCTTCAAGCCGAGGCCGTAGCAATGCAGGGGCCCCTAGAACATGCCCTTGTATCCCATTCCAATTCCGTGGTTATCCATACCGACTCTCTGAACCTGATAAGCTGCTTACAACAGGCAGAGCCCGAAGATAATGTCTACCTCCTCATCAATATCATTGCGCTCCTGCACAAATTACACCGTGCTGGACGGAATGTCATCATCAACTGGGTGTCAAGTCACGTCGGTGTGCATGGAAACGACCTTGCAGACGCAGCAGCTGCCGCAGCCCGCAAGCGAGCCAGTGTCGATGTCCAGGTCTCCCAGCAAGAGCCAGCTCCAACTTAGAACTAGGGCTTTAGCACGCACGTAGTGGCCTCCAACTGTCTGCAGGCGCAGATTTCCCGACGAGGGGGGATGGTACAAAAAGGCGATATCATATGAACCTCTACTCCTCCCCCACTCCACTCCCAGGATAGAAAAACTGCTCTTCAGGCTGCGTTTCGAGGACCGTTGCCTCTGGCAGCTTAATCCCAAGAGCATCTTGGAAGACCGCCGGTGCAACCACTGCCGTGCAGAAAATGCCAACCTCCTCCATTACCTGAGCGATTGCCCCGCCACCTCTTTCCTCAGACGGGGACCACCGGCTCCCCCTTGAGGGACACTCCTAGTATTTTCAGTGAAAAATCCGAAAATTTATGAAAATGCGTTAAGTGCACTGAAAAATCACCAAAGGTCTTGGCATCACCTCCACGAAGTTTCATGGCGGTCCTGCGTTTCCAAATATATATATTTTTTTAAATGGCCGGGAGGCGTGGTTTGTTTATATCGTGGCCTTTAAACGCTCTACTACTACTACTTATGCTTTCCCTCAGTTTTATAGTTTTTTTTCCGTTTTTCTTGCTTTTTTTTTTTTTTTTTTTGTAGAAGAGTCACTTCATATAAAAGAGCTAGTTGGCAACTCTGGAATTGGTAGAGGCAGCATCCCACGCGATAATTAGCTGGTCAGTGGTGGCTGACCTGACGTGAAAGGGAAGTCATTTTTAGCTACGTGGTATTTACACCCCGTGATTGGGCACTTACTTATTTGTGTATAAATTCAGCAAGTTGTAGCCATTACAGACAATGCCTAGGCCAAAGAAGAACGTGGTTTTACGTCGCAAATGTGCGAAAATGGCTACAGAAGCATCAGTTTCTGCAGCTAAGCGAAGGCGTGCTGCTACAGTATCACCACAACCTGTTGCTTCAAGTTCGCGGGAAGCAACGAGTGCACAGAAAAGAAAATCTCTTATAACTAAACAAAGAACAACCAGAGGCTAGTGAAATGAAAATACGTTGCATAATTTATGAAGAGACACTGAACGAAATTGTGGAAAGCATGTTATGTCCTTCGTGTTGTCAGAACAATGCTACTGCTAAATTTACGCACCACCAAATAGACACGTACATCCAAGTGAGGTGTTCATGTGGTCACGTTGTAATTGATACCAAGATGTACAAGTGAAAAAAAAGTGTTATCCCATGACAACATTACTAGTATACTGCATGATGCTAGTCGGTGTTGGATACATTGGTGCAAACAAACTTATTTCATTTTTTAGCTTGAAACATTTTACTAGACATACATACATTCGTTATGCCAGGTATATCACAGAAACTGCCACAGATTTAGCAAAAAGTGTCATGGAAAAGAGTAGACGTGCTGTATGTGATCATTATGCAAGCAAACAGGATGTTGAAAAGTTTGAAGGCAAGTTTCAAATAAGCACAACTTTTGATGGCACTTGGCATAAACGTGGTCACAAATCAAACTTCGGAATAGGTGCAGTGATTGATGTTGAAACAAGACTTATTTTAGATTACGAAGTTCGCTCAAAAATATGTTTCAAGTGTAACGCTAAGGCAAAGCAAACGGAGAGAGGCGAAATTACTGCTACCGAGTATGCGATTTGGTTTGGTGAACATGACTGCGACAAAAATTATGAAGGCCCCTCAGGGGGAATGGAGGCAGCAGCAGCTGTGTCATTGTGGGGTAGATCTTGTCAGTATGATATTATCTATAAAACGTTCGTGTCTGATGGTGACAGTTCTGCATTCCGTTCTGTGTGCGGGATGAATCAAGGTGCAGGACCATATGGGGAACAGTGCCCTGTCGTGAAGGCCGAGTGCATCAACCATGTTGCAAAAAGACTTGGCACAGGCCTTCGTGCTTTGAAAAAAAAAGTGATGCAAAAAAGCCAGCAACATGGGGAGGAAGACATAAGCTGACTGACGTAGTTATAGATCACTTGCAATTTTATTTTCAAGTGAGCCTGAACAGAAAGGTGGGCACATCTGCTAGTGAAATGCGTGATGAAATCTTGTCAACTTTCTTTCACTGCACGTCAACAGACGACAATCCTCAACATGACAAATGTGCCAAAGGTGAAAGGTCATGGTGCTTCTACAATAGAAGCATTGCTCTAGGACAACAGCCTCATTCCCACACCAAAATAAGGATATATTTCCGGCTTGAAGAAGCTCAGATAAGGAAAATAAAAGGCATCTATGACAGACTGACAACAGATGAAATGATGAATCGATGTCTTCAGGGCATAACTCAAAATCGAAATGAGCACCTGCACTCAAGAGTATGGAGGATATGCCCAAAACATCGTAATGCATCAAAAATGTTGGTGGACTTTGCAACAGCAACTGTGGTATGCAACTACAATGTCGGCTACAGTGAAAGCAACTTGGCTGGCCTACTTGGCATTGAGTCCACACTTTCAATGGAAAAATATCTGCAGAACTTGGACAAGATGATGGACTCGCCATTCAGACGAAAAATGAGGAACAAGAACCTGCAAAGAGACTTGGAGTATGCCGCTGGAGGCTTCTGATTGTCACTGTGTTGTCAACAAATCCACTTTTCTCAAATGTAAGTTATTGTGCTTTATGTTGTTACTCTTCCGTCAGTTTTTATGCTATATACTTAATTTTTTTTCACTGTTTGTCATTAAATTTTGTATAAGATAGAAGCAATTTTTTTGTTATAATAATTGTGGTATGGAATTTCTATACATGCGTAAATGCGGATTTAAAAGCGCAGCGACACTTGTTGATTGTTTTTTATTATTTGTGTTATTAAAAATCATATAATTGGAAAAGTAAAGCTTCTGTTTTGTTTAGCAATGATTACTTTCATCAAAAATAATTTTAAAAACTAATTATCTTAATTAGCTTGAAATCCTTAGTTGGTCAAAGTTCGCCTAAGATTTTAATAGTTTTTTTACACTTTTAATTTTTTCTTTTTTTCTTTTCCATTTACCATCTTCAAACTTTCTACACGCGTAAGTAGGTATCTTAGCTTTATGTCAGTAAATTTTCATTAAAATTTATAGAGTACTTTATGATTAGCCCCAAAAATCAACCCAGGCCCCAGGTCTTGTGAGCAAAGACTATATAGGAAAGACGGGAAAGCTCACGGAGAGCCGCATCGTCCACATACATTTTAGTGTGCGCTTCTCTCACTAGATGGCGTTTACGTCAATCACCAGTTTTAACTGCATCGTCTGTTTATTTACAATTAAGCGGGACATTCAATCATGGAGTGTGGGCGGAACTATCACCCATGTGTGGTGTGCAAAAAGAAAAAAAAATACTTTCCCCCCATCTGATTTTTCACGTTTTTCCTAAAGATAGAGAAAGGTAAGAGATTCAACATACACAGTACATGGAAACTTTAACAGAAAATGGAGGAATAAAAATAGAACAGTTAAAATCTTCTTTACCTTTGTCAGTGCAGTGTCCTTACCTTGGAAATGAAAATTATAGATCAATACCTTACAAATATCTAGAAATATGAATTGATCATGTCAAATTCATACCATATCTTTATGGCAGTCCCAGCAACTTTGATATAGTTATGTCATGTTCTTAGCTTAAGTGGTAAAGTTACAAACTTTTACCTGAGCCGGTTAGTCGTTACTTGCGGCGAAGGTGGGTGGATGTAAAATGCTGATGATTCTGCTGATGAATTTACTGATCTCAAACACTATTTTCATTCTTTTCTCATTTATTTATTTTCCAGTATTTTAAAATGAAATTTTAGTATATTGTTCTTTGAAACATTACCTTTCCAATGATATCAAATGTTTTGAAAAAGTTGTATGTTGAGGTTGGTGTTTTTGATGAAATATTCGGAGCCATTTTTGCGCATTTAAAAGGGCAATTTTGGATTTTGCTGATCTTTTTTCCTAAAGTATTTTTAATGTAATTTCTATAGTTTAAGATTATGAAATTTTAGCACATTATTCTTAACCTTATCTTTCCAAAGATATAAAAAGTTTTTTAAAATCCCACATCTCAGTAAGTTGTGTTCACCGAAATAACACTACCAACCTTTGATCTCAGTGAGTTGTGTTCACCGAAATAAACACCACCAACCTTTGATCTCAGTGAGTTGTGTTCACCGAAATAAACACCACCAACCTTTGATCTCCCATGAGTTGTATTCACGAAAATAAACACAACCAACCTTTGATCCCAATGAGTTGTACTTACCAAAAGAAACACCACCAACCTTTGATCTCCCACGAGTTGTATTCGCACAAAAATAAACACAACCAACCTTTGATCTCAATAACTTGTCTTCAAATACTTGCATCATTTTTTTAAATGCTTTAGTTATTTTTAATGATGTTTTTCTACATGTATATTTCATTGAGTAAACAGACAACAACTTTAGGCAGAAAGTTCAAGTATCCAAAGAGCCATAGGAATAACGCAACAATGAACATTTTCATTTTCAACATTGTGAAATATGAATTATGAATAATTGTACTATGTTGAAAATGAAACTGTTCATTGTTGCCTTTCAGACAACAATTCTTTGAACTACAAAAATTTGATCTTCGATCTGAAAATATCCCAGTAAACATTGCCTCAGTTTAAAATACTTCATTCATCAATTTATTACTATTTTATGGGTTAATGATAGTATTTTATCAATTATTTATCAAGTACTAGTAGTTGTATCATTATTTTATCAATGCACTTCGAAAGTTTAATGCAAAAAATGTAAACAATAAAAAGTATATTTAACCCCTAATCCAGCACCTCAGCGATTTTTTTTAATACAAATAATTTTTCTCAGTTTTCTTTATGGACAAGCAGGAAATATTACCAGCAAACTATATATCTACTATATATATATCTACATATATCAACATGATGCGCGTGCGGACAAGATTTTTTTTTTGCCTAACGTTTTGGTCAGTATCCAAGACTTCCATGGAGACTTCCCCAACTGAGGATGTGCTGTCTTCTCCAGTGGATAATGTGCTGTCTTCTCCTGTGGATCATGTGCTGTCTTCTTCTGTGGATCAGTCTTCTGCTGTGGATGATGTGCTTGTGGATTGTGACATGTGTGACCAAGATTTGGTGGTTGAAGATTCTGTGCTTTCTGTCAATAAGGATAAGTTGGTTGGTGGCGGTAATTCGAAACCTCCAATGTTTTTCTATTCGGATAAGATGATCATGGCGGGTACCTCTTTACTTACTGAATCTCTCTCCAATTTGGAGCTGTTCCCAATAGACAAGTTATCGCATACTCCTCCTGTGAAGGCATGTGGTGGTGAACTTTTTGTTTTTGTTGGTAAGGAGGGAGATTGGAAGGCTGATCAATATCAATGGAGAATGAAGGGTCAGAGGAAATTTTTCTTGCCTGACGTTAACTTACTGGTCCAGAAGCGGTATGATTGGGTGCGTGGTGAGGAGGATTTTGTCAGTTCTTTTACGCGTACTGTGTACACATGTGCTTCGGTTTCTAATGTTGTTGTGATTCAATATCTAGGTGATAATTCGGTTTATAAAGGTAAAGCTCATGGCAACAGCAAGCGTCCTAATGCTCCTGAATTTAGGCGAACATGTCCGTCTGTCCTTGATGAAATGAAGGAAAAGGTGATCTCGAAGTCTTCAGGTAAGGTTTACCAGAAATTAGTCACAAATGCTAAATGTCACCCAGGTCAAGAATATAAAGAAGGCAGTCAATGCTGAACAGCGCCTCAGCAAAGACGATTTGTACAATACAGTCCAGCTTGCCTACCATCTCAAAGATTTTGTTCATCAGGTAACAGTTTACCCAGATCTTGTGTGTATTGTTGGTTTCAAATGTCTGTTGGATGAATTGGACAAGGTTTTGCAGGTTAAATCAGATGAGCCAGTCCTCTGTTCATATACTACTTTCCAGTTAGGCGACTTTTATGTATCTCCTTTACTTTTCAGGCACATTTTTTTGGGTTCCCCAGTCATCCCGGTAGGTTTTCTTATCCACGAGCGTAACTTTCAGCAAGTCCATGAGCAGTTCTTCTCTATGATGAAAGAGTATGTGACTCACCTGCGAAAGGATTCCTTGCATGTCCCTATTGTTGTTGATTGCGAGACTGGTATCACTAATGCCATTGAAATTGCATGTCCTTTTGATATCTTTCACTGTTGGAATCATATTAGGAGAGATTTGAAGTTCTGGTTACTGTCCCATGGTGCTACTAGCGATGACGTAGAGGCTTATTCTGATAACCTGTCTTCATTACTGTCTTGTGAATTGGAGTCTAAATTTGATGAGTTGGTCCAGGAGATGTTACCCAAATGGAACGAGGCAATGGTTGAGCATTTCAATTCTTCTTTGAAGCATGAACTGAAGACGTATTCATGTAGGTGGGTGCTGGACAAAGCCAAGGTGTACAACCCTTACTCAGGTATCACAAATATTTGTTCAGAGAGTATGAATGCAGTTTTGAAAAAGCTTGTTGACTGGAAGGATGTTCCATTAGATGTTATGATTTTCTCTTTATTATTTGCAGAATTTCAATGTTTCCGAGGTGCAGTGCGGTCTGGCAGGTATAGGTATTTATCGTCTCAAGCAGAAATTTCAATATGCTGCCATTGATGTTGAGGATATTAATATCCCAGAGAAATCACTGAGGACCAAATTAGTCAAGATGGGCCTAATGTTAGCTCCCAGAGATCCCTGGCTTTGGATGTCCTGAAGAGAAATGGTGTTGTGCATGTTCCTAGTTTAAGTGCATTCATGGTCCATGGTAGCAAAGGTGATAAATATGCAGTCAGTTTATTCCCGAAGGAGAAGTGCCAATGTCCGTCAACCTCCACATGTTATCACATAATTGCTGCCAAAATGAGTGTAGGCTTACATACTGCATGCAAGGAAAAGACTTACAATCTGTCTCAGCTCAGAAGAAATAGTAGAAAAAGGTCAGATAAAAAGTCCGGAAGGAAAAGGCCAAGACCCTTAGATTATGATAATGTTTCAGTAACTCCGGCACCTGATTCTTCTATTGCCTTAGACAGAAGTGCATGCGTGACTGATGACATGGCTGATGACCTGATAGGTTGCATGAATGACCCTGTAACTTCCACCCCTGGAGAGAATATTTCATCTAGGGGGGAAATAGGCCTAGGAAGTTTAGCTAAGCCACTTCCAAAGACAAATCGCACACCCAGGTCAAAGAAGAAATTGAGGTTTGCTGACCAGGTGGTACAACAGAGTGATGCATTGCAATGTGATGAGGTGCTTCCTCATACGCCTTCTGGAAGTTGTGATTTTAAATGTGGTGATCCAGATACACTCCCAACACCACAATCACAAAAATTAAGTACTAGTAATGCTGGTCATGCAAATCACAGGCCTCTTGAAACCCCAAGGTCGAAGAAGAGATTGAAATATTCTGAAGGTAATGAAGGATCAGAAAGTACATGTAGCATGATCAATGATTCCGTGTGTAGCATTAGCCACCAGCCCCTGGTACAAACTAGGCCACCTGTACCAGATGAGGCAATGGAGACCAGTGTTAAAGATGCGACTAGCAAACACAGGCCTAGGCTCTGTCTCAGAAGATCCAGGAATGACTCCACCATAAGAAATGAGGCAATTTGGATCAAAGACCTGGATCTGAATATTGCTGACAAGAATATATTACTGGCTTCTATGTGCTTAACATCTGATCACATGAATGCTGTAAATATTCTAGTTCGTCAGCAATTTCCTGAAGTATTCGGGTTGCAGAGTACTTATCATGCTTCTGTTTTCTCAGAAAGCAACACTGGACATGCCCCATGCCATTTAAGTCAGTCCCAGACGGCCTCAGCTCTGCACAGATACATCACAATGGCCGTGACCATTGGGTTCTGACTGTTCGCCCTTCTGCCACTGATGACATTCTTCATAGATAGCTTGCTACATAAAAATTCCATCAATCCTTCCTTAGACATTCAGATGGCCCAGATTTATGGCAAGCAGAAGAAGAGCATCAAGATAAGAAAACCCAAAGTCCAACAGCAGACCAACAGTACCGATTGTGGTGTGTTTGCCATTGCCTTTTTGGTAGAATTCTGTGTAAATGGTGTCGATCAACTGCACAGAATATCATTTGATGTCAATGTCATGAGGCATCATTTGGCTGCTTGTTTGGAAAGTAAGTCATTCACACCATTTCCTAAGTTGTCATCCAGAGTAAGCAAGCGTAATGAAGGTGTTGGTAGGCCATGTGTACAACAAATACCACAAATGGTTCCTTCTGAAATCGACTTGCTCTGCCCGTGTGGAATGCCAAATGTGTATGATGACATGGTAGGCTGTGATGGTAGGCATTGCCCTGTTGGCTGGTATCACAAAAGCTGTGTCGGCCTGGTGAACGACCCTAGTGAAGTATGGACTTGCAAAAGTTGTACACAATAGGGCACCACCACTCCCCTTCCCCACCATTCTACTAAAGTCTCATCTCATGATCTACTGGCCAATGACTTTCTGTTACTCTTTAGACATTTTGTCAGTACCGGTAGTCATCTTCGTGTCTTTTTTATTTCATTTTTTTATTTGTTTTATCTGTTTATTGTTTTTTGGGTAGATTTGTACATTTCTTTTGTATGTTTTCTTCAATTAAACATTCCATTTGTATAATCTCGCAGATAGGCAATTGCCAGATCCACATTTCTGAGTCCTTTATAATTGGTTTATGGTATTTTTGCCAGGTCATTTTTTGCATGGTTGCATGATTTCAAATATTAGTTTTAATTGGAATTTTTTACATGAACATGTGTATTTTCTTTTTTGTTTACTTGCTTCATTTTCTACTATATGCTCATCATGTATTTTAATAAATAAAAATAAATGCATAAAAACGGGTTCATTTGTCTTATTATTGTAATCAAAAATATGCCGTTGGAGAGGTTATGTTTTATAAAATAATTTTATAAAAACGATGAAAAGAATTGGGAGTAAAAGATAAAAAAAAAAATGGGGGCATAAAAACATCTTAAATTAATATACTAAACTTTCACGAAAATAAAATCTAAAAAAATACTAAAGAGATGATATCTAGAATGTCTCTGGGGGAAAAGATCAGCAAAATTAAACATCTGGACGTTTAATGCACAAAAAACCGACTTTTATATGATCAAAAATAACCAATTAATTTTTCTAATTTTTAAAACGTCTGATACCATTGGAAAGATACGGTTAGAGAGAAAAATAATGTTGAAATTTCACCAAAAAATCTCAAAAACTAAGGGCACATTTTTATTAATCAAATTATGCTGAGCCTTAGATAAAACATATATTGAAGAAATATCATATCAATTATTACCAAAACATTAGATGTATGATGCTTAGTAGGAAAAGTAGCATGCAAAAGACCTTAATGCAAAGACAAAAATTTTATAATTACTTGACTTTATTTTGTTAGGGGCTCTCTGACATTAGGGGGTTAAATAAGTTCAGTAAACATAAGATACTTTTCTATGAAGAAAGCTGCAATTATATTGTATCAAGGGTTGGCAATGTATCCATTTATCTATAAATCCTACATACATATACCAAGGCTTTTTTCCCCTTACAAGGGAGGTAGCCAAAAAGGAAAAGGCATAAAATCATTCCCACCCATTCCATCCCTGAATACACTCCACACCCCTCCACCCTCCCTCTTAGCACCTCCTGGATGACAGGTCATCCCTGCACCTTGTCCACTGCCCTGGGTCAGAAGCAGTGTCGCAAGACACAGCACATCCACAGCAAGGCCGCTTCATTAAATCGGCGACCCCCCCCCTCTCCGTCCCCCCATGCATAAAAGGAGAAGACGGGGAGAAATCCCTTCGGGCTGCGTCAAATTTTGCTCACACATACTACCTCACCCCTCATGCATCACAACATCATCCATATACAACCATTCTCCATTCACCCCTGTCTTCTGTCCTCTCCCGTCCTTCCTCAACAGACATTCCCCTCTTCCCCAAAGCCCCTTTCACCCCATCCTATGACGTCCCCTCCTGGTCACTCCCCCCACCTCTGCCTCCCATACCTCTTTTACTAGTCTTTCTTCAAACATTCTTTCTAAGTGACCAAACCATCCTAATACTCTTTCATCAACCCTATCTCCCAACTCCCTAGTCACCTCATTTCTCACTCTATCTAGCCTAGTAGCCCCTATCATACTTCTCAGACACCTCATCTCAAACACATTCAAACTCCTCCTCTCTTCCTCTCTTATGTTCCATGTTTCTGCCCCATACAGTGCTGTTGGCACAATCACTCCTTCATACAGTCTCCTCTTAGCATCCATTCCCAAATGTCTATTCCTCATTACACTCTTTAATCCACCAAGGCATTTACTCGCTTCTCTCAATCTACATTCTACCTCCACCTTCACTCCACCTTTTCCTGCCACATTTGCACCCAAGTATCTAAAACTATCCACTTCCTCCAGTCGCTCTCCCTTAATGCTCACTTCCAGTCTACTGCCACTTTCACCCCTTGTACATCTCATCACCTTACTTTTACCCACATTTATCTTTAGCTTTCTTCTATCACATACTCTCCCAAACTGTCACCAACTTCCTTGGTCCCTCCTCCAATCCTGCCACAAGCGCATTGTCTACCCATGCATTTACCTCTCGCACTACCCCATCCATATACATTTTGAACAGCCAGGGCAACATAACGCATCCTTGACGAAGTCCCACCTTTACCTCGAACCACTCACTCTCTCCATTTCTAATCCTGACACAAGCTCTACTACTCTCATAAAAACTCTTGACAGCTCCTAGCAGCTTTCCTCCTATCCCATATATCTGCATAACCTCCCACAGTGCCTTCCTGTCAACCCTATCATATGCCTTCTCCAGATCTATAAAAGCCCAAAAAACATCCTTCCCCTTTCCTATAGCTTTCTCACATATTTGTCTTACCACAAAGATCTGATCTACACAACCTCTACCCGTTCTAAATCCACACTGTTCCTCACCAATTACTCCCTGTTCCTCTCCTAATTCTCTCAATCAAGATCCTCCCATAAGCCTTCCCAACTACACTTAACAAGCTAATCCCTCTGAAACTACTACATTCACACTTGTCCCCTTTTCCCTTGTAAAGTGGAACTATACAGGCACTCCTCCAGTCCTCCGGCACTCTACCCTCTCTCCAGCAAACATTAAATAACCTCACCAGCCAGTCCACCATCACTGTACCTCCTTTATTTTAGACATTCTGCATGGCATCCATCCAGACCAGGTGCCTTACCTGCTTTCATCATCTTAACAACTGCCTTCACTTCATCCTTCCTTATTTCTCCTCCATTTTCCTCACTCACTCTCATTTTCTTAGCATTTCCTACTGCAACTATATTTCCCTCCCTATCCTCCTTCACATTTAGCAACTCCCTAAAATACTCTCCCCATCTTCCTCTTACTGTCTCTTCCATTATCATCTCTCCATCTGCATCTTTTACCTTTTCTTCTCTACTTAATTCACCTCCTCTTCCTCTTAATTTCTTTCCAAAACATCTTTTTATTACTTTCAAAATTTTGTCACAGTCTTACTCCATTTCACACCTGCTCTCCTCTTTGCCTCCTTTACCTTTTGCTTTACTTCTCTTTTCTTTTCACCTCTCATATGACTCCCTCGTCCTATTTTGTAACCAATCTGTGAAAGCTCGCTTCTTCTCTTCTACAACCTTCTTTGTTTCCTCATCCCACCATTCACTACCCTTCCTTCTATTTCTCCTTGCACACTTTGTGACTCCCTCCTTGAACCATCCCCATTCCTCCTCCACACCTAGCTCTACTCTATCCTTCACTCCCTCCCACTCCTCCTTCAGCTTCTTCTTGTACTCCTCCTTTTCCTTTAAAGAGTTCACTCTAAGCACCTCCCTACCTTTTGTCCCTTTCCTCTTTCTCCATCTATCCTCCACTCTCAACTTACCTTCCACCAAAAAATGATCTGATATTCCCCCACCCTCTCCCCTTAGCACATGTACATCCTTAACTCTTCCTATCATAATCCTATTTACCACTACATAATCCAACAACGCTCTATCTACCACCCTTCCATCCACCACCCTCTCCCATGTGTACTTATGCTTGACTTTCTGCTATGGGATATTGTGTCGTGTTGCATTAAACTAGCTATCAGCAAATAGACATTTATAAAAAAAAAAAACTCATGTGTGTGTTTGTGTGTTAAGGCGCATTCACAATAGCACTTTTCCGTCAATTTCTCGACAATTTTCTGAAAACATGATACCTACTTACCCAAATATTATTCTATTCAGGCTATAATGATTATTTTTGAGTGAAAACATTTCATTGCATCATATATGCTATGTATGGTTTCTTTAAAGAAAACAGCAATTATCAAAAAGTAGACAATAAAAAAACATGGAAAATTGCTAATGTGAGAGTGCCTTTATTTAGATATCTATTCAATTTTACCAGCTTTTAGTTGTTTAAACTTTCCACATGCAAATTATGCAAAAGAATTGATATTAAAAAGATAAAATACTATCAAATTTTTATTTAAATATTTTACTTTCCAGATAATAAATCTAATATGAAAACATCTCATATTAGATCAAAACAATACAAAATAAATAAAAAATTGAAAGCAAGATGTCACAGACTACTCAGAGTTGAAAGTATGAAGAGGGTAAAAAAGGATTGCACAAAATGCAAACTGCCATCAGCAGTTATCCAAAATGCATCCAAATATTTGAAAGGGTTTGAGTTAGAGTTTTTCAAAACACAAATTATGTTAAATTCTGTCCAAACTAAGGGTCGATGATACACTCAGTACCAGCGTTGTCTTGCTTTAAGTTTTTTTTTTAGAAATTCTACAATGTACTGTTTCTTATCACACATTTATTTTACCTACACCCCATATGATCCGGTATTGGATTCAGAGGCTGATGTTAAAAAATGGGTGGAATGAATCATTATTCACATTACTAAAAAAGAAAGTTGAAGCAATGACAACAAGAAAGGGTATGTGGTGTTTTTTATGCCATTTCCATCAAAGAAGGCATTAATTATGATGTTCATCGTGATAAATTTCTTGGTTTGCAAGATTTGGGAGAATATGGAAGTTCAGACAAACCAGCTAATTATGCCATGGTCTTCATGGCTAAAGGTCTGGCTTCAAAATGGAAAAAGACCTTAGGATATTTCCTTTTTAATAAAAGCATAAAGCCAGAAGTGTTGAAAAGAATGGTCATTGATTGTTTGACAAAATTACAAATGACAGGATTGATCCCAAACTTTGTTATTGCTGATCAGGATGCAACCAACAGAAGTGTTTTTTTTTTAACTCAATATTTCATTGGCTTCACCATATACAGTTATAAATGATGAAATGATTTTTTTTTTATGATCCTCCTCACTTATTAAAAAGTATCAGGAATAACTTAATAAAAAATGACTTTAAAGTAAATGAAAAAACTAAAGTGGAAATATATTGAAAATTTTTATGAAAGAGACAGCAGCATGTCCCTGAAATTAGCCCCTAAGCTAACTGCTAAACATATTTATTGTAATTCTTTTGAAAAAATGAGGGTATGTTTAGCTGCAGAAGTTTTGAGTCACACTGTCACTGCTGGAATAAACGCTTACGCTGAAGTAGGTGCTCTCCCGGAAGATGCAAAGTATACTGCAAATTTCGTAAATGAAATTGATAGTTTGACATTTTTAATAGTAATCACATCAATCATGTCAAGAGCAAGAGATGTGCATTCAGTTCAGACTTGGGGGTATATGTGACACCTGACATCACCTACTGTACACATATCCAAGGCTGCTGCCTATGCCAACTCTATGTTAGGAAGGATCAAGAGAACATTTACTTGTATGGATAAAGAAATATTCCTAGCCCTATACACAACATTGGTAAGACCCCTTATGGAGTATGCTGTACAAGCCTGGTCCCCGTATTAAAGACAAAACATTTTGGAAAAAGTCCAAAGAAGAGCCACTAAATTTGTTCCCCAACTAAGAGAAATATCCTACAGTGAAAGATTGGATGCCTTGGGACTAACCACCCTACAGGCAAGAATACGCGGGGACATGATTGAAGTATAAAAGATGCTCAATGGAGACGAGGATATTGACTGCAGTCAATTCCTCCAAATTGGACTGAGAGAAAGGTACGAGACCAGAGGGCACCAGTGGAAACTAAAGAAAACAAGGTACAGAACAACCAAGAGAAGTAACTTTTTTGACGCCACAGTAGTAAACAAATGGAGCAGTCTACCGGTAAATGTAGTTAATAGTTCAAGTATCAACATGTTCAAGAATAGATATGACCGGTATACTGTAGAAATTCAGAGAAGAGGCTATTTACAAGAGCTCTAGCTCCCTTGCCTCTTTGACATCACTACGGTAAGCATCAAACATTCAGAAATATGGCTGAATTCTTTAGAAGTCTCTGGGAAGAGCACCTTCATTCCATGCATTGCAAGGTGGCAGCTCAATATTAAAAGTTTACAACATTTGTGGCAAGATGTGAATATCAATTATGATTTTAAGTATTTGCTGACACATAGGTTAAATCAGGATGCATTAGAAAACTTTTTTAGTAGTGTTAGGAATGCAGGGGGGGGGGGAAATGATATGCCAACAGCAGAACAATGTAAAAATAGTCAATGATATAATTTCAAATAATATGCTAAATTCTGTTAAAGGTAATTGTACAAATGATGCAAATACAATAATGGAAATCCTGAAAGGAAATCAAAATGATAATTTGCAGATTGCATTTCAAGAAAATTTGGATTATCCCTCTTTAAGAGAAAATTCAATAGAAAAACAGATACACCACCAGATCCCCTTGCAGATTTTTTCTCTTCTTTCAATCCTGATGAATATACAACAGATGAACCAAATGAAATTACTCCCAAGGATGAAAGCACTTCTGTAGGGAAAGATGAGGCCATTTCTGTATATTTTTCAATGTTTGAACCCTACTGTCAGAATGAGGAGTCACTTAATGATTATACAAATACTAAAATTAAGGAGAATGTAGTAACATATATATCAGGCTACATTTGCAAAAAATTAAAGTCACATATGTAACGAATGTTTGGTTTGGTATTTAATATCTGATTGCATGTTTTGGTTGCCTGATGTATGTTTCATTTTTGAAGTTGAATAATGTTATTTCTTTTAGTTTGTTTTGTAAATGTTCTTTACAAGACAGTATTGCTTTGTTGCAAATAAAAGAATCTCATGTATACCTAACTTTTACCATCCTTGTTTGTAATACAATTTGTGTACAGACACTTGAATAAGTACCCGGTATACAAAGTTCAATCATAAGCACAAACAAGAAAAACATGATATTACAGAAATAATAAAATAAATGTAACTAAAATAACCTTTTAAATTTTAACTGTTTACTCAATTTCAAATATTTAGTAATGAATGGTGCATTGTGCAGAAGTATTTTACCAACTTTTGATTTTATAAATATGATCATGTGTCTAAATCATATATTAAATAGTCTTGTTTGCATTGTCACGTATTCCAAGGTGTTACGTGATTTCTTTCGTGGTGTGATGCACGTACTTTCAACCCCCCCCCCTCACACACCTGGCCAAGTTGACCCAGGGTCAGCAGGTCAGGTCTTGGCTAATCGCTTCCCCTTGGGTCAAGACGGGCCGTAGACGTTAGCGTCAGCACTCATTGCCAGGTTGAATATTTTATTTTTATTTTTGATATGGAATGTTTTTCCTTCTGTGTGTGACCAATTACTTTTAACTGGTCGTTTGTACATTCCTTTTTGTATTTCTGTTGTGTTTCTGTGTCCAGACATGCGCTGCGTCGCACAATCCTGTACACCTTGAAAATCTTAATTTGACCTCATAGGGCAACATTCAATTGCCCGGCCGGTTGGGTCACATACATGTCGTTGATGTTGCCATCCAATTTGTATATTATATACTTTTATTATTATGTTAGAATTAAGATTTATTTTGTGTGTATATGTATTTGCATATTTGTTTATGTTTTGGGTTTGGGTTCCTAAAGGTTCTTGTGTATTGCCGTAATTTTTCTATACCATATTCAAAATGAATAAGGAAAATCTTCCTCTTCGGTCCATTATGGCATTCACGACTCCTCAGGTCGTGGCTCCTTTAAAAGAGGAACCCTCTTGTTTCTCGAGGCTTTTTTCGTTCTCATCGGCCACGGGTCGACAATCCGTGCCGCTCTCGTCTCCTTGAGGGAGACATTTTCCCCCGTCACCTAAGGTGTGCAAGGCACCTAGGTAGTACCGTAAGTTTTTTTTTGTGTGTGAGAGGTGTAGGATCCCCCTTTTTTAGATATAATTGGACCTGGTGTGTCGGTAGGCTTTTGCCAGTGTTCCTTTTGATTAATCCCTGTTGGAATTTTCCTTTTCCTTTTGGGGTTAGACTAGATTATTAGACGTGTCTAATTTTAGGCTGTCTTTTAATCTTTCTCGTGGGCGACCTACTATTATTGGTTTTCTATTTCCCGTGGTGTAGATACCTTTTGGGGATAGTTTTGAGTTGAACTTGTCAATTAGACTTTTCGTTCATCTCTGTTTTTCTCTCCACCTTTTTATTTTAATTTAACTTGCGTGTCATTTTTACTACGGGGTTTTTACCATTTTTCTTAGATCACATTTTGGGGAAAATTAGAATATAGGATCTTTCTGGCTTGTCCTTTTCTTGCCCGTTTGTGATGTTTTAGTTTCTTTCTTTGAACTTCATTAAGTGCTATATTTTGTACCTTTGTGTTAATTACAGTTTTAATAGTTTTGAATTCAATTCAATTCTATTCGGGTTTTTCTCACGTGAATTTTGTAGATCTTTTCATCTTTAAAATGATCTTTATTATTAATCTTTTGTTAAGTCATATATCATAATGTGTAATATTTCAGTCAGATGTTTTATAAATTTTTGGGGTTTGTTATTTGATTTACTTGTTTGTTTGTTTTTGTAAATAAATATATATAGTTTACCCCTCTTTCAAAGAACCTGGACACGGAGGCGATAGGGTTTTGGGGATTAGAACAGTCGATTCTTGACTTTAGGCATCAGTTGCCATATTAGGCCATATTGGCCATCCTTCCAATTTTTAAATTTTCCTTCCCTCTCCCTTTCGTCACTGCCACACCGTGACAGCATGCAAAAGTAATAAAATTACTACATTATTTTATAAAGAGAAAGTAAACTTTTTTCTCAATGTTGATTATTTTAGCGAAAGGATCAGTTTTAAAATTTCCAAAAACACTATGTATAATACAAGTTTAGTATTATTTGAAATCCGCGCTACGCCACTTCCGATTTATGCGGCTCTGTCGTTAGATGTCGCGCATTCACGCTGGGTAGATAACGTTTTCTTATTAGTAGAAATAGAAGCTTCCCCATCTTTCCTATACAGTCTTTGCTTGTGAGCCGCCTCTGCCGTCTCCAAAGTCCCTATGAGCTTCGCCAGCTACTAGAGCGTCCGACGCCGCTCTAATACCAGCAGCCTCTCTTTTCTAATGCCCCCTATCCCCCTCTGGCTAGCTACACTATTCCACTTCCTCTCCACACGGTGTGTCTCACATAAACACCACCGCACGAGTTCAAACAAAGCCCGTGGAAGTGATACCTCACCAAAAAAAATCCACCCCCACCACTACAACCCCCCCTCCCGCATCCAACTCCAACATCTCGACCGCTCCCCCCTCAACCCCGCCGCCTCAAACTCGACCGTATCTGAAACAACCTCCACTGCCTCAACCACCCTCACCTCCCCGACGGTACCAGTCAACCAGGACTCGACTGCCACCCCCACCCCCTCCCCCTTCTCTTCCCGCCTCCTCTCCAACAGACTCGACCACAGACAAGGACCAAAACGAAGACGCTCCCAAAAACAAAAATTTACACGTACATGGATAACCCTTTCCCCACCAACGCCAAACACCGAGAAATACTCAAACGAATAGAGAAAAAATGTAAACAAGATAGACCATTTCAACGACCCAGAGAGACAAAATATTCGACGACTGGAAACAGATTAAGTACATCCCCCACACACACACAAACCAACACACGACGTAACAAGAAGAAATAAACACGGGTAGCTCTTAAGCATGCACAGCACCCTCACCATTCTCCAACAGTCTTGGCTGGGCGGCCGAGACGTTTCGATCTCATCGACAAAATACAAGCACATTAAGTGGCCTGCCAGACGAGCGGGTTGGCCGCCGCGGGTGCAAAGCGGGTGGGCCGCCGCGGGTGCAAAGCGGGTGGGCCGCCGCGGGTGCAAAGCGGGTCAGCCGCCGCGGAACCGCTTTATATTGATTCCTATGTAAAACATAAATTAACCTCTCGTCTGACATAGCCAGGCGGGCTGGCCGCGGCGGTTTCAAGTGGGGAAATGCGTCTCACCCGCCGCGGTCAGGCGGGTAGACCGTCCGTGTGACATCAGCCTAACGCAAACATCATTACGAATGCACACGGGTGTTCTGCGGAACATCCGATCAGAATCCCCGATTACCACACAAAAAAAAAAACCGTGACCGGACTTTTGGCCTTAGGACATTTGGCCGACGTACATATGGCCGACGGACATTTGGCTTAGTGGACATTTGGCCTAATGGATATTTGGCCGAATGTACATTTAACTAAGGGACGTTTGGCTTATTGGACATTTGGCCTAATGGATATTTGGCCGAATGTACATTTAACTAAGGGACGTTTGGCTTATTGGACATTTTGACTAATGGAAATTTGACTTAGTGGACTCACTCTTACTGTGTCTCACTCATATTTGTCTGTGTCTGTGCGTGTTTAACAAAGAATTTATCTGAAAATTAGCCAGTTTACAAATAAGATATTTAAAATACTGAATTGTATGTATTTATAGTAACTGCCATTCTGAACTCACCAAACTTAAACAACACAACTAGCTCAGTCCTTCACCTTATTGGTTAAACATGCAGTTCACTCGCTCATGTTTTTCAACGTGGTCGACGACGAAGGCCTTTATTTGATATAAGAATGTGGAATACTTTTAAGCGAACCAGTCTTGGCCTTCCGAGGACTACAAACTCTCTGGAGGGGTGGCACAGAGCATTCGAACAGAGAATGGCAGTTACCCACCCTTCTGTTCGCCGTTTAGTCACTAAGATACGGAAAGAGCAAGCGGACTGGGAGTTGACAATAGAGATGATCAATTCTGGAGTTGCACCGAGATCTTCAAAGAAGAAATACCAGATCTTGAATACGAGGCTCGGGTCTATTATCGAAAAATACGAGTCGTATGAAAAGTAGATTGTCTGAGGGCAATTGCTCACAATATATAAATACTTTTTTAATGATTTTTTTTTCTACAATTAACTCCTTTTTAATCACATTTTACTACAAACTTTTTACTACAATAAACTATTTTTAATTGAATTTCCTCTCTGCAATAAACATCTTGTTATTCAAACGAGTTTTTACAATATACTTTAAAGTATTGGCTGTTACTATACTTTTTCGGCCAAACGTCCCTTAGCTAAATGTACATTCGGCCAAATTTCCATTAGGCCTAATGTCCACTAAGCCAAATGTCCGTCGGCCAAATGTCCGTCGGCCAAATGTCCGTCGGCCAAATGTCCGTCGGCCAAATGTCCGTCGGCCAAATGTCCGTCGGCCAAATGTCCGTCGGCCAAATGTCTTTCGGCCAAAAGTCTGGGTACCAAAAAAAAAAAACACATGCAGAAACACACGCTGGTGTCAGTATAGTATAAACGCACATAAAACATACACTCAAACATTTTTTTCTGACACATTAGCCATCACCATAGACACTAGGTCCCACCACCATTGCCACTACATATATTCCTCCCAGAATTATTTTTTTCCCATACACAAACTTTAGACTCGCTACATTCAATCATCCCACGTACATTCATATCTAGATCTTGGTACATTCTAGGCGACTTAAACGCACGACACCACACGCTGGGTCACTCAGCTTCTAATCCCCCCCGGCAGAGGACTGGACTACTTGACCAGGAATCTCGTCGTAAAGGTGTTGGGGCCCGAGTTTCCCACGTTCATCAGAGTACCAAACACAGCCACTACTCCGGACATAATTCTCGCAAATAAACACGCAGCACACAATCACTACATCAAACCTGGCACACAAACAACGAGCGACCACATACCCGTCGTTTTAACCGTATCCACAAATCCAATACAGATACCCATTACATGCAGATAATCACATAAAACAGCTCGTTGGGACGATACTCATACCACCTCAAACAATCCCGACTATTAGACCTGGAGGGAGCCGAGAAAGCGGACACTGACCATGCCATCACACACACAGAACAAGCCAGCCAACCTCACAATCCCAAAAATAGCACACAGAATACACCGTCTCCTCATTCAAGCGAGACATATCCAAGAGTACATGACACGGCACGGCTGCAATCCCCACCACACACGATGACATATCTAACGCGGAGCATGTTGATGCGCGATGTGTTGAAGCTATAAATTGAAATCGTGACGTTTCGTTCGTCGCAACGTGATGAAAGCAGTGATTTGGGCGAACCGATTTCATATCGCTGAGCACTCCCGTCACTCAGTACCACCAAGCCGAGACGTGCTTACCGCTCTGAATGTGATGGTATAGCTTATCGAGTTATCGGTTAACGGAGCCTTAACGGTAGCAGAATTTTTGCCGGTAAGCTACCGTTAAGGTTGTTACCGTTAAAACCGGTAACTTTACCGGTAGCTGCCCACCACTACTCAGTACCACCAAGCCGAGACGTGCTTACCGCTCTCTGAATGTTATGGTATAGCTTATCGGTTAACGGAGCCTTAACAGTTGCAGAATTTTTGCCGGTAAGCTACCGTCAAGGTTGTTACCGATAAAACCCGTAACTACCGGTAGCTGCCCACCACTACCGTCACTCAGTATCAACAAGCCGAGACGTGCTTACCGCTCTCCGAGTGTTATGGTGTATCTTATCGGTTAACGGAGCCTTAACGGTAAGCTGCCGTTAAGGTTGTTACCGATAAAACCGGTAACTTTACCCAAGGTCTAAGTAAAGAGGTCTAACCGCTGGAGCAGTTCTGCGCAGCTTCTGACATCATTTGGATGCGTCCATTTTCTCTTTGTGATACACTGAAGAAAACTGAAACGCCAAGGAAGACAGGAACTATAATATTTTATATATATATATATATATTATATATCATATATATATATATTATATATCATATATATTATATATATATATATTATATATCATATATATATATATATATATTATATATATATTATATATCATATATATATTATATATCATATATATATATCATATATATTATATATATATATATTATATATCATATATATTATATATCATATATTATATATCATATATATTATATATATATATATTATATATCATATATATTATATATTCATATATATAGACAGGAACTATAATATTTTATATATATTTATATTTTATATAATATTTGTCAGAATATAACTAATTGAGTGGAGCGGTGCGAGCGAAGGCGACGTCATTTTCGAACGACGGACCAACTTCAACTGACAGCTATAGGACCCGCTAACCCCACTTTGAACAGCCAGGTGACGTTCACGGGCCCGCTGCGCCAACTCCCTCGAAATTCGGTCGGAAGTGGTTAGACCTTATATTCTTAGATCTTGACTTTACCGGTAGCTGCCCACCACTACTGAGCAGTGTGTCAATGACAGTGGAAGGGTAAGCACACGCGCGTTTTGCTTCGTTCTTATATTTTCCGACAATGGAACAGTTAACTTCCGCAAAGGCGTTCGAGTGGACCAAAATTCTAACATTACATTTCACTGAGCTACTGAAGCAGCACCCAGCCATTTGGAATATAAAGTGTAAAGAATATAAGACGAGAAACATTAAAAGTGCAAGCATCGAAACTCTAAGAGCTGACTTGTACTCTTTTACAAAATGTAATGTGCGGAATGAAGACATAACTAAAAAACTTCATACACTAAAGGCGTTTTTACCAACGCATCAGAATATCAAACGCTATCAAACATGTTTGAAGTTCTTGCTTGGTTTTATCAAACGACTGGGAGAGGCGTTTGAAGATACGGCAGCGAATATGCTCGGAATAGCTAACACGCACTCTGATTGGCTGGAAGGTATTGCCATTCCTATCACATTAAATAATTACAATTCTGAGGCCCTAAGGATTATGATAATTGTTTTATATGAAAAGAAGATCAAAGTAGTAACTTGTTCCTAGCATTAGAATTCAAAAGAATTGTCCATAAGACTTGAAATAAATGGTTGTGTTGTCTTGTGATACCTCAACACTGTTCAGACATATGTCTAGTGAGAAACGTCCGTGTCAGTTCATGTGGTTGTGACTTCGTCTTCCAGTTATGTGAACTTGGTGTAGTTTATGCTATATATCCGTATAATACTTGCTGAAAAAAAAATTAAAGGATTACCTTATTGCTGTATGCTATTGACATCCGTATTAAAGCAAATATATCGGAGAAATGATATTTGTTTTGAAATGCTGCTGAGATAACACGAACATTGCGTACATCATGGACGACTGCTGTAACTGCTAAGATTTCATTCCAACCATTTATCCCCAAAATTTCCACCAACATGGAGCGAGAACTGTAAGTAATGAATGAAAAGTATTTTATCTCCTCTTATATTATTACAGTAAATAGTTTCAGCCTGTTCAAGGACCTTAATTTTAGTGTAGGGCTGTACATTGTTATTTGTACATACCATCATAAATACATTATGATAAACGATTTTATGTTATTATATACTTAGTAATTTTATCCTTGACAATGCCCAAAATACATACATGTTTCAAAGCACATGCAGTTTATATTGTTGGTATTATTTTGATTTTTTTTTATACATAGCTGCTAGCACCAACATCACATTCATAACCAGTATTCATCTTACCAAATCAATTCTGTCTCTGCCATGTTACTATACTCACCAGAATATTGGAGAATTTTCTGTACCTTTTTTTTCTTGTTCCTACATAAGTACTTTGTTCCCCTTCAGAGGATGAAGAAGAAGTGGACAACCCACCACGTGAATCACTCACTGAGGAGGGTGTCCAAAAACAGAGTAAGTAAATTAGTGGTATTGGTTGGACACTTATACTGAAATATTACAATACAAAATAATCATGTATGCCAGGGCATACATCAGTACTGTAATTCTTTGGATGAAACTATGTAAACAGTCCCACAGATTGTTTCTTCCAAACAGTAAAGCTTGACCATAGGGTAGCCTCTAATTTTTGTATGTTTAGGCCCTTGTGGCATGACTATGTCAGTCTTTAGTATTGTGTTGTGCTTCTAAATATACATGTAGGTCACACATGTATTTTTTCTTCACTGTTTCTTATATCCTGTATAATTTTGCACTTGAAATGATATGACTTCCTTACTATAATGAGTGCCTAATTTTTCAGGGAAGGTGAAAGAACTGTGGAATTATGAGGCTACAGAAGCACTCCTGCAACTTGTCAAGGCAAACTACACGCGCCTAAATGACAAGAAAACTACAAAGGCCGTTGTGTGGAAGGACATCACCAGAGTGTTGCAGGAATTGGTAAGTTATTATGTAGGCCATGTGAGTTCATTTTCTTATTGATATTCGCCATAATAATCTGTTAGTAACCACAATTCATTACAGCTGGAGTATCACATTTAATATATATTTTTTTTTCCTTCAGGGACTAGCAGGCATCCAACTGCATCATCACATTGAGGTATTAGTTAAATGAAAATTGTTATGATGTATGCATGTCTATTATGTAAGCAGTGCACGTAATATGTTCCTGTCTGGATGTTGCCTACCACCAATGATGCTTTTCTGTATGTGGCATATGCTATGTGTCAGGTCCTTATGTTATAATGGGTAGCCTCTCAGTGTTACCTGCCTTTGATATTGGGAAGCTGGTTGCCAACTGCTTGATTCGTACATGATTTTGTACATGCACGTATGAATACTAATAGCTTTTTAAGTGACAGCATGGGTATGGTAACTGGATTCTGTATTATAATTTTAGTGCTTCATCATTACTTCATTCCATTTTCCTCCTCAAGGTTAAGGTACCATTGTCATGAAGCATCACACTGTAATTCACAGTGTGATCTGCATTCCAAGACTGTAGTGCCCCTGCTCTATGTCTGTTTTGTATGCTATGAACCTAAAAAATTTCTTCACATATTTTTGGTTTAAAAATGGTTAACCAGACCATTACTTTATGTGCTTCCCAATTAATGACCTCTCTCTGTCAAATGTGTGTTTAGGAATCCTTATGATGAAAAGATGCATGTATCAATTAATATTGAAAAATATTAATTCCACTTTGACTTTTCCCCCAAATTAGATCACAGGCGTGGAACCGAGACAAGTTGAGGGCAAGTGGCGCAACCTCAAATCAATATTCCATCATTATGAGGACTACAAGAAGGCAAGTGGGAGGGGAAAGAAGACTGAGCCACGATTTTACAATCTCCTGTCTTCAATTCTGAAGAATCATCCCCTGTCCCAGCCAGATCTGTGTGTGTTGGAGGGCACAGAAGTGGGTACTAGGAGTGTGGCAGAAATGGAGGTTGACAACCCTGTGGAAGAAGACCCAGTCACACAAGCCTCATTACTAGACCCTCAGCATGGTGAAGCCTCGCAATGTGCCCCAACTCCTCCTCAAGCATCACCACCAGATCCTCAGCCTGCTCATGCCTCACAAGCCCCACAGCCTGCTCCAGCCACACGTGAGGAGCCACCTGCAGCCCGAGGGAATGTCCCACCCCCAAGAAGAACAAGAACCAGAAGCTTAAGACCCTCTGCAGACAGAAAGGAACTGTTATTGTGCGTGAAATATATGAAAAATACACTGAAAACATCTAGTGATAAACAACAAAACAGTATGGCAGAACTAAAAGAACTTTTGTCTTGCATTGCTGAACGTGAGAGAACGCCACGAAATGGACATGGAGATAAACAGGGAGAGGTTGAATATCCAAAGATTAAAATGAATTGAATTAGAGTGCAGACAAAACAATGAGTGATTTTGTAATAAAATATAATACCAAATAACTACATGGTGACAAATGACTATAACACAATGTTTTGACTGAAGTCCTCTTCAGGTGTGATGTGGCACATAATTGGATGTACTGGTGCTTGCATTGAAATGGTAGAATGGTAGGTTGGAGAGAATGCAGAGGGCAATGGAGGCAGGAAGGGGTGTCAGAACCGGTAACTGAAGTCACCCTTGTGGTCTCTGACTTGTCAGAAAGACTTCAGTTACCGGTTCTGACGCCCTTCCTGCCTCCATTGCCCTCTGCATTCCCTCCAACCTACCATATGAACACAAGCAAAAGTACATCCAATTATATGTGCCACGTCACACTTGAAGAGGATTTCAGAGTGAGTCAAAACACTTTTACAAAATTTTGGGAGGCACAATCAATAAAAACCATGTACATATATATGCCTTGCTGTGGATGTGCTGTGTCTTGCGACACTGCTTCTGACCCAGGGCGGTGGGCAGGGTGCAGGGATGACCCGTCATCCAGGAGGTGCTCAGATGAAAGGGAGGGTGGGAGGGGTGTGGAGTGTATTTAGGGATGAAATGGGTGGGAGTGTTTTTATGCCTTTCCCTTTTTGGCTACCTCCCTTGGAAGGGGGAAAAAGCCTTGGTATATGTATGTATGTACATATGTTTATTTTGTATATTTTTGTAACATGTAAAGAAATGTAAAAAACAATATATTTTGGCTAATTATTGAAACCCTAAACAGTCATATTCCAGGTTGCTTTTACTTTTTCCTGTCACTCACTGTAGCATTGCCACCATTGCCTGCCTTTTTAGCACACCAGCCTGGTCTCGTGGCAGGGCAGACAACAATGAAGAACTGAAATACTCAACAGCGTCATCCACCAGCCCATCCCTCTCGAGGATGTTAATTTCATCAGGCTGAGTTATTGATATGTTGTGAAGAACACAGCATGCTTTTATTATTTTAGGTATCCGAAGAATATCGGCATCTACATGCTTCAATCGTCGAAACCTACCTTTTAAGAAACCAAAAGCATTTTCAATGGTAACTCTTGCTTTGGAGAGTTTAGTATTGAAGAGAATTTGTGCTTGCGATAAGTTTCCAGTTCTTAAATGGTACCATTACATGCTTTTGGACTCCAAAGGCAGAGTCTCCTACAATATGATATTGTGGTGATGGGAAATAATTTAGGTCACCGTTTTGGATTTTCTTATAAAGTGAAGTTGACTTTAGCACTCGGCTGTCATGTGCAGATCCCGGGAAGCCCACTTGAATGTAGGAAAAACTTTTATTAGGCAAGCAAACTGCAAGTAAAATGACACTGTGTTTTTGTGTTCTATCAACATAATCGGCCTGCGTGGGTGATGGAGCTTTGATGTTAATGTGGCATCCATCCAAAGCCCCTACCACACCGGGAATTCCTCCCATTTCTTGGAATTCATGTGCAATTTCAGAAATTTTAGGAGGAATTGGCCACAAAAAGACATCCTTTCCTGCATTGCACCCATATCTGCCTCTGGCTGCATCTCTGCCACGCTTGCAACTGCCAATAGAGGCATCATAGGTCCTGATAGAAGAGACTGGTTTTCGTCATCTTCCATATAAGTATCAGAGTCGGTGCTGCTGTCCATTGTCTCGTCCCTTGGCTCAATTCTCGTAGTCTGGCTTGATGTTCCCACCACGGCTGCTGTCTCTGTTATGATCCGTACGACACTTTTTCCGAGACGGTGCGAGCGAGGGTCGTCTGGCAGCACAGTAAGTCGTGTTTACCAATGACTTCAAACATGTTTGATAGCGTTTGATATTCTGGATGCGTTGGTAAAAACGCCTTAAAAAAACAGTTCCACAGGGAAATGACTGCCATCAGAGCATCATAGAAGTCTGGTGCTGGCACGGAAGGTATATATACTCCAAAGCTGTGGTGCTTCAATAATTTACTTTTCCTTGCTGAGGGAGAAATCATACGTGCCTCAACATCCAGTTTAGATGTAGCAACTAATGAAAACCTTCAACAAGTAAGTTGATAATTCAAATGTGTGTACATAAGCATGACCATAATTCATATATTAAAGATGTATCTGACAAACAAATTATTATTATTCTCTCTCTCTCTCTCTAGGGGGTTGACCATGTACGTGCGTCCACTTATTCCAGGTTAGATGCAGAAACTACTGAAAACCTTCAACAAGTAAGTTGATAATTCAAATGTGTGTACATAATCATGAGCATAATTCATATATTAAAGATGCATCTGCCAAACAAATTATTATTATCTCTCTAGGGGGGTGACCACGTACGTGCGTCCACTTTTTACAACTTACCAGCGCATGAGAATATCAAACACCGTTTGATGTTCCAGCTGGTCTCTTTCGCATTTGTATTGTAGGGAACACCATCCAAAACAGGAGGGTCTGGCAGACATCCTGGACAACATGAGCGAGATGGACTTCTTCCGGAACCTTCGTCTCACAAGGACATCTTTTGACCTCATCTTGGACTTCATACATGAAGCATACGGTCTGAACCCTTCAGGATCCAGCCTTTATTTGGGTCCAAGAAAAGCTTTGTACGTTACACTCTGGTATTTAGGAACGCAGAGTACCTACAGGGAAATATCAGAGATGTTTGGTGTGTCACAACGTACAGTGTTTGATTGTGTCCAGAGACTGATTGATGTCATTTGCAATGCAGGAAAGGATGTCTTTTTGTGGCCAACTCCTCCTAAAATTTCTGAAATTGCACATGAATTCCAAGAAATGGGAGGAATTCCCGGTGTGGTAGGGGCTCTGGATGGATGCCACATTAACATCAAAGCTCCATCACCCACGCAGGCCGATTATGTTGATAGAACACAAAAACAGTGTCATTTTACTTGCAGTTTGCTTGCCTAATAAAAGTTTTTCCTACATTCAAGTGGGCTTCCCGGGATCTGCACATGACAGCCGAGTGCTAAAGTCAACTTCACTTTATAAGAAAATCCAAAACGGTGACCTAAATTATTTCCCATCACCACAATATCATATTGTAGGAGACTCTGCCTTTGGAGTCCAAAAACATTTAATGGTACCATTTAAGAACTCTGGAAACTTATCGCAAGCACAAATTCTCTTCAATACTAAACACCTCCAAAGCAAGAGTTACCATTGAAAATGCTTTTGGTTTCTTAAAAGCCTGTAGGAAATAATTCTTTGTTCATTATTTTGATGCTTAAAAGGATATGGTTTCATAAAGTGTCTCTTGAGTGGGAAGGCAAGTATTCTGTGGCTGTCCCTCAGCTGTCTGCAGGAAGCCCTATTGTTCCTTCTAGCAGGCGCGCACACAGGCTCGTGTTTGCCCACACACCACCATTTGAAACTCTATTTGTTCCAACATCTACATAAAGGAACTCGTAATTTGCGTTCACTAGTCATAAGAACTATACTGTGCGTACCCTTGTAGTTGAAGTAGTAGGAACCACTCTCTTCTGGAGGCCGTATTGCGATGTGTTTCCCATCTACCGCTTCAACAGTGCGGGAAATTCCACTTTTCGAAGCATTTCGCCACTGCCTTCCACTCGTCAGTAGTTGTTGGCATCAGCAAAGAAAATGTGTAAAAAAAAAAAAAAAAAAAAAAAAATCAAACTTCGTTCTTTCCTTGTACATATGGGTAAATTATTAATGAATAAAATGAAATCTCCACAGATAGGCGAATTGGCAACTCTGCCAAGGAATGAGGAGACCAACGATTATTCATCATTCACCCTATCACCTGCACCCAGCTAGACATCTGCATCTTCACTTAACCCCTCGCCGTCGTCTTCCCACTTCTCTGCACGTAGTTCAAGTGGGACTTCAAAGAAGAGGAAGGCAGTTGACTAAACTGATCAAGTTTTGGAAATTGCTCTAAGTAAACTCTCATCCCTTCCCAGTCATGTGGATGTAGATCCATATCTAGACAGTGTAGCAAAGTTGTTGTATAATGGACTTAAGAATATGAGTGAAGACCAGCGGAGATTAGCTAATAAGCTAATATTCGATGCTATAAGTATGGGTAACATGGGAGATCTTACTAGGGAACATCAGATATTACGAGTAGAAGGTTCGGACAAATTCATGGTATGAAAAGGTATATATTTAGGTTACAGCATATTGCCATACAAAACAATTTTACATAGCTATTAAGAACAAAAATGATTGTTCATGTGATATAAAAAAATGTCAAAATAATAAAGAAATGAAAACTATCACTGTACTTTGCAACTCGCCTTAAGATAATCCTCACTAAGGACATTATAGATGGCTGCACATGTTTCAGGGGTGATCAGAATGAGGCTCTGTTTTAAAATTCTAGTGGAATACTGGAGACTTGTGTAGGATCCTCCAGCAGTAAGGAAGCGAAGTCTTGCTTCCAGACGAGCACCAGGTGGTATGCTGTCTCAGATGCCGGTGTCCTGCTTGCTGATATATGGATGTATCTTTTTCAGTAATTCACGAAATGCATGGAATGGCATCCGCGTATAGTTTTCAAAGTCTGTCTGATTTTCTGCCTGTAGCTCTAAAAACATTTGATTAAAGCTCCCTCGCACAGGCCGCCGAGAAAGCCACTCTTAGCACCACAGAGTCCGAAGTTTCTTTTTCAAAAGATTTTTAGCTGCACACACAGCAACTATACTCCACAGTACAGTTTCTTGGTAGAGTAGAGCGTCGGCAGACACTCTCCTCCCGTGAAAGCCAAATGATGACAGATCTAGTTGCTCGCGCAAGGGTGAGTTTCGCAATGATGCAGCCCGTCTGGACACTAGTGTCAATTGTTCAACACAACTACTGCATCACGTCATTGATGCGTGATACTCCGTGTGGACGGGGCCTTACATGGCACAGACACAGACAGCTCTTGCCACAACATACCAGACGATTGCCGCTAAAGTTCGCAAAATGCAGGTTAATCTGGTTTTGCGGGACGTAAGCAAAGCCTTCGACAAGGTATGGTGGCTTGGGCTAAAACACAAACTCGTATAGATGAACATGCACCCAACCTTCACCGAACCGCTTGCATACGTATACAAAACCCACATGGGCCATACTTCGCTCCACTCTGGAGTACCACAGAGAAGCGTATTGAGCCCAACACTAACATTTACCTAAAAAATCTCCCTTCACCACACCCACACTGTCAGAACATAATATACGCAGATGACATCACACAAATTATAACATATCCTGGCCGCTCAGAGCATATGCTTGAGAGAACGACTGCGAAAACAGTCGAGCAAGTAAATGCGTGCGAGCGGAAACACAAAATAAGAACAAACAAATTTAAACTCGTTCACATACAGGGACGTAGGCGTCAACCCGTCGTCACTGACGGGGCTCGCGCAATTAAACAGACAAGGGCAAGATACTCGGGTGGACGATTACCACCAATGGTGGGGCGGCCCATGTACGTTACAGTTAGGTGCTTGCATCTCTCGGCATACAACTGCTGCAGAGATTCAAAAACATCTTTAAATGTATCTCGCACTTATACGGAACACACTAAAGCCCCGTCCACACGGAGCATGTTGATGCGCGATGTATTGAAGCGATGAATTGAAATCGTGACGTTTCGTTCATCGCAACGTGATGAAAGCAGTGATTTGGGCGAACCGATTTCGAATCGCTGAGCAGTAGTGCTGGGCAAATACCGCTAATTTCAATATCGAAATTATTGGTGAACAACAATACAGTTACCGAAATTACCGACAGTTTACCGGTAAAAGACTCGTGAGGTAGTAGTGACGTCACAAGTTCGAGTCGAGTTCGAAAAATCAATGTTTTTGTCCTTTAATAAGCTATATATCTGATTTTATTTTACATATTGTTTTTATTGTTATGTCATTGTAAAGGGAAAAGGTCATACTTTAATTGGTGCTACTATAGTATGCTATCTACCAGCGAGTGAGTGAATGGAGGGTGTCTGAGGGTGGGTGTGGTGTATACATTTTCGTTCGCGTCTGTTTGCATGCATGGGTTCATGTTTGGAGGTGGTAGTGGTAGGCAGCTACCGGTAAAGTTACAGGTTTTATCCAACAACCTTAACGATAGCTTACCGGCAAACATTCTGCTACCGTTAAAGCTTCGTTAACCGATAACTCGATAAGCTATACCATAACATTCAGAGAGCGGTAAGCATGTCGCGGCTTGGTGGTACTGAGTGACGGGCCCAGTGCCCCGCTAATTTTAACGGTTAAACTTTTACCATTAAGCAAGTATGTACCACTGTCTTGGTCATTTTTTACCATTAAAACCGTTCTTTTTTTCTGGCACTTTTTTAATTTCTCAATAGAATTCATGTTATTTCTGTGATCAGCATACGAAACTGTATTAATTGTGAAAGTTTAATAAAAAAAAAATTCCGCGTGTCGCCAAACAAAGACCCATATATATATGGGTCTTCGTTTGGCGACACGCGGAATTTTTTTATGAAACTTTCACAATTAATACAGTTTCGTATGCTGGTCACAGAAATAACATTAGTTCTATTGAGAAATTAAAAAGAGTGGCGAAAAAACGGTTTTAAAGATAAAAACTTACAGATCTTAGCGGTACATACTTGCTGAATGATAAGAATTTAACCGGTAAAATTAGCGGGGCACTGGGCCTGTCACCACCGTCACTCAGTACCACCAAGCCAAGACGTGCTTACCGCTCTGAGTGTTATGGTATAGCTCATCGAGTTATCGCTTAACGAAGCTTTACCGGTAGCAGAATTTTTTTCGGTAAGCTATCATTAAGTTTGTTGCCGATAAAACCGGTAATTTCACCGGTAGCTGCCCACCACTAATGAGCAGTGTGTCAATGACAGTGGAAGGGTAAGCACACGCGCATTTTGCTTCGTTCTTATATTTTCCGACAATGGAACAATCAACTTCCGCAAAGGCGTTCAAGTGGACCAAAAGTATAACATTACATTTCATTGAACTACTGAAGCAGCACCCAGCCATTTGGAATATGAAGTGTAAAGAATATAAGACAAGAAACTTTAAAAGTGTAATGTGCGGAATGAAGACAACTAAAAAACTTCATACACTAAAAACACAGTTCCACAGGGAAATGACTGCCATCAAAGCATCAAAGAAGTCTGGTGCTGGCACGGAAGGTATATATACTCCAAAGCTGTGGTGCTTCAATAATCTACTTTTCCTTGCTGAGGGAGAAATCATACGTGCCTCAACATCCAGTTTAGATGTAGCAACTAATGAAAACCTTCAACAAGTAAGTTGATAATTCAAATGTGTGTACATAAGCATGACCATAATTCATATATTAAAGATGTATCTGACAAACAAATTATTATTAGTCTCTCTCTCTCTCTCTCTCTAGGGGGTTGACCATGTACATGCATCCACTTATTCCAGGTTAGATGCAGAAACTACTGAAAACCTTCAACAAGTAAGTTGATAATTCAAATGTGTGTACATAATCATGAGCATAATTCATATATTAAAGATGCATCTGCCAAACAAATCGTTATCTCTCTCTCTAGGGGGGGCGACCACGTACGTGCGACCACTTTTTACAACATACCAGCGCATGAGAATATCAAACACCGTTTGATGTTCCAGCTGGTCTCTTTCGCATTTGTATTGTAGGGAACACCATCCAAAACAGGAGGGTCTGGCAGACATCCTGGACAACATGAGCGAGATGGACTTCTTCCGGAACCTTCGCCTCACAAGGACATCTTTTGACCTCATCTTGGACTTCATACATGAAGCATACGGTCTGAACCCTTCAGGATCCAGCCTTTATTTGGGTCCAAGAAAAGCTTTGTACGTTACACTCTGGTATTTAGGAACGCAGAGTACCTACAGGGAAATATCAGAGATGTTTGGTGTGTCACAACGTACAGTGTTTGTGTCCAGAGACTGATTGATGTCATTTGCAATGCAGGAAAGGATGTCTTTTTGTGGCCAACTCCTCCTAAAATTTCTGATATTGCACATGAATTCCAAGAAATGGGAGGAATTCCCGGTGTGGTAGGGGCTCTGGATGGATGCCACATTAACATCAAAGCTCCATCACCCACGCAGGCCGATTATGTTGATAGAACACAAAAACAGTGTCATTTTACTTGCAGTTTGCTTGCCTAATAAAAGTTTTTCCTACATTCAAGTGGGCTTCCCGGGATCTGCACATGACAGCCGAGTGCTAAAGTCAACTTCACTTTATAAGAAAATCCAAAACGGTGACCTAAATTATTTCCCATCACCACAATATCATATTGTAGGAGACTCTGCCTTTGGAGTCCAAAAACATTTAATGGTACCATTTAAGAACTCTGGAAACTTATCGCAAGCACAAATTCTCTTCAATACTAAACACCTCCAAAGCAAGAGTTACCATTGAAAATGCTTTTGGTTTCTTAAAAGCCTGTAGGAAATAATTCTTTGTTCATTATTTTGATGCTTAAAAGGATATGGTTTCATAAAGTGTCTCTTGAGTGGTAAGGCAAGTATTCTGTGGCTGTCCCTCAGCTGTCTGCAGGAAGCCCTATTGTTCCTTCTAGCAGGCGCGCACACAGGCTCGTGTTTGCCCACACACCACCATTCGAAACTATTTGTTCCAACATCTACATAAAGGAACTCGTAATTTGCGTTCACTAGTCATAAGAACTATACTGTGCGTACCCTTGTAGTTGAAGTAGTAGGAACCACTCTCTTCTGGAGGCCGTATTGCGATGTGTTTCCCATCTACCGCTCCAACAGTGCGGGAAATTCCACTTTTCGAAGCATTTCGCCACTGCCTTCCACTCGTCAGGAGTTGTTGGCATCTGTAAAGAAAATGTAAAAAAAAAAAAAAAAAAAACTTCGTTCCTTCCTTGTATATATCGGTAAATTATTAATAATCAAATAAAATCTCCACAGATAGGTGAATTGGCAACTCTGCCAAGGAATGAGGAGACCAACGATTATTCATCATTCACCCTATCACCTGCACCCAGCTAGACATCTGCATCTTCACTTAACCCCTCGCCGTCGTCTTCCCACTTCTCTGCACGTAGTTCAAGTGGGACTTCAAAGAAGAGGAAGGCAGTTGACTAAACTGATCAAGTTTTGGAAATTGCTCTAAGTAAACTCTCATCCCTTCCCAGTCATGTGGATGTAGATCCATATCTAGACAGTGTAGCAAAGTTGGTGTATAATGGACTTAAGAATATGAGTGAAGACCAGCGGAGATTAGCTAATAAGCTAATATTCGATGCTATAAGTATGGGTAACATGGGAGATCTTACTAGGGAACATCAGATATTACGAGTAGAAGGTTCGGACAAATTCATGGTATGAAAAGGTATATATTTAGGTTACAGCATATTGCCATACAAAACAATTTTACATAGCTATTAAGAACAAAAATGATTGTTCATGTGATACAAAAAAATGTCAAAATAATAAAGAAATGAAAACTATCACTGTACTTTGCAACTCGCCTTAAGATAATCCTCCCTAAGGACATTATAGATGGCTGCACATGTTTCAGGGGTGATCAGAATGAGGCTCTGTTTTAAAATTCTAGTGGAATACTGGAGACTTGTGTAGGATCCTCCAGCAGTAAGGAAGCGAAGTCTTGCTTCCAGACGAGCACCAGGTGGTATGCTGTCTCAGATGCCGGTGTCCTGCTTGCTATATGGATGTATCTTTTTCAGTAATTCACGAAATGCATGGAATGGCATCCGCGTATAGTTTTCAAATTTTGTCTGATTTTCTGCCTTTAGCTCTAAAAATATTTGAATAAAACTCCCTCGCACAGGCCGCCGAGAAACCCACTCTTAGCACCACAGAGTCCGACGTTTCTTTTTCAAAAGATTTTTAGCTGCACACACAGCAACTATACTCCACAGTAGTTTCTTGGTAGAGTAGAGCATCGGCAGACATTCTCCTCCCGTGAAAGCCAAATGATGACAGATCTAGTTGCTCGCGCAAGGGTGAGTTTCGCAATGATGCAGCCCGTCTGGACGCTAGTGTCAATTTTTCAACACTACTGCATCACGTCATTGCTGCGTGATACTCCGTATGGACGGGGCCTTACATGGCACAGACACAGACAGCTCTTGCCACAACATACCAGACGATTGCCGCTAAACCTCGCAAAATGCAGGTTAATCTGGTTTTGCGGGACGTAAGCAAAGCCTTCGACAAGGTATGGTGGCTTGGGCTAAAACACAAACTCATAGATGAACATACACCCAACCTTCACCGAACCGCTTGTATATGCATACAAAACCACCATGGGCCATACTTCGCTCCACTCTGAAGTACCACAGTTTGAACACGTTATGAAAAATAACATGTTCAAACCCTGAGGCATTGCAAAGGACCAATGTAATATATGAATTCACTTGTCCTGAGGAAGACATTGCACTTCCAGCTAGTTACATTGGTCATACACAATGCACGTTAGGCAGAAGATTAACGTACCATCAGCAAACAGGGGCGATTAAAGAACATCTAAAGAAATACCACAACATTGGAATCACAAGGGATTTAATATCTAAACATACCAAAATCATAGGCCACCATAACTCCAGAAAGCTGCAACTTCTAGAGGCCATGTGCATCAGAGATAAAGCCCCCTCCATCAATTTGCAATGCGACCCAACATCCAATATACCTCTGTATAGTCATAAGATGCAATCATTCGCCTCTTCCTCCCCCTCCCCCTCAGCACAACCCAACTCCACCCCCCATTCACCTCTCCCTCCTCCTCCTCCCCCTCCACACAACCCCTCTCCTCATCAGGTCACGGGATCATTTAAAAGACCAGAGGCCACGGGTAATCTGATAATCACCTCACACCTTCCTAAGCAAAGGTCACCCACGGTCAAGATGTAGCCACCAGCCATAACATTTCACCTATAAGGCATGTAGTAGTTATTTTTTGTTTTTGTTAAATTTAAAATGTAATTTTAATGTTAAACTTAACTGTAATTCTAAGGTTTGATTTCTAAATATAATCTTGTATATGTCCAACCATTAATGCAATTCAAACTTGTAGTATCATAAATATTCATTGTATCCTTAAAAACAGAAATACCAGAAGATGTCTTTTTAAGAGACGAAACGTCGTGTAATAAATGAAGAATTATAAGGAATTGTTTTATGCCCACCCTATCCAAGGAAAGAATATAATTAGAAAAACAGAAAACACAAGAAAGAAAATTAACAACTTCCAGAATGCTGTCGTATTCAAACATATATATATATACATACATATATATACATACATATATATACATATACATATATAATACATATACATAAATACATACATATATACAT
>NC_134820.1:17930728-17953228 GCF_046742065.1 Oratosquilla oratoria | reverse complement strand
GTCACGGGTGCTCCTATTCCTCTCTCTCCTGGCAGTCACTTAGGCTCCTTTGAGGTGGTACACATTGCTACTTTCCAGGACTCGCCTATTATAGCAGCTTCTGTACTACAGTCTCCTCCAACACGTGACCCTGCTCACTTAGCTTCTGAATTTGCCACATTTGTAGGCGAGATTGATTTTCCTGAGGAGACGCCTCGTCCCCTTGAGCTGTTAGTTGCCCACCGTCAGGCTTTGGCTTTGCCAGGTGATCCATTATGTGTTACGGACCGTGTGGTTCATAGAATTGATCTTCAGCCAGGTACTCGTCCTGTTTACGTCCCCTCTTACATGCTACCTCACTCTCGTCGGCTTATAGCCTACTCCTTGGTTGACGATTTATTGCGTTAAGGCGTTGTACAGGAGTCCCACTCAGAGTGGAACTCGCCTCTTCTCCTGGTGCCTAAGAAAGATGGATCTTTTCGTCCAGTTGTTGATTACAGGAGAGTTAACGAGGTCACTGTTCCAGACCATTATCCTCTGCCTCTCTTAAGCGACCTTCTTCAGTCCATTGGCACTGGTAATACGGTGTTCACCACCTTAGATTTAAAAGCAGGTTTTTGGCAGATACCCCTGGAGGAGAAGTCTCGTAAAGTCACGGCCTTCTCGACTCCCAGTGGGCACTATGAATGGCTTCGTTGCCCCATGGGTTTGCGGAATGCTCCTTTGACTTGCCAGCGCTTAGTTAACTCCATTTTTCATGGCTTAGTTGGGAATGGACTTTTTGTTTACCTGGATGATTTGATTCTAGTTTCCAAAGATGTGGAATGTCACTTTACTAAGTTGTCCATGGTCTTACAACGCTTTGCTGAAGCTGGGTTGAAACTCAACTTGCCCAAGTGTTCCTTTTTAAAGTCTAGTATCCAATTTCTAGGTCATGTTGTAGACATACATGGTATCCATACCACAAGTGATAAAATCAAGGCGGTGAGGGACTTCCCTATACCGAAGTCAGTTGACAATGTACGTTCCTTCCTTGGACTTGCAGGATACTATCGTGCATTCATTAAAGACTGCTTCAATTGCTTCTCTCACTCGCCTTCCCAAGAAGGACTCTTCCTTCCAATGGCGTGATGTTCATCAGGATAGTTTTGATTCCTTGAAGCTTGCTCTTACCGCAGCGCCTGTGTTGGCCTTCCCTGATTATAGTCTTCCCTTTACAATTTGTACAGATGCTTCTGGTACAGGCATTGGAGCTGTACTCATGCAACAAGTAGACGGGCGTAGACCTCATATTAATGTATGCTAGTCGCATTCTTAATAAGCCTGAGTCCCGTTACTCTGTTACTCATTTAGAGGCCCTGGCTGTGGTGTGGGCTTTAAAGCATTTCCGTGATATCATTTTTGGATATCCTATTACAGTCTACACGGACCACACTGCTGTCACTCAGCTTTTCAAGGGCAAAAATCTTTCAGGCCGTCTAGCCAGATGGTTCCTCACGATCGAGGAATTCAATCCAACCCTTAAACATATCCCGGGGCGTGCGAACAACGTTGCTTATGCACTTTCACGTAATATCCCTGTTGCTGCTGTTACAGTGATTAATAACTTTTCCCTGAAAGATCTGGCCAAAGCTCAGCGTGAAGACCCTGTTTGGTCTGCGGTCATTTATGCTTTGGAGTCTGGTGATGATTCCACCCTACCGTGATGATTCCACCCTACCAGCTTTACCAGTACCTCTGTCCCAATTTTCCCTGCAGAACAAGGTTCTCATTCGTAATGTGGAAGTGTTTGAGCAAGATGTGGCACAGCTAGTGATCCCTGAGTATCTAGTTCCCGTTTTGTCCCTTGCTCATGATGCCCCTCAGGCTGGTCACCCAGGTCGTGACAAAACTCTGGCTATGGCGCGTAAGAAGTATTATTAGGCTAAAATGCGACTAGACATTACCTCTCATGTAGCTCGGTGTAGTTCTTGTGCCCAGAACAAAGGTTCTACGAGCACTGCTCCCATCTTAGAGTATCCTACTCCTACTCCTCGCCTTTTTCAGACTGTGGCTATAGACCTTTTGCAACTGCCTCGTAGCACTCAAGGTTCTGTGTATGTCCTTGTGTGTATGGACCATTTTAGTCGTTTTGTAATATTAGCTCCCTTGCAAGTCTGCACCAGTTGTAGCCCATGCTTTAATTTCTCGTGTTTTGTGTTCGTACACTACTCCTTCGGTGCTCCTTAGTGACAATGAGACAGAATTTAGGAATATGGTTTTGGCTAGTATTTGTGAACGTTACGGCATCACACAGACGTTCGGGACTGCTTATCATCCGGCGTCCAATGGTCTTGTCGAGAGGACGAACAGGAAAATTCTAGAGATACTAAGATATGTTGCTAGTAACTTTCACGAGTCTTGGGAAGATTGGCTTCCCCATGTCAGGCCTTGATGGTCGAGTGAGCCTATTGTATGCATTTGTGTTGTGATATATATTTATATATATATATCTATACATATATATATCTGTATATATATATCTATATATCTATGTATCTATATATCTATATATATATATCTCTATATCTATATATCTATATATCTATATCTATCTATATATATCTATATATCTATATATATCTATATATCTATATATATTTATATATATATCTATATATATTTATATATATATATATATATATATTTCTATATATATTTTTTATATATATATATATTTATATATATATATTTATATATATATATTTATATATATATATATATTTATATATATATATTTATATATATTCATATATATATATATATATATATATTATATATTTATATATATGTGTTTATATATTTATATTTTTTTATTTGTGTATATATATATTGTTTATATATATATATATTTTTTTTTTTTTTTTTTTTTTTTTTTTTTTTTTTCTTGTATCCCCTAGCCCTTACTATTGTAGATTATGTAAATTCCTGGGTGCGGCCTCAATTGTGTTTGGCGTACCTGCGGTGGGAGATGTAATCTTTGTTTATATTTACAAACTCTGCTATTTTGTCTGCCCAATGGTATTTTGTTTTTCCCATTGTCCTATGTCTATTGTGTATTTCATATGTATGTTGTATTATTTCGCTGTTTCATGTCCCGGACGTCCGGTAATTGCTGTTTTTTGGGGGGGTTTAATTGGCGCCAGTTCTTTTATGTATTCTTGTATTTGTAAAGTTACTGTATATATTTCTTGTCCTTCTATCCATTTCCTTTTGTGTATCTCGTGTTTGTATTGTATTTCTGTTGTGTTATCATATGTTATGTTAATGTATAGGGTGTGCTGTTGACACATTTCGTCCCACACTTTTCTTGTGCCACTTTTGTGTATGTGGTGTGTTTTTTTTTTTTTTTTTTTTGGCTCGGTGGGGTCCCCGAGTGGTGGTGGCCGAGCTATGTAATGGTGACCTGTCTTGTGTTTCTATGTATATTTCCCGTTGTGTTTATTTATTAATATATATGTATAATTATTAATTTATATATTGTGTACATTTTTGTAATCGAACTATGCGTTCGTGTTATTTTTTTTCGCGAATTCGTGGCGTGCCCAGCGACGCCAGTCTTTTGATAGCCGCGGAGGTGAGTGCACGTCAGTGCTTGTATAAACACTATTATATCAAATTTGTGTTATTCCGCCACCCTAACACCCCCCCCCCTCTCCGTCCCCCCATACATAAAATGAGAAGACGGGGAGAAATCCCTTCGGGCTGCGTCAAATTTTGCTCACACATACTACCTCACCCCCATCCCCCCGCCCATTCCACCTCATGCATCACAGTATCATCCATATACAACCATTCTCCATTCACCCGTCTTCTGTCATCTCCCGTCCTTCCTCAACAGACATTCCCCTCTTCCCCAATGCCCCTTTCACCCCATCCATCCACCTCATCCTAGGACGTCCCCTCATGTTCATTCCCTCCACATCTGCCTTCCATACCTCTTTTACTAGTCTTTCTTCACTCATTCTTTCCATGTGTCCAAACCATCCTAATACTCTTTCATCAACCCTATCTCCCAACTCCCTTTCCACCCCTGTTCTCCTCACCTCATTTCTCACTATCTAGCCTAGCAACCCCCATCATACTTCTCAGACACTTCATCTCAAACACATTCAAACTCCTTCTCTTCCTCTCTTATGTTCCATATTTCTGGCCCATGCAGTGCTGTTGGCACAATCACTCCTTCATACAGTCTCCTCTTAGCATCCATTCCCAAATGTCTATTCCTCATTACACCTTTTAATCCACCAAGGCATTTACTTGCTTCTCTCAATCTACATTCTACCTTCACCTTCACTTTACCTTTTCCTGCCACATTTGCACCCAAGTATCTAAAACTATCCACTTCCTCCAGTCGCTCTCCCTTAATGCTCACTTCCATTCTATTGCCACTTTGACCCCTTGTACATCTCATCACCTTACTTTTACCCGCATTTATCTTCAGCTTTCTTCTATCACACACTCTCCCAAACTGTCACCAACTTCCTCAATACCTCCTCTGATCCTGCCACAAGCTCAGTGTCGTCCGCAAACAACAGCTGGCTCACCTCCCACTTTTCTCCATTTTCTTTAACACTCTCCAATCCCTGACCCACTATCCTTGCATTTACCTCTCGCACCACCCCATCCATGTATAAGAACAGCCAGGGCTACATAATGCACCCTTGACAAAGTCCCACCTTTACCTCGAACCACTCACTCTCTCCATTTCTAATTCTGACAAGCTCTACTACTCTCATAAAAACTCATGACAGCTCATAGAAGCTTTCCTATCCCGTATATCCGCAAAACCTCCCACAGTGCCTTTCTGTCTACCCTGTCGTAAGCCTTTTCCAGATCCACAAAAGCCCAAAAAACATACTTCCCCTTTCCTATAGCTTTCTCACACATCTGTCTTACCCGTCCTAAATCCACACTGTTCCTCACCAATTACTCCCTCTGTTCCTCTCCTAATTCTCTCAATCAAGATCCTCCCATAAGCCTTCCCAACTACAGTCAACAAGCTAATCCCTCTGAAACTACTACATTCACACTTGTTCCCTTTTCCCTTGTAAAGTGGAACTATACAGGCACTCCTCCAGTCCTCCGGCACTCTACCCTCTCTCCAGCAAACATTAAATAACCTCACCAACCAGTCCACCATCACTGTACCTCCCTTTTTTAGACATTCTGCATGACATCCATCCAGACCAGGTGCCTTACCTGCTTTCATCATCTTAACAACTGCCTTCACTTCATCCTTCCTCACTCATTACGGTAATTTTCTTAGCATTTCCCACTGCAGCTATCTTTCCCTCCCTATCCTCCTTCACATTTAGAAACTCCCTAAAATATTCTGCCCATCTTCCCCTTACTGCCTTCTCTTCCATTATCATCTCTCCATCGGCACCTTTTACCTTTTCTTCTCTATTTGATTTGCGTCCTCTTCCTCTTAATTTCTTTCCAAAACATCTTTTTATTTCTTCAAAAATTTTCTGTCATACTCTTACCCAATTTCACACCTGCTCTCCTCTTTGCTTCCTTTACCTTTTGCTTTACTTCCCTTTTCTTTTCTTTGTACCTCTCATATGACCCCTATTTTGTAACCAATCTGTGAAAGCTCGCTTCTTCTCTTCTACAACCTTCTTTGTTTCCTCATCCCACCATTCACTACCCTTCCTTCTATTCCCTACTGTCCTTCTTGTCCCACACACCATCTTTGCACACTTTGTGACTCCCTCCTTGAACCATCCCCATTCCTCCTCCACTCCTAGCTCTACTCTATCCTTCACTCCCTCCCACTCCTTCAGCTTCTTGTACTCCTTCTCCTTTTCATTTAAAGAGGTCACTCTAAGCACCTCCCTACCTTTTGTCCCTTTCCTCTTTCTCCATCTATCCTCCACTCTCAACTAACTTCCACCAAAAAATTCTGATATTCCCCCACCCTCTCCCTTTAGCACATGTACATCCTTAACTCTTCCTATCATAATCCTATTTACCACTACATAATCCATTAACACTATCTACCACCCTTACATCCACCACCCTCTCCCATGGGTACTTATGCTCGACTTTCTTCCGAAACACTGTATTTGCTATCATCAACTCTCATCTAGACATTTCCACCATCAACTCACCATTACGATTCTTTCCTGGAACTCCACATTTCCCAACCACTCCATCAATTGGATCATTTCCTACCCTAGCATTAAGGTCTCCCAGTACTATTACATTGACATTTCTCCCTAAATCCTCTATGCACTCATTTAAATCTATCCAAAAGTCCTCCAATTCTTCTACACTCTTCTCACTACCAGGCCCATATGCACTTACAAAAACCCACATCTCCTTTCCCAGTTTCACCTTCATCCACATTATCCTTGAGGAAACCTCCTTCCACTCCACTACACATTTACCTCCCACTTACACTCCCAAACTTACACTCGCCCTTCCCTTTCAACTTAGTTTCACTAAAAGCCAACACATCCATCTTTCTTCTCACGAACATACTACCTATCTCTTCCTTTTTACTCTCATCTGTACCACATCCACACACATTAAAAGACCCAGACCTTAGGGTGTTGGTCAGAAAACTCCTAGACCCTCTTATGCTTTTACTTTCTTTTAGGAATGTCCCCTGTGGGCCTACAAGGAGAAGGATGCCTAGTCCCAATCCCCGTTCCTTTCTTCTCGCCTCTTACGATCCAAGTGGAAATACTTGGTGGCAGTATTCTTTCCCCCCACCACATATATAATATATATATATATATATATATTTGCAGAAACCACTTGGAAAATAAAAGCGATGAATACCGAACGTTTTCGTCTATTCAAGACATCATCAGGGTACAGAGAATACAAAAAAAAGTGACCAAAGGTCATAATATGTACATGGTGGAAGAGGAACTGGGAAAGGTCCAATGTTACCCGATTCCAGAAGAATTGTTTACAATCTTTTTAATAATAAAATTATCTAACTTATACAAACCCAAGCTTAAATTCATATTTTCAAAACTATTTTTAATGTAACATGATTAAATTATGTTTCTTTCTACAATACTATGACATGATGTAATAACTTGGTGGACGAAAAGTCCACTTGACACTTGATCCGTTCTTATGTTGTATTTATGTTGACTAATCCTTTTGTTTAAATCTTTCCCTGTTTGTCCTATGTACTTAAAATCACACACATTACAAGGTATACTGTAGATACATCCTTCTTTTTCATTTGGAGAATTCCTAATAAGATAGTTCTTAATATTGTTGTTATTAAATATCACCTGAATACCAAATCTTAAATATTTGAGGAAGGATAATCAAATTTTCACGATATGGAATTGCTAAAATGTTCAATTTAAATCCGTTAACTTGGTGTTAAAATATGTTCTGGCTTTTTCTTGAGCTCTATCCATCAGATGTTTTGGATATTTTAATTTTTGACCAATCTCAAACAAATTTTACTTCATCTTCAAGATACTCAGGAGAACATACTCTAAACGCTCTCAAGCACATAGAAGAAAAAACCGATAACTTCGTACTTTGATGATAGTATGAATAGAAATGAATATATGAGAGAACATTGGTTGGTCTTTGTAGACATTAAATTTAAAATATCTACCACATCGATGAATCCTTACATTTAAGAAAGGCAATGTGTTGTTCTCTTCTGTCTCAAATGTGAATTCTATAGAAGGAACCAGACTATTTAACTTTAACACAAACTCATCCACAGGTTTATCACAAGGCCAAATACACAATATGTCGTTAACATATCTGTACCATATTACATCAGATGGCAAAATATTAGGCAATAAATCTCTTTCAAAAAACTCCATATATAGATTACTTAAAACCGGAGACAGACAATTCCCCATAGCCATACCAAATGTTTGTTTGTAGAACTTCCCATTAAACTCAAATTTCGAGTCAATAACACAATTTGATTAAACTAATAACTGCATGGGAAGGAAGTATAGGATCATATTTAATTCTTTTTCAAGAAAGCTTAACAAGTCAAAAACTGGGACTCTAGTAAAAATACTTGTTATATCACCCTTCCTCAATTATTTAAAAGCCTTGCATTAATATAAGTGACCAAGGGAGATCGTGTGTTTTTGTTCACCCGTACCATCTTTGTCGTTGTTACTGGGCTTGGCAAATCTTGGAAGTTGTATTTGAACGACACTGTCCGGAGCCGTTTGAAGGAGCCTGGGGTGTTCGTTTCAATATTCTCCACAGATACCAGAGTGATATAAAAACAGGAGTGCCCTGTCTAAACTAGGATGTCTAGCCACCCTGTATTCATCTCCTATAACCTTCGCTGATGACGTCAATACTGCACATTTATGTGGTGTGTGTGGTAGTCCTTATGTATATGGCTCGGACGTTGGGAACGTACTTCCTGAATGTGTATCTCCTCCCTCCATTCTCACACATCTACATGGGATCTCAAGATTCTTAAGTACAACTTTAAATTCATACCACAATTCAACATACTAATAGACAACACTTTGCTGCATTCCAGAGTCCTGATGTCCATCCCTCTGAATCCCCTCTCCCATGAAAGGACAGAGTCCACCTGGCCAGATTGCGATGCGGCCACCACCCAGCCCTTCTAAGCTACCAGAAGAGACTGGATGACCACATTGTGGACAAATGCCCAGAATGTAATACTTCACCCCATGCTATTCAACATGTCATGGAAGACTGCATTACACACAATCACGCACGCAAACACAAAACTCCATAAAGGATTTGTGGGAAAACCCCATTTTGGCTGTGGCATTCCTTGGGGATACAGGACTGCTTGAATAGTCTAGGGAATAACAACAACATACATTTCAACACAAGACAACTACACGCATAAAAAAAAAAGTATTTTTCACAATAATCATGCAAAGGAATGATAGTGGTGGACATGGAATATGTCATTATATTCACAATATGGCATGACACCTTCCTCCTTAAAACTGATACCTCGAGAGAAAGTATCAGCATGGATGTTTTTGTGGTCGAGCATGTATTTTATTTGTTTTAATTTTTTTGAAAGAAAAAGAATTCTACCTCGATAGAAGAGTGCAGAAATTTGCTTGTCTGCGAAACTTACCCTCTTTTTAAAGCATGTCCGCACCCACGTGAGTGAGTAATTTTGACCAGTTCGGCAAATGCATGCCATTTTGAAGTTTATATTATCCCCACCAAGTAGGTTTTGTTTTTCCCAACATTTATTTTGTTAGCAACTTCACACGGATTTTGATTAAATTTTGTGGAGCGTCTCAGGGCTAGAAACAAGATATTAAGTTGTGAGGCAGATACAGATGTTTGTGCATTCTTTTTCAGACCCTTGCATTTAAAAATTGATTACAAACTGCATAGATTGTATACTAAAAGACCATTGCTATCATGTGGGCAATATGAACTTTCAATTTTATGACCCTTACGTTGGTGGAGGCATGCACTCTCCGATTGCCACCTAGTTTAGTATCTTAATATGTATTTGAAATACTTCTCAAATTTGGCTTTCCATAAATAAAACAAATGATTAAGCATATATTCTAATTCTATTGTTTCTTATGTTACACTGATTTTGTATTTCAATAGTTTTTTGTGTAAAAACAATGACAAAATATCTAATACTGTACATATTTATCTGATAATTAAGCAGTACAAACAAAAGATAAATATTAATGACTGATTACCTTCATTTAGACTTAATTCCATTACCAATTCTGAAATTTTTTAGTTCCAGCCACTACTTATTTCTTCTCTTTGCTGTCTGATATTCACCCATTCTTTACACACAATATCTACATTTATTGAATTGCCATGTATTTGGTAGCTTTTCAACCTCATAAGCATATGTAAATGATGTTCTCCTGAACAGTTTCCAAATAGATATCATTGATCGTTCTTGTACCTCATCATCAGGGAATTTGTCATGTAAATGGATGTAGCAGTTTTCAATGTTTCATCCATCCATTCACTAGCAGTTTGTTTGTATTTCATATCCTTTGAATTTGACATAAAATTTGATGCACACACAAAAAAAATTATTCACTTGTCAGACCATCAGGGTTACTTCAGGGGGCAAAAGTTCAACATGCTTCTTGATTGATCTCATTTGAATGAACAAGTACTGGTGATGAGTAACTGCTGAACACCATACAAATGGTCTCAAAATGTAAAGCAGTCATTAATAGATTCTCAAAATCATATATATATTTTTTTAATTCATTATCATAAACTTATGTGATTTTTCTAATTATATTTCAATTTCATCTTGAATACCTTGTTGTACACATTTTCCCCTTTGAACGCTAGTTGTAAAACATAGGTAAATGGACACATGCGCGGAGCTTAGAGGGAACATTTGGTATTGCACAGGTCATACTGGAATGACTTCTCTCCGGTGTGAGTCACCATGTGATGACTGAGAGACCTCTTTTGTGAGAATAGAGCAGAATAGCACAGGTCCCACTGGAAAGGTTCCTCTCTAGTGTGGGTCCGGATATGCTCTGTGAGGAGAAAATCATTTCTTGAGAAAGCACAAAGGTCACCGTGAAAAGGCTATGTGGATCCATATGCTGTGTGAGGGCATCCTTTTGCAAGAAAGCCTTGTTGCACGGGTCACACAGGAAGGGCTTTTCTCATAAATGGATCCTCGTATGCTTTGTTAGAGAACCTTTTCTTGAGAAAGCAGAATCAAAAAGGTCACATTGGAAAGGTTTCTCTATTGTGCGCATCATCATGTGAGCTTTGAGTTGATACTTTTGTGAGAAAACTTTATTGTACAGGCCACACTGGAATGGGCTCTCTCCTGTGTGGGTCCTTATATGTGCGCGAGAATCCTTTCTTGAAAAAACAGAATCACAAAGGTCACACTGGAAAAGTTTCTCGACTGACAATTCTCCTCTGCTTTATGAGAGAACTCTTCTCTGTGAAAGTAGAATCACATAGGTAACACTGGAAAGGCTTCTCTTCTGTGTGGGTCCTCATATGCCATGCGAGATAGCCATTTTGTGAGAAAGCAGAATCACAAAGGTCACACTGGAAAGGCTTTTCGGATCATCATATGTTGAGTAAATCCTTTCTTGAGAAAGCAGAATCACAAAGATCACACTGAAAAGGCTTCTCTCCTGTGTGGATCATCAATTGATATTTCAGGAGATACTTTTCCAATAAAACTTTATCGCACAGGCCACAATGGAATGGCTTCTCTCCTGTGTGGGTCCTCATATGTATTTTGAGATTACTCTTTTCTGAGAAAGCAGAATCACAAATGTCACACTGGAAACCATTCCCTCATGTGTGGGTCATCATATGTCGTTTGAGATTACCTTTTAATGAGAAAGAAGAATCACAAAAGTCACACTTGAAAGGCTTCTCTCCTGTGTGGGTTCTCGTATGATTTTTGAGATTATGCCTTTGTGAAAAAGCAGAATCACAAAGGTCACACTGGAAAGGTTTTTCTCCTGTATGGATCTTCATATGCAGTAAGACGGACCTCTTCTCTGTAAAAGTAGAATCACACAGGTCACACTGGAAAGGCTTCTCTCCTGTATGGATCCTCATATGCCGTGCAAGATAGTGCATTTGTGAGAAAGCAGAATCACAAATGTCACACTGGAAAGGCTTCTCTCCTGTGTGGGTCCTTATGTGACTTTTGAGATGACCCTTTTGTGAGAAACGAGAATCACAAATGTCACACTGGAAAGGCTTCTCTCCTGTGTGGGATCTCCTATGATTATCGAGTTGACTCCTTTGTGAAAAAGCAGAACTGCACAAGTCACACTGGAAAGGCTTCTCTCCTGTGTGGGTCCTCATGTGTGTTTTGAGAGAACTCTTTTCTGAGAAAGCAGAATCACAAATGTCACACTGGAAAGGCTTCTCTCCTGTGTGGGTCATCATGTGAGATTCGAGTTGATACTTTAGTAAGAAAATTTTATTGCACAGGTCACATTGGAATTGATTCTCTCCAGTGTGGGTCCTTAAATGATATGCGAGATAATCCTTTCTTGAAAAAGCAGAATCACAAATGTCACACTGGAAAGGCTTCTCTCCTGTGTGGATCATCATGTGAGATTCGAGTTGATGCTTTAGTAAATAAACTTTTTTGCACAGGTCACATTGGAATGGCTTCTCTTCAGTGTGGGTCCTTAAATGATGTGCGAGATCATCCTTTCTTGAAAAAGCAGAATCACAAAGGTCACACTGGAAACATGTCTCTCCTGTGTGGGTCCTCATGTGTCTTTTGACAGAACTCTTTTCTGAGAAAGCAGAATCACAAATGTCACACCGGAAAGGCTTCTCTCCTGTGTGGGTCCTCATATGACTTTTGAGATGACTCTTTCGTGAGAAATGAGAATCACAAATGTCACACTGGAAAGGCTTCTCTCCTGTGTGGATTCTCATATGTATTTCGAGTTCACTCTTTGCTATGAAACCAGAATTACAAATGACACACTGGAAAGGCTTTCCTTCTGTGTGGATCCTCACATGTCTCTTGAAATTACGCTTTTGTGAGAAATAAGAATCACAAATGTCACAATGGAAAGGCTTCTCTCCTGTGTGGGTTCTCATATGATTTTTGAAACGAAACCTTTGTGAAAAAGCAGAATTGCACAGCTCGCACTGGAAAGGCTTCTCTCCTTTGTAGGTTCTCATATGCTGTGTGAAATTACCCTTTTGTGAGAAATCAGAATTACAAAGGTCACTTTTGAAAGGGTTTTCTCCTGTGTGGGACTTCATATGCTGTGTGAGACAGCCCTTTTGTGAGAAAGCAGAATCACACAGATCACACTGGAATTGCTTGTCTCCAGTGTGGGTCATCATGCAATATCTAAGATGACTCATGATATAGCTGTGCCGCAGATGTCACACTGGATTCTCTTTATCATATGACACATACGGGGTCTACAGATAGCGCTTCCAAAAACAAGGCGATAGTTACCCTCATCCTAAAATAAAAAATATAATTATAAGATTGATATTTCTTTGTAATTGTACAATACACTATAATATAACTTGATTTTTAATACACAAATCATCTCATACTCAATTACCTTTGAATCTAAACATACCCGTCATACATACCATCACCTCATAAAATAGGTAGAAACACTAACAGATATGGTGCTATAATATATTACATTCTACCTTGCATACACACACACACACACACACACACACACACACACACACACACACACACACACACACACACACACACACACACACACACACACACACACACACACACACACACACATATTATATATATATATATATATATATATATATATATATATATATATATATATATATATATCGGAAGTAGGCCGTTAATAATGCATGCGTTGTTAAAGTCAACAGCTGAGATAGCATTATTCTGTTTATAGAATATCTTTTCTATGTTACGCACTAATGTGCGGTCGTCTGGATGCAGATTTCTGAGTAGAGTACTGAAGTCCATGGTGTTTTCCTCTAGACATCTTTCGGCTCTAATTAGCCATCTTCAGGAGGTGTTGTCTGGTTGAATTGTTGACAGAGAATGACGCGGTTTGATCGTGTGGTGGTATATATCGGCGGAGAGCGGAGTGCCCAAACGTCCGCCCGCCAATCAGCGCGCGGGGTGCATCCTCTGTCTTCTCGTTGGTAACGACGTTTCAGGTTGCTGTTGTATATTAATAGCGGGTTTTTGATTGTAAATTAGCACCGCTTCTGTCATCTTTAGTCTTCTGGTGTCATTGTTTCTTTCAATGACGGCGGTGGTGCCTTCCATATGGTGTCTCTTAAGTGTTAGTCCATGCTCGTACAAGTAGTGTCTTCTTATGGCGCCGTCCTGCAGATGTGCTGAAATTCTCTTAGACAGTGTTGTAGTGGTGACGCCAATGTACTGAGAATTTAGGCGACTGCAGTCGCCTAAATTCTCGGTACACAACCACACACAACTACCACATGCAAAGAATCACTGCTCACTAGGGGAACTGAGAGATGCTGCACGAACAGCGATCCAGGCAACGAAGTCCCAGGATGGTTTTGTCTGCTACACTGACGGCACTGTCGACCCGGAGAACGGCATAACAGGTGCAAGAGTATACTCCGCAACATACACCGTTGCCTGGCGCACATCAGACCACTGCTCAACCCTACAGACTGAGCTGGTGGCAATGCAAAAAGCCCTGGAGTACTCAAGCCAACTACAAGGGCCAGTGGTCATACACACAGACTCTCTTGCGGTGACACAAGTACTCCAGAAGAAGGACATACCCACCAACATAAACATTATCACAACAATACTCTACCTCCTGCAGCTACACAACAGACAAAATTGCCCAGTCATCATCAACTGCATACCCAGCCACATAGGGGTACACGGAAACGAACAAGCAGATGAGCTGGCCAAGACAACATGCTACCATCCTCACATTGAAATCCAAGTCCAACCATCAACCACATTAATCAAAAGCTGGGCCAGAGACCACCTACAACGAACAAAGGTAGCCAACCACAGAAAATCGATAAACTCGGCATCAGCAAGTGCAAAGTGGTACGAGAGGGCCACCAAACTGCGCCCTCATCCCGCCACCAAGATCGCCGACAGAGGACTCTCCGTGATCATCCACAGGCTCAGGCTGGGGTACAAATGCTGCTGGGAAATCATTGAACGACAGGAAAGGGAATGCGACCACTGCGGGATGAACACCACAGAACCTCTCCTTCACTACCTGCTAGAGTGCGCTCACACCATCGCCCTGAGAAGAGGTAGACAGTTCAACCCCATGGCCCCCGAAGCTTGGAAGACTGGAGCCGACATAGTTTATAACATCACCGAAAACATAGAACAGCTTGCCCACATCCTGGTCAGATACCCTCCGCCCAAAAAACTACAAAAACGCCGGAGTAGCTGAACACAGAGCGACTCAACACTTACGGGCCTCCGAATGGAGAAAAAAAAACATTCTCTGTCAACAATTCAACCAGACAACACCTCCTGAAGATGGCTAATTAGAGCCGAAAGACATCTAGAGGAAAACACCATGGACTTCAGTACTCTACTCAGAAATCTGCATCCAGACGACCGCACATTAGTGCGCAACATAGAAAAGATATTCTATAAACAGAATAATGCTATCTCAGCTGTTGACTTTAACAATGCATATATATATATATATATATATAGCTCTAAGGCTCCACAAATATTCTGTTGGATATTTCTTTCTGGCTGATGATATCAATACTGCTTCCATGCATTTTAGTTTTCTTCTATTATTGTCCTTTACCAATACCCTTGTGTTTTTTATTCAGGTACTCTCATGAAATGCTAGTTTTATGTACTTTTGTAATATGGGATTTTATTGCCCTGTTTTGCTATGGCATGTGAGTCTTTGTGATAAAGTTTGGGTTGCATGGCCAATATACTCTAATATACTGAGAAAATGCTACAAGTTTGCATAAAAGTACCCTTCAGATGACCCTCAGGCAGAATGTTGGAAAAAAAAAAAAAAATGTAACCTTGGGCACCTAGGTGTCTTATTTGCCCAGTCATATATGTGCCACATTGAGAATTCCTTCTTTGATGCCATAGATCTGAGCCCAAGTATGTATTTTTGATATGTTGATGACATTTTTGTAGATATTGAAGGAGAAGAACAACTTGCAAATCTTAAGAATGTTGGCCACACAACCCAAAATTTATCACTCGCATACCATAGGCAAAATGGGGCAATAAAATCCCACATTACAAAAGGACACAAAACTAGAATATCAAAGGAGGACATGAATGAAAACACAATAGTAATGGCAAAGGACAATAGTAAAAGAAAATTAAATATATGGAAGCAGTACTGATATCATCAGCCAGAAATAAATACCCAACAGAATGTGTGGAACTTTGGAACTATACGGGGAAATAAAATTACCAGATGATGGCTCAAATATAGGTGAAATGTAAGTTATGTCTGTTTTTATTTCTAAATTTACATTGGATTCATTTGGTAATGCAGTGTTCTCCCTTCCCCCTACAGATAGATAGCAAGAAGGATTGAAAACATTAATAAGAAGATCATTAACACAAAGTATGCTGTATTATTCAACAGAAAATGTATTCAAGAAAACCTGCTCCCCAAAAGGAGACATGTGTCAGTTTAGTAGTTGCAGAGAGATCAGTTTGTTGAGTGTAGTTAGGAAGGCTTATGGAAGGGTTTTGATCGAGAGAATAAGGAGAGGGATAGTGGGAGTAATTGGTGAGGAACAGGTAGGGGTCGTGTGGATCAGACTTTTGGGCAAGACATATGTCAGAAAGTTTTAGGAAATGGTAAGAATGTACTCACATATTGGGCCTTTAAGAATTTGGAAAAGGCTTATGACAGGGTAGACTGGAAGACACTGTGGGAGGTATTGCAGATATATGGGATAGGAGGAAAGCTGTTAAGAGCAGTCAAGAGTTTTTACGAGAGTAGTAGAGCTTATGTTAGAATCAGAAATGGAGAGTGAGTGGTTTGAGGTAAAGGTGGGACTTTGCCTGTGATGCATTATGTCACTTTGGTTGTTCAATCTATACATGGATGGGGTTGTAAGAGGTAAATGCAAGGGTAATGGGCTGGGGATTGGAGATGCTTAAAGAAAATAGAGAACAATGGGAAATAAGCCAGTTGTTTGCTTATGACAATGCACTTGTGGCAGGATCAGAGGAGGGATTAAGGAAGTTAGTGACAAAGTTTGTGATGGTGTACAAAAGAAGGAAGTGGAAGATAAATGTGGGTAAAAGTAAGGTGATGAGATGAATAAGGAGAGAATGTGGCAGCAAATTGGAAGTGAGTATTAAGGGAGAGAGACTGGAGGAAGTGGATAGTTTTAGATACTTGGGTGCAAATATGGTGAGAAAGGAGTGGAGGTGGGGGTAGAATATAGATTGAGAGAAGCGAGTAAATGCCTTGGGGAATTAAATTTTTTAATGAAAAACAGACATTTGGGAATGGATGCTAAGAAGAGCTTTTATGAAGGAGTGATTGTGCCCACAGCACTGTATGGGGCAGAAACATGGAACATAAGAGAGGAGGAGTCAATGTGTTTGAGATGAAATGCCTGAGAAGTATGGTAGGAGTTGCTAGGCTGGATAGAGTGAGAAACCAAGTTAGGAGTAGAGCAGGGATGGAAAGGGAGTTGGGAGATAGGGTTGATGAAAGAGTACTGGGATGGTTTGAAGACATGGAAAGAATAAGTGAAAAAAATTTGTAAAAGAGGTGGAAGGAGTGGACATGAGGGGTCAACCAAGGATGAGATAAATGGGGCATTGGGAAAGAGGGGAATGTCTGTTGAGGAGGGAAGGGAGAAAATAGGGGTGAGTAGAGAATGGTTGTGTATGGATGATGTTGAGATGTATGGAAGGGAATAGGTGTAGGACAGGGGGGCAGGAGTATATTTGAATTATATTTTTGACAGCCTGAAGGGATTTCTACCTGTCTTCTCTTGTTATGCATGAGGGGACAGAGATAGGGGTCACCGATTAAATAAAATGGCTTTCCTGTGGGTGTGCTGTGCCTTGCTACATTACCTTTGGCCCAGGGCAGTGGGAGAGATGCAGGGATGACCTGTCATCCAGAAGGACCTAAGATGAGAGAGTGGGGGGTGAATGGGAGTGGAGTATGTAGGGATGGAATGGGTAGGAGTGGATTTTATGCTTTTTTATGTTTTGTTTTTTGGCTACCTTGCTTGTAAGGGTGAAAAAGCCATTGGTATATGGTTGTATACACACACACACACACACACAATCAAGAAATGTAGCATAATGGAGTTCAGAAAAGGCAAAAATAGAGCCTCAGGAAACTATATGATTGGAGATAAAGAAGTCAAAAAAGTTAACTCAGAGAGGGACCTAGGAGTAATCATCTCAAGTGACTTGACTCCTGACAAACATGTAAACAAGATATTTGGCGAGACTTACAAACTGTTAAGATCTATGAAAGTGGCCTTTGACTACATGGATGAAGAGATGGTTAAGAAATTAATTGGTGCATTGATAAGACCGAAACTAGAATATGCTATATCATTGTGGGCACCAAGCACAAAGAAAAACACAAAGAAATTAGAAAGAAACAAGAGAGTGGCGACCAAGATGGCACCTACACTATAAAACTTGATACATGAACAGAGATTGGAGAAATTACAACTGATATCACTAGAGCAGAGAAGGGAGAGAGGCAATTTGTTGACCATCATTAGAATTATGAAAGGAATGGAAGTTCTTGATAGAGATGACCTATTAAAATGGGACAGAAGAGAAACAAGAGGACAAGCAAAGAAAATAAACAGTTACAGAAGAGACCTGAAAAAGAACAGTTTCCCACACAGTGATTGATGTCTGGAACAAATTGAACAGTGAAACAGTTAATGCCAGAAATATACATGAATTCAAAAGCAAACTAGATGTAGAGAGATACAAAAATGGGTCAACACGAGCATAGCTCCAGTCCCATAAAATAAAACTAGGTAAATACACACACACACACACACACACACACACACACACACACACACACACACACACACACACACACACACACACACACACACACACACACGGGATGAGGTGGATGGATGGGGTGAAGGGGGCTTTGGGGAAGAGGGGAATGTCTGTTGATGAAGGACGGGAGAGGACAGAAGACGGGAGAGGACAGAAGACGGGAGAGGACAGAAGACGGGAGAGGACAGAAGACGGGAGAGGACAGAAGACGGGAGAGGACAGAAGACGGGAGAGGACAGAAGACGGGAGAGGACAGAAGACGGGAGAGGACAGAAGACGGGAGAGGACAGAAGACGGGAGAGGACAGAAGACGGGAGAGGACAGAAGACGGGAGAGGACAGAAGACGGGAGAGGACGGGTGAATGGAGAATGGTTGTATATGGATGATGATGTGATGCATGAGGTGGAATGGGGAGGGGGATGGGGGGTGAGGTAGTATGTATGAACAAATTTTGACACAGCCCGAAGGGATTTCTCCCCGTCTTCTCCTTTATGCATGGGGGGACGGAGAGGGGGGGTGGGGGTCGTCGATTTAATGAGGCGCTTTGCTGTGGATGTGCTGTGTCTTGTGACACTGCTTCTGACCCAGGGCAGTGGATAAGGTGCAGGGATGACCCGTCATCCGGGAGGTGCAAAGATGAGAGGGAGGGTGGAGTGTGTATTCAGGAATGGAATAGGTGGGAGTGATTTTATGCCTTTTCGTTTTTGGCTACCTCCCTTGTAAGGGGGAAAATGCCTTGGTACATACAAAAAGATCACAAAACCACGTGATCCAATAAATTCCTGATAACCTCAAAGGAAACCAGAAAAAGAAACTAAAATTCCCAAGTGCTATTGTGATATTTCACATCTTCAGGGGAATACAAAAGAAAAAAGTTACACATCGTATATAAGAGGTTTGAAAATAAACTGGGAAAGGTACAATACACATTGAGAAAATGTAACAAATACAAAAAATGTTTTTTTTTTTTTTAAATCTAATATGATTACAAATTTTGTCAGTGATAAAATTATCCAATTTAAAAATCCCATGGCTAATATTGTTCGAACCTTCAGATTTTTTTTTTTATCAAACAATTTTTAATGATGCTCCTTTTGGCAAATGAATCACATAACATGATGGATGATTGTATTGATTGGTCTAATTCTTCATCCATCATGTCATGTGATTCATTTGCCAAAAGTCTTTGTCTCCATCCTACAGAATGGACATCAATTCACTAGAATCAGTACAGAGAAGAATGACCAAAATGGTACATGGACTTAGAAATTTGCCTTATGAAGAGAGGCTTAGCCACCTTAACTTACACTCTGGAAAGGCACAGAGTGCAGGGTGATCTAATAGAGGTGTTAAAGTGGATTAAAGGCTTTAACAAGGGTGATGCAGGCAAAGTCATCATATTAAAACAACAGGGCAGGACTCGCAGTAATGGATTTAAACCGGACAAATTTAGATTTAAGAAGGAAATAGGCAAGAATTGGTTTACTAATAGGGTGGTCAATGAATGGAATGGAATAGACTTGGTAACCATGTAGTGAGTACTGAAACCATCAATTGTTTTAAGAAATGGTTAGACGACTTTATGGTTGGGGATGACAGGTGGTGATGGATATGGAGCTGCCTTATGGTCTCTTGCAGTCACCTTCATTCTTATGTTCTTATGACGGGTCCTCTCTGCATTCCATCCACTGCCCTGGGTCAGAAGGAATGCAGCAAGACAGTACAATTGGAGTAATGCTATTTCACTTAATTGGCAACCCCCCACCTCTCCATCCCCTCATGGGGAAAAAGTGAAGACAGGGACAAATCACTTCAGGCTGTGTCAAAATATCATTCACACATGCATGTACATATAATATATATATATATATATATATATATATATATATATATATATATATATATATATATATATATATATATATGTATATATATATATATATATATATATATATATATATATATATGTGTATTTACCTAGTTGTATTTACCTAGTTGTATTTTACGGGAAGGGGAGCTATGCTCGTGGGGTCCCGTCTTCATATCTCATTTTATCTAAACTATTTTTAAATTCATGTATTGTTTTTGCACACACCACTTTCTCATCTAACTTGTTCCAACTGTCTATTACTCTGTGAGGAAAGCTGTTCTTTTTCAAATCTCTTCTATAGCTGTCTTTTTTTATTTTCTTTCCATGTCCTCTTGTATTTCTGTCATCCCATTTTATCAGATTCTCTCTATCAGTAATTTCTATGCCTTTCATGATTCTGTAAATAGCTATCAAATCTCCTCTCTCTCTTCTTTGCTCTAGTGTCTGTAGTTCAAGTTTTTCTAGTCTCTCTTCATATGATAGTTTTGAGAGTGTTGGTGCCAGTTTTGTAATTGCTCTTTGTATTCTTTCAAGTTTTTTTATACATTTTTTTGTACTTGGTGACCATATCGTTGCTGCATATTCCAATCTTGGTCTTATCAGGGTGATTAGGATTTTCTTCACCATTTCTTCATCCAGGTATGTAAATGCAACTTTGATCGTTCTTATTAGATTATAAGTCTCTCCGAAAATCTTATTTATATGTTTCTCAGGTGACATATTATTCATAACAATGACTCCCAGGTCCTTCTCATTTTCTACTTTTTTTTATTCCTTCTCCCAATTTATATGATCCTGTTATTCTGTTTTTGCTTTTTCCAAATTCCATTATACTACACTTTTTTGTATTGAACTCCATCTCCCATTTCCTACTCCATTCTTGTACTTTATTTAGATCTCTCTGTAGTGATTCACAATCCTCTTCAGTTTTCACTCTTTTCAGTAGTTTTGCATCATCTGCAAAGAAGCTCATATAGCTTTCTATTCCTTCATCCATATCATTAATATATATAGCAAACATTATTGGGGCCAGAACTGTTCCCTGTGGAACACCGCTTATTACTTCATCCCATTTTGAGTGCTGGTTTCTTATCACTACTCATTTTTCTTTCTTGCAAAAAGTCCTCCATCCAATTTAGTAGCTTGCCCTGTATTCCTCCTTCAGTTTCTAATTTCTTAAGCAACTTCTTATGTGGTACTTTGTCAAAAGCTTTCTTTAGATCTAAAAATGCACAGTCCGCCCATCCATCTCTTTCCTGTATTATATCTATTAGTCTTGAATAGAAACATATTAAATTGGTGACGCATGATCGTCCTTGTCTGAATCCAAATTGCCTTGGATTTAACACTGTTTTTTTTTCTAAATATTTTACCCATCTACTTTTGATAATTCTTTCACAAAGTTTTGCTATTGTACTTGTTAGAGAGACTGGTCTATAGTTGGTAGGTTCTTCTTTATTTCCTCCTTTGTATATAGGTACTATGTTTGCTTTTTTCCAATCTTCTGGAACTTTTCCTTCTTTCAAGGAACTGCTTATTATGCTATGTATTTTGTCTGCCAGTTCATTCCTGCATTCTTTTAGTATCCAGTTTGCTATTTCATCTGGTCCATGCGATTTTCTGACATCAAGATTACTCAAGTGTGTTAATATTTCATTCTTTGTTACTTTTATTTCTTCCATAGGGGGGACTTTCTCTTTCCATTCGTTCTCTTCAGGTTGTATGTTCTCCCTTGTAAACACTGATTTAAAATGTTTGTTCATAATTTCCGCCATTTCCATTTCCTCAGTGTATTCAACTCCCTCCTGTCTTAATTTCTCCAAGTCTTGTTTGTTTTTCAGTTTATTGTTTACAAATCTGTAGAATAGTTTCGGTTGATCTTTACACTTTTCTATATCTTTTTCATATTTTCTCTTTTCTTCTCTGCACATTTGTACATATTCATTTCTATAGCAGGTATATATTTTCCATTTTTCAGGTCTTCTGTCTTTTTTCCATCTGGTCCAGGCTTTGTCTCTATTGTCTTTTAACTCCCTACAGCTTTTGTTGTACCAGCATTTTACATATTCTTTTTCTTGTTTTTGTCTTGGGACATACTTTTCCACT
>NC_134820.1:17918228-17925728 GCF_046742065.1 Oratosquilla oratoria | reverse complement strand
CACAATAGAAGGTGAGGATAATAATTTCCATGGATTTAATGAGGCGGGGGGCGGATACCAACCTCCCCCGACTGCCAAAACTGGAGGAAAAACTTGAACAAATGACCGAACATTGGGAGATTAGGTTCGATAAATGTCAAAAATTGCGGAAAGGGTTATAAGATTGAAAGAACTAGAGAAAAGACAATTAAGAGAAGTAAAAGAGGAGAATGAAGAATTAAAAAGGAACAATAAAGACAATAAAGAAACAATAGCAAAAGAGGCACAGGGGTGGAGGAAGATACAGGAAAATAGTAAAGTTGCATTTACTGATACAATTAAACAGCAAATGAAAGAACAAACTGAAGACTCAGTTATCAAAGTGATGAGACAGAAGGAGAATATTGTAAGAGACTTAGCAGATAAAAAGAAATGTATAATTATATTAGGAATGGAAGAGAAACATAACCCAGATAGAACCACAAGAATCAAGGAGGAATATGGAAAAGCAAGTAGATTACTAGAATTAGTTCAAGAAGATGAACCTGAAATAATGACAAATTGAAGAGAAGTTTAGACTCAGAAAGTATAGTACAGATAAGACCAGACCAATTAAGATTAAATTCAGATCACAAACAACAGCAGAGAATATCTTAGCAAAAACAAGGAAGCTAGCAGCAAGTGAACAAAATAAAAAGGTATGAATAAAAAGAGAAATGAATAAAGAGGAAAGAGGAGGAAAAAATGAAAAGGAAAGAAGCTAAAGAAAAAAACGAGACCAGAACGGAGTCAGAAAAACAAGAATTCTACTGGAGAGTAGTGAATATGAAATTGAAGAAATGGACCATAACAGAGAGAAACAAAAAAGAAACAGAGAATACAATGGAAATAACAGAAAGTTAAGAGTATCCTACACAAATATAGATGGATTAATAACAGGACTAAATGAACTGAACGAGTATCTTTAGGAAAAAGATTCGGACATAATGGGAATTGTTGAGACAAAATTAAAAGGTCCACTACCACCCAACACCATAGGACACAATGCATATAATTATTGGATTAGAAACAGATAAAACAAGGGGGTGGAGTTATGTTCCTGACTAAGAAGGATATAAACGTGAAGAGTGTCACATATGGAAAGAATACAATAGAGATGATTATGATAGAAATAAAAGACAGAGATAAGAAGAGCAGAAAGTTTGTATGAAACTACGTGCCCCCAAAAACAGCCTTGTGGGAAGAGAGTGAACATTAAAGTATGTTAGAAGACAAGAATAACACTAAACAAGATAATGGAAGATGGAGGAAGAATAGTTATGATGGGCGACTTTAATTGCAAAGATGTCTGCTGGGAAGAGATGACAGTAAAGGGTGGAGACGGCTCATGGGGAAATGTTCTACTCGAGATGATTACTGACCATACAATGACAATGGATACAAGACAACACTAGGTATAGAAATGAAGAACCATCGAGACTAGACCTAATAATCACATCTGAACCTAGAATAGTAGAAAAGATTGAATATAAAACACCAATAAGTAAAAGTGACCATATACTGATTGAACTGGAACTAAACGAGGAAAAATACATGAAAAGAAATGAACAATATAGAAAAGGAAGAATGATGTATGAAAAAACAAACTTTGATAAAATAAGAGAATTCTTTCAAAAGAAAACTGGGAAGGAATATACAAAGAAGAAACAACAGTGGAAGAGAAATGGAATATTTTGACAAATTTATTAAAAAAAAAGAAAAAAAAAAAAAAAAGAGTGGAAAAGTATGTCCCAAGACAAAAACTAGAAAAAGAATATGTAAAGTGCTGGTACAACAAAAGTTGTAGGGAGTTAAAAGACAAGAGAGACAAAGCTTGGACCAAATGGGAAAAAGACAGAAGACCTGAAAAATGGAAAATATATACTTGTTATAGAAATGAATATGTACAAGCATACAGAGAGGAAAAGAGAAAATATGAAAAAGATGTCATAGAAAAATGTAAAGATCAACCAAAACTATTTTACAGATTTGTAAACAAACTGAAAAACAAAAGATTTGGAGAAATTAAGAAAAGGAGTTGAATACACAGGAAATTGAAATGGTGGAAATTATGAACAAGCATTTTAAATCAGCATTTATAAGGGAGAACATACAACCTGAATAAATAGAATGGAAAGAAAGTCCCCCCCATGAAAGAAATAGAAGTAACAAAGAATGAAATATTGAAACACTTGAGTAATCTTGACGTCAGAAAATCGCATGGACCAGATGAAATAGCAAACTGGATTTTGAAAGAATGCAGAAATGAATTGGCAGACAAAATACATAGCATAATAAACAGTTCCTTGAAAGAAGGAAAAGTCCCAGAAGATTGGAAAAAAGCAAATATAGTACCTATATATAAAGGAGGAAATAAAGAAGACCCTACCAACTACAGACCAGTCTCTCTAACAAGTACAATAGCAAAAATATGTGAAAAAATTGTCAAAAGTAGATGAGTAAAATATTTAGAAAAAAAAACGACGTGCTAAATCCAAGGCAATTTGGATCCAGACAAGGACGATCATGCGTCACCAATTTAATATGTTTCTATTCAAGGCTAATAGATATAATACAAGAGAGATGGATGAGCTTATTGTGCATTTCTAGACCTAAAAAAAGCTTTTGACAAAGTACCACATATGAAGTTGCTTAAGAAATTAGAAACTGAAGGAGGAATACAGGGCAAACTGCTTAAATGGATGGAAGACTTTTTGCAAGAAAGAAAAATGAGAGTAGTGATAAGAGACACACTCAAAATGGGATGAAGTAATAAGCGGTGTTCCACAAGGAACAGTTCTGGCCCCGATAATGTTTGCTATATATATTAATGATATGGATGACGGAATTGAAAGTTATATGAGCTTCTTTGCAGATGATGCAAAACTGTTAAAAAAAAAAAAGTGAACACGGAAGAAGATTGTGAGTCACTACAGAGTGATCTAAATAAAGTACAGGAATGGAGTAGGAAGTGGGAGATGGAGTTCAACACTAAAAAGTGTAGTATAATGGAATTTGGAAAAAGCAAAAACAGAATACCAGGATCATATAAATTGGAAGGAATAAAAAAAAAAGTAGAAAATGAGAGGGAACTGGGAGCCATTGTTATGAACAATATGTCACCTGAAAAACAAACAAGATTTTTGGAGAAACTTATAACTTAATAAGAACAATCAAAGATGCATTTACATACCTGGATGAAGAAATGGTGAAGAAAATTCTAATCACTCTGATAAGACCAAGATTGGAATATGCAGCGACGATATGGTCACCAAGTACAAAAAAAATGTATAAAAAAACTTGAAAGAATACAAAGCAATTACAAAATTGGCACCAACACTCAAAACTATCATATGAAGAGAGACTAGCAAAACTTGAACTAAAGACACTAGAGCAAAGAGAGGAGATTTGATAGCTATTTACAGAATCATGAAAGGCATAGAAATTAATTATTGATAGAGAATCTGATAAAATGGGATGATAGAAATACAAGAGGACACGGAAAGAAAATCAAGAAAGACAGCTATAGAAGAGATCTCAAAAAGAACAGCTTTCTTCACAGAGTAATAGACAGTTGGAACAAATTAGATGAGAAAGTGGTGTGTGCAAAAACAATACATCAATTTAAAAATAGTTTAGATAAAATGAGATATGAAGACGGGACACCACGAGCATAGCTCCCCTCCCCGTAAAATACTAGATAAATACAACTAGGTAAATACACACACACACACACATACGACTCAGTCGCGCGGTTGGTAGAGCGCTGGACTGCAAAGTATGGGGGTGCTCGCAGTACCTGGCTCGAATCCTGCACAGGGTCGAAATTATTTCGGTATCGCTGCACTTCCAGTCGTTACTCCAACTCTCGTGGGCGGGGAGTTGTATTTACCTTGTTGTATTTACCTAGTTGTATTTTACGGGAAGGGGAGCTATGCTCGTGGTGACCAGTCTTCATATCTCATTTTATCTAAACTATTTTTAAATTCATGTATTGTTTTTGCACACACCACTTTCTCATCTAACTTGTTCCAACTGTCTATTACTCTGTGAGGAAAGCTGTTCTTTTTCAAATCTCTTCTATAGCTGTCTTTTTTTATTTTCTTTCCATGTCCTCTTGTATTTCTGTCATCCCATTTTATCAGATTCTCTCTATCAGTAATTTCTATGCCTTTCATGATTCTGTAAATAGCTATCAAATCTCCTCTCTCTCTTCTTTGCTCTAGTGTCCGTAGTTTAAGTTTTTGTAGTCTCTCTTCATATGATAGTTTTGAGAGTGTTGGTGCCAGTTTTGTGATTGCTCTTTGTATTCTTTCAAGTTTTTTTATACATTTTTTTGTACTTGGTGACCATATCGTTGCTGCATATTCTAATCTTGGTCTTATCAGGGTGATTAGGATTTTCCTCACCATTTCTTCATCCAGGTATGTAAATGCCACTTTGATTGTTCTTATTAAATTATAAGTTTCTCCAAAAATCTTATTTATATGTTTCTCAGGTGACATATTATTCATAACAATGACTCCCAGGTCCTTCTCATTTTCTACTTTTTTTATTCCTTCTCCCAAATTATATGATCCTGTTATTCTGTTTTTGCTTTTTCCAAATTTCATTATACTACACTTTTTTGTATTGAACTCCATCTCCCACTTCCTACTCCATTCTTGTACTTTATTTAGATCTCTCTGTAGTGATTCACAATCTTCTTCAGTTTTCACTCTTTTCAGTAGTTTTGCATCATCTGCAAAGAAGCTCATATAGCTTTCAATTCCTTCATCCATATCATTAATATATATAGCAAACATTATTGGGGCCAGAACTGTTCCCTGCGGGACACCGCTTATTACTTCATTCCATTTTGAGTGCTGATCTCTTATCACTACTCTCATTTTTCTGTCTTGCAAAAAGTCTTCCATCCAATTAAGCAATTTACCTTGTATTCCTCCTTCATATTCTAATTTCTTAAGCAACTTCTTATGTGGTACTTTGTCAAAAAGCTTTTTTTAGGTCTAGAAATGCACAATCAGCCCATCCATCTCTTTCTTGTATTATATCTATTAGCCTTGAATAGAAACATATTAGATTGGTGACGCATGACCGTCCTTGTCTGAATCCAAATTGCCTTGGATTTAGTACATTGTTTTTTTCCAAGTATTTTACCCATCTACTTTTGATAATTCTTTCACAAATTTTTGCTATTGTACTTGTTAGAGAGACTGGTCTATAGTTGGTAGGTTCTTCTTTATTTCCTCCTTTATATATAGGTACTATATTTGCTTTTTTCCAATCTTCTGGAACTTTTCCTTCTTTTAAGGAACTGCTTATTATGCTATGTATTTTGTCTGCCAGTTCATTCCTGCATTCTTTCAGAATCCAGTTTGCTATTTCGTCTGGCCCATGCGATTTTCTGACATCAAAATTACCCAAGTGTGTCAATATTTCATTCTTTGTTACTTCTATTTCTTCCATAGGGGGGACTTTTTCTTTCCACTCAATCTCTTCAGGTTGTATATTTTCCCTTGTAAACACCGATTTAAAATGTTTGTTCATAATTTCTGCCATTTCCATTTCCTCAGTGTATTCAACTCCTCCTTGTCTCAATTTCTCCAAGTCTTGTTTGTTTTTCAGTTTATTGTTTACAAATCTGTAGAATAGTTTTGGTTGATCTTTACACTTTTCTATAACATCTTTTTCATATTTTCTTTTTTCCTCTCTGCACTTTTGTACATATTCATTTCTATAACCAGTATATATTTTCCATTTTTCAGGTCTTCTGTCTTTTTTCCATCTGGTCCAGGCTTTGTCTCTTTTGTCTTTTAACTCCCTACAACTTTTGTTGTACCAGCATTTTACATATTCTTTTTCTTGTTTTTGTCTTGGGACATACTTTTCCACTCCTTTTTTGTAAATTTTTGTCAAAATATTCCATTTCTCTTCCACTGATGTTTCTTCTTTGTATATTTCTTCCCAGTTTTCTTGTTGGAAGAATTCTCTTATTTTATCAAAGATTGTTTTTTCATACATCATTCTTCCTTTTCTATATTGTTAATTTCTTTTCATATATTTTTCTTCATTAAGTTCCAGTTCAATCAATATGTGGTCACTTTTACCTATTGGTGTTTTATATTCAATCTTGTCCACTATTCTAGGTTCAGATGTAATTATTAAGTCTAGCCTCGATGGTTCTTCTTCATTTCTATACCTAGTGTTCTCTTGTATCCATTGTGTCATTGAATGGTCAGTAATCATCTCAAGTAGAGCATTTCCCCATGAGTCATCACCACTCTTTACTGTCATTTCTTCCCAGCAGATTTCTTTGCAATTAAAGTCGCCCATCATAACTATTCTTCCTCCGTCTTCCATTATTTTAGTTAATGCTATCTTTGTGTCCTCTAGCATACTTTTATATTCACTCTCCTCCCATGAGGCTGTTTTCGGAGGCACATAATTGATCACAAATTTTCTGCTCTTCTTATCTCTGTCTTCCACTTCTATCATAATCATCTCTACTGTATTCTTTCCATATATGACACCTTTCACGTTTATATCCTTCTTAGTCAGGAACATAACTCCACCCCCTTGCTTTTTCTCTCTGTTTCTAATCCAATAATTGTATGCATCATGTCCTACACTGTTGGGTGGTAGTGGGCCTTTTAATTTTGTTTCTACAATTCCCATTATGTCCGGTTCTTTTTCTTTCAAATAATCATTCAGCTCATTCAATCCTGTTATTAATCCATCTATATTTGTGTAAGACACTCTTAGTTTTCTGCCACTTCCATTGTGTTCTCTGTTTCCTTTATGTTTTTCTTTTGTATGTCGAACTTCCTTAGTTTCATGTTCACTACTCTCCAATAGAATCTCTCTTTCTCTGACTCCGTTCTGTTCTCGTTTTTTGTCTTAGCTTCCAGTCTTTTCTGTTTTTCTTCCTCTCTTTCCTCTTTATTCATTTCTCTTTTTATCCATATCTTTTTGTATAGTTCACTTGTTGCTAGTTTCCCTGTTTTGGATAAGATATTCTCTGCCGTTGTTTGTGACTTGAATTTAATCTTAATTGGTCTGGTCTTGTCTGTGCTATACTTTCCGAGTCTAAATTTCTCTTCGATTTGTTTCATAATTCCTGGTTCATCTTCCTGAACTGATTCTAGTAATTGGCTTACTTTTTCATTTTCCTCTTTGATTCTTGTGGTTCTATCTGTGTTGTGTTTCTCTTCCATTCCTAATATAATTATACATTTCTTCTTGTCTGCTAAATCCCTTACTATATTCTCCTTTTGTCTCATCACTTTAATAACTGAGTCTTCAGTATGTTCTTTCAATTGCTGTTTGACTATGTCAGTGAATGAAATCTTATTTCCTTCTTGAGTTTCCTTCCAATTTTTACTTTCTTTAGCTATCGTTTCTCTGTTTTCTTTACTATTCTTCTTCAATTCCTCATTCTCCCCCTTTACCTCTCTTAACTGTCTTTTTAGTTCTTCTATT
>NC_134820.1:17898228-17908228 GCF_046742065.1 Oratosquilla oratoria | reverse complement strand
GTAAAGACCGCTTTGAGTGTAATTGGATTGGTCAAAAGTGTGTCACGCGAAATATACATGGTCTCCTGACTTATAGCATTGCGTACATGAATAATATGCAACAAGCCTATGGAAAATAATTTGTAAGCGTATAGATATGGCGAACGAGTACATAGATCCTAAATTTCCCTGGGGTTGCCTGATATTCGAACGTGTTTTGTTATGTCTTCCTGTTTGTGTTGTAGTTCTGTACTTACCGTATCTTGCAAGCTTTTCATTTCACGTGGCGTCCAGAGAACAGTTAAAGTATTATTGCTTCATTCACAGTATTCGTCTATCTAAATGCCAAATGTCACTGCCACTTTTGTAATATCACACAATCACTACTCGGAATTCGAATGTTCTGGAGCGTCAATATATCTCCTCTTTCGGGAACACAGCCTTACCCACGTCCCTCTAACCACAAACACTTTCAATGTCGACCCTTCTCTACATCAAATCAGTGGCCTACAGGCGCACTTACTTGTCAAAGAAAAACTTGCAATTCTATTGGTTAAGAGCGACGCCACATTTCCTTGCTGACCAATGACGTATAGTTCTCAGTCTGGATTTAACTATTCCGTTTTCTTCGGTCTCTACAGGCAATCAAAGTTCACAAATTGGCTGTTTATGTTATGCTTGAGTGTATGATAACACTTAAACCGAGACCACAAGTAGACAATCTTTACTTTATTCTGGCTAACATCAGGCATTTCAGGTTAATTTAGAGATCGTGTGTTGCATTGAATTATAAGGTGAAATAAGTTATCTTCATATTTTGCTGAGAGTATTGCGATAGTGAGCACAACAATTGGATACAACAATTTCGATTATCTATACGTTTCGTTCAGCCCAGGAATAAGTTCATAGAAAGCACTAACAAAACAACAAAAATAATGTTGCATTGAAGTATTTTTTTGCCCCAACATCGATTTTTATTTATGAACGATATTAAAAATGTATTCAACATTTATTTGTAAATCAAAGTAAGGAAATGATGTTACATAGACGTAAAATCAGGTAACAGCCCTCGATATATCAACTACTTCTGCCACACGACAATGTCGTCTCGGTAAATTTTCAGAAGTGCATACCTACGCGATTAAATATTAATTTTGTAAATTATGATATTGCACTGCTATTTGCCCCAACATTGATTCTTTATTAACAATATCAAATACGTATTCAACACTTACATATAAATCAAAGTATGGAAATGATGATACATATACGTAAAATCAAGTAACAGCCCTTGGTATATCCAAGATCTAAGTTTATTTAGACCTTGGGTATATCTACTAGTTCTGCCACACGACAATGTCGTCTCGATAAATCTGTCGTCTCGATGAATTTTCGGAAGTGCACACCTACGCGATATAGCATTATAAAATTAGATATTAATTGTGTAAGTTATTATACAGTAATACACGTTTTTTCGGGAATCAATAACAGAAAATTTTGCTAAAAGCTACACACTTACAAACGTAGCCGTTGGGGGTTGCCTGAGACGCCATCTTTGTTTTGATAGATGCGGTGGTCGAAGAAACTAAAATATGATAAATTCCTCTATTCTAACCTAACCTACTCCTAACCTAACCTGTATCTAGTAATACGATACCTGTAATTCTATAGGTCATCAAGGTCGTCGTTATTGTCGTCGTCGTCGTCAAGATATTGAAGGCCAAATTTGATATCGTATCCGATCTGATTGCGGGGTATATAGGAGTTGCATAGCTCTAAGAAATGGATCAATCTCAGTTCCATAGCACTGTTTTAAGAATATGTACCGTGCGAGGTACTGACGGAAGTACTTAGGGCGTATTCCAGATCCAATGGCCACAGCTTCATTCGGTAGTGTATATGCATTTAGAGAGACTAGATAGACAACATGGCGTCTCGATCCTATGATTGCATCTTCGCTCGGGAGTGTTTTTGCTTTTAGCAGTTTTTATTTGTTATTAATTTACGTCAAGAAAAACGTATATTAGGTTGATGTATTATAATTTACAAAATTTATATCTAATTTTCTAATGCTTTATCGCCTATGTGTACATTTCCGAGAAAATACCGTTGTCTCTGAGGACAAACGACTATGACGTCACTAAGGGGCAAAATTGTAAGTCATAGCGTTACGATTTGGATGTACTTAAATCAAGTAACATATCAACTTGAATTTATTATTTTATAAAACAAAAAACAGTGAAGCTAAGCACGATACTATCGTACTGAAAATATTGACTGTGATATTATAACATAAACATTTATTTTTGATAAAACTGTAAACAAACAAATTAAACATAAAATGTATAGGGGTTAGTTGGCAAGACCCAACTCTCTCCTTTGTTGTACATCAACAATAAACTTATTGAATTGAATTGAATTGAATATTGACTGGTTGCGTACCCAAAGAAAGTTCAGGAATAAAGAAAACGGGGCCCTTCAAATTTACACGACAAGTGACGTACGTGATGTGTGAAGACAAATGCGAAATTGCGTCACAATTTACTTTTATTCTCGAATTTCTTTTGCTTCTCTAAATGTTCGTAGCAATTTACGTTGTGGAAATATAAATGGAGCTATGAAGGTTTGTGTGTGTGTGCGTTTGCTTAAGTGTATATGTGTGTGCGTTTGCGTAAGTGTATATGTGTGTGTGTGTTTGTGTGTGTGCGTGTGTATATGTGTATGTGTGTGCGTGTGTGTTTGTGTGTGTGTGTTTGTGTGTGCGTTTGTGTGTGTGTGTGTTTGTGTTTGTGTGTGATTCACCTTGGTCTTTGGATCGCGTGTTGGACTCGTGTGTGTGTATGTGTGTGCGTGTGTGTGTGTGTGTGTGTGTGTTTGTGTGTGATTCACCTTAGTCTTTGGATCGCGTGTTGGACTCGTGTGTGTGTGTGTGTGTGTGTGTGTGTGTGTGTGTGTGTGTGTGTGTGTGTGTGTGTGTGTGTGTAAGAGGCTGGTAGATTAAGGTAGACAAGTAGTAGACAAGTAGGTAGATAGAGGGGTACTTGGCGAGAAATTCATTTCTACAACTTAGATGTTTTGAAAACAATGGTCGCGACGGAGTTGCAGAGTTGCATGATCTCCCTCACCACCTAATGTTTGTAACCACAAGCTAGGGTATCGATATTGGTGCTGATGCTACGAATTGTTAACACTAAAGCCACTTCGCTTTGTGACAAGATTGCTTGTGTAAACAGTATTGCTTGAGGCAGAGTAACAGTCTGATTGGAGAAAAGGATGAAGGAGGAGAGAAATTATTGGGGCACGGAAGTCAAATCACGCCCTAAAAGGGTGGCACTTATTTGTGACGGTCAAAGTTATTGAATGAATTAAGTAGTGACGTCGAAGCAGACTTGGCTTGGTGAGCGTATTAAGGATCCCAGGTGGGAGTCCTCTGGTGTACCTAAGACAATAACGTTGTAGAAGAATTAGTGAAAAAATGAAGAAAATTTTAAGTTCAATTTAATTACCTTTCGTTTACTGAGTAATAGAACTTGACTAAAAGCTTATACTAAGTGGTACTTGACTAAGTTGGACGAAAGAGGCATGAGGCCTATAGATGAGTGACCTACAATTATACAATGATGAAAAGAAAGTGAAAAAAGTTTAAAGTGAATGAAGAACTATAAAATCATAGAAGGAACAGTTAACAGAATTAAACCAGTAATTAAGGAGAGAAGGGAACTGAAAGTGGCAACAGAGCTAAAAGTGTGTGTGTGTGTGTGTGTGTGTGTGTGTGTGTGTGTGTGTGTGTGTGTGTGTGTGTGTGTGTGTGTGTGCGCGTGTAAGACTGTGTGTGTGTGTGTGTGTGCGCGTTTGTGTGTGCGTGTGTGTGTAAAATCAAATTTCACTCACTTTTGCACATAGAATCAGAGTATATATATTTTTTTTTAGAATTTCTCTATTATAGCTATCCATATTTTTTGCACCGGCATAATTGCATATCATTACGTATAATAAATATGCCAGTAATCTTCGGAGTTTTTGATAAAAGAAAAAAAAAATTATTGCTTAAAGCCAGGAACCTGCAGAAACGTTTCTGACTATGTTTGAAACATTCAAACAGTGCCCACACACAAGTAGCAGTCACTTGTCAATTATTATGGGTGTGTAATCATTCTTTTTTCCCACTCAGTTGACAAATTGTGGTTTTATGCATTCAAGTGTTGTCCTGTTACCCCATCCACCATTGTAATATAAGCAAACTTTGTAGGAAAATCATGTCGAGTATTCTTTTCTTTGGGGCTGGGAGAAGGCAAAATATTCTGTGTTGTGCATGTTTTCAAGAACTAATAGACAAAAGCACGTTTGTGTTATTAAAACATTAAGTAGTCATCGTACTGCATATTGATATAAGGTTACAGAAACATTCATCATTAGTATTTCTTTATATGTCGCAGTCAAAATATTACACGAGATACTTATCTTTCAGTAGCAGTTCCTTATCTCCTCGCTAACATCACCATTAAATCAGAACTTCCGAACAAATCAAATTTTACAAAAATGTAAGAAAAATACAAGAAAATGTAGAAACGGGGGACATAGTATACATAGTGATCTGAAGAATCATACGCAGGTAATGCAACAGAACATCAGAACACCACCATCACCGATGACGCAGAACATAAAAAGCTGTTCTGATATGTCAAATTAAATGGACACAACCCGCATTATACATAGTCTCCGCTGCTGAAACTCCTGGCCGACGTCTTCGTGAAGTGGTCGTCTTTTCAGGCAGATCATGGAACCTTCTTCAAGAACTGATCATGATTACTCGTATCTTACTGTCTACGATCACACGGCATGGACAATTTAATTAGTTTTGGATAAATAACAAATAAAGGTCAGGGTTGTCGAATTTTAGCACCACCTTTAGAAGCACGGGGTCACCCGTCTTGCTTGCCGGACCCACAACCACTCCTTCAAGAGCGTGTTCGTCCGTTGAATGACCTCAGTGAGTATACCGCATGGGGTGAAGACCACCCCTACCTAAAACCTAGACTTCGATGAACTCCTCCTGTTCCCAAGAGCTTTGTTTCTCTCTAATTTCACCATAAACGCTCTTATGAGGTCCTTTTGTCGAAGTTCTTTCGTAAGTACACTCCCATGTCATGCATTAAATGGTATCCAGTTACCTGCTGGGCGAGTAGGATAGGACTCCAGATTCGTGCAACATCGTTCTAGTCACTTGGCGGGTCACCGATCTGGGGAATCAGAACTATCCCGTGTACGCATTTAATATGCAAGCAACAACTAAACTGTCTTATCACTCGCTGCCTCCTCCTTGATTTATACGCTGACGATACACGAGTGCGGGCAAGAACGAATCATTCGTATTTCATACACAAATAACGACTCTGAGAGTTGGCACATCAACGACTCCGATAGTTGGCACTTTTATGAGGACAGTTCACTTTAGGTTTGAGTTCACCGTGGCACCGTGTCGACACTACACTCACCCTGAAGGATATTCGACGTTTGTACTGCATCTCATTTCATACCACCTGAACGAACAACATCAATATGATATCATTTTAATGCCAGTGATAAATGATTTATTGGGAGGTTCGTTTTGCAGTCCGAACGACAAAACGCTTGCATTTGATAACAACAACAATAACGGTAACAAAAAGTCCTCAATACTTGTTAGTGGTTCCCTCGAATTAACAATGTACATGAAGATCTATCAGTATTCGTCGGTATCTTCAGGGTAGAGTTTTCAGCAGCCATCGTTTGCATGATTCACCAGGCAAGTCATCATGACTCCGTAATCATCAGTCATCGGTATACATTTAATCCCTTTTGTCTGTCAGCAGTTTCATAAAACCCCGTTCGCAAGAGGATCGCAGTGACAGTGTCTGCTGACATACATACATACATACATACATATACCAAAGGCTTTTTCCCCCTTACACGGGAGGTAGCCAAAAAGAAAAAGGCATAGAAACCACTCCCACCCATTCCATCCCCTACATATTCCACTCCCCTCCTCCCTCTTCCCTCCCTCTCATCTTGGCACCTCCTGGATGAAGAGTCATCCCTGCATCCAGTCCACTTCCCTGGGTCAGAAGCAGTGTCGCAAGACACAGCGCATCCACAGTAAGGCCGCTTCATTAATTCGGCGACCCCCCTCTCCGTCCCCTCATGCGGAAAAGAAGACGGGAAGAAATCCCCTCGGGCTGCGTCAAATTTCTCAGACGTACTTCCTCACCCCCCATCCCCCACCCACTCCCCCTCATGCATCACAGCATCACCCTTCTCCATTCACCCCTATCTTCTGTCCTCTCCCGTCATTCCTCAACAGACATTCCTCTCTTTTGTAATGCCTCTTTTACCCCATCCATCCATCTCATCCTAGGACGTCCCCTCATATTCACCCCTTCCACCTCTGCCTTCCGCGCCTCTTTTACTAATCTTTCTTCACTCATTCTTTCTATGTGTCCAAACCATCCCAATACTCTTTCATCAACCCTATCTCCCAACTCCCTTTCCATCCCTGTTCTCCTACTTACCTCCTCATTTCTCACTCTAACCTAGTAACCCCTATCATACTTCTCAGACATTTCATCTCAAACACATTCAAACTCCTTCTCTCTTCCTCTCTTATGTTTCATGTTTCTGCCCCGTACAGTGCTGTTGGCACAATCACTCCTTCTTATAACCTCCTTTTAGCATCCATTCCCAGATGTCTATTTCTCATTACACTTTTTAATCCACCAAGGCATTTACTCGCTTCTCTCAATCTACATTCTACCTCCACCCCTACTCCTCCCTTTCCTGCCACTTTCGCACCCAAGTATCTAAAACTATCCACTTCCTCCTGTCTCTCTCTCTTAATCCTCACTTCCAGTCTGCTGTCACTCTCTCCACTTGTACATCTCATCACCTTACTTTTACCCACATTTATCTTCAGCTTCCTTCTTTCACATATCTCAAACTCTGTCACTAACTTCCTCAATCCCTCCTCTGATCCTGCTACAAGCGCAGTGTCGTCAGCAAACAACAGCTGGCTTATTTCCCACTTTTCTCCATTTTCTTTAACCATCTCCAACCCCTACCCACTACCCTTGCATTCACCTCTCGCACCACCCCATCCATGTTTAGATTGAACAGCCAGGGCGACATAACACATCCCTGACGAAGTCCCATCTTTACCTCAAACCACTCACTCTCTCCATTTCTAATCCTAACACAAGCTCTACTACTCTCGTAAAAACTCCTGACTGGTCTTAACAGCTTTCCTCCTATCCCATATATCTGCAGTACCTCCCACAGTGCCTTCCTGTCTACCCTATCGTAAGCCTTTTCCAAATCCATAAAGGCCAAAAAAACATCCTTACCTTTTGACATAAGCGAGAATATTGTTTGGTGAGGGACACACACCGACTTTGTCTGTAGAAGACAAACCAGTAGCAAAGTATTTGTTTCTGTCTGTAGACACAGGCGGCGAGTCTGTCAGCAAATAACATTCGATCTCACTTCATTAGACACTGTATGATACTCAAATGGGCGAGCCTTGAGGGAAGTTAAAAGTCTGGTGTTAGATTAGGTTAACTATGATTTGTATAACTACAGTGAAGGGATGAATTGAGATTGGTTTAATCCATTAAATAATAAGCCTGTCTGAGGATAAACATGACATTTACGAAGCATAACACGGGATTAAAGGGCTTCATCGAATGACATGTGTCACACTGGGAGGATGGTACCAGTTTCTATTAGTAAGAACTAAACTATTGAAAAACAAGCCACATGGACAGTATTAACCATTTCATTCATATAATATAAGTATCAACTCCGGACTACCCGCTCTGAATGGCAGTTCGAGAGATGTTTCGAGTGGAGTTCCCCAGGGATCTGTTTATGGGTCGCTGGCTTTCGTGGTGAAGATTCCATATAAGAGACTGAAACTTCCTGTCCATGTTTGCCAGCATCATAAAACTAAGTTATACGGTAAGTTACTAATGAAGTAAATGTTCAAGACATTTGACAAGCTAGTATATCTGTATGAAAAGAGGCTGATGAGGCTTACTACGAGTGACGGAACTCAAGTGAATAAAATTATTTCTATTGAAGTGGTGATATTACGAACATGAATTTTGGGAGTCACACATAGGAACTGTGAAATTGGGGCAGTGAAAAAATGCTTTCCAATGAAGGATTCTTAGGTTCTCTTGAGAGGGCGGAAAACGAACTTTAAGGGTGAAGACTGACAAAGCGCAAAGTGTATAGACACGGTAAAGGAAACATGGACTGGAGGTGAAGCTTTTATTCCTGACGTTTCGTCTATCGACTTTCTCAAAGGAATGAAACGTCAGGAATAAAAGCTTCACCTCCAGTCCATGTCTCCTTTACCGTGTCTATACAACTTATTTACATGGGTTTTCAAAGCACAAAGTACAGTTAACAAAGTCGATATCAAGAAACCACAGCTAAAGTCGAGAGCGAAATAAAAAAAATGCTGCACTTGTTAGTAATGATCCAATACTGTTTCTGGTTTTGGTAAATCAAGTAGAAAATCTATAACTTAGTTATACTGTTATTAGCAAAGTATCCAAATGTAAAATTCACCCACAATCTTGAATTTCCGACTCTGTCTTGGAAGGAAGTCGAAAAGCCGAGAATGATAAGTGACTTGGATGGTTTATCGCTTGACCTAACTTCTTATACACTAGATGACTCTCCTTAAAAGTGGAGTTGCTCGCTGACACATATGGGGTTTGACTTACCCTCCTTCAATTCTCCAAGAGATATAAGTTTGTTTACAATTCGCATCCTCCTAGCTAGCCACAAGCGATATTATTTTCTGATCTCGTAGCTCTATGGGTGTCCTCGACTCTGTAAGGAATGCGAAACGATTATTGAATATACCCTGAAACTCGTGAACGCACGTTGCTCACTGACTTCAGCATCTGACATCGAAGTCTATATGAACGAAGTCAGCTCACTCACCAAAAGCAGAGGGAACCAGGTGACGTAACATGGCCCCTAAACGGAGGGTGATGGGGGTATGTGGAGTAGTAGCAATGAGGGACGCGCGCTATTGGGCGAGACTACTTCACTATGATAAAAGACATACTCGACATATTTTCTAATGGTTTCAGCACCTAGCGCAGTGAGATCATCACCTTTCTCAGCTCTTCATCCACCAGTCGTCGACCAGACATTCACGTAATGTTCTGTATTTTAAAATGTGTCCTCATAAAGCGCATTTGTCGGAAATGGTTATGTATACAGAGGTTTCCTATCCACGTGGCCTCAGTTCGAAGTGAGAGGGGCCGATTTATGTCAGTTTTGTTTACCTACACGTATTATGGCTCCTCCTTGATCGCCAGCAGTTCAGATGAATTACTTGCCAGCACCTGGAGCTGACACTATATGCGAACGTTGATTCGTTTGCCAACACACGTTCTCAACGGCTTCTTGTTAACTTAACACTCGCTGCTTGTCAACACATGCCACAGGAGACTCGCAATATTTCGACGATATTCTCAAGAGGTCGTTTCTACTCGCGGAAGTTCGATAAAGCTCGAAGATCTTCGGTTCTGTCCATCAGGCGTTGCCGCTCATCGCCCGCACTCGTGTCTCACACAAGAACCTTTCCCGGATTCTCTCACTTCGCGAAGAAGGAGATCGCGAAGAACAAGAGCACCGCCAGGCAAGCCGAGAAGGAGACGAGAGCCACCGACACAGCTTCCCTGCTCCTCAGGAGGGTGGTCGAGGAGGAGGAGGAGGAAGCCAAGAAGGACTCGATCCGATTCGCGGAGCTGTTGTTGGAGTGGCACGGAAGGCGGAGGACGCTGCAGAGGACTCCGTAAACGTCCACCTGTTCCATGGGTTCCACCACAACTCCTTTGTCGAAGGCTGGAAAGTGTAATAGAAGGTATCAGAAGGTGTTGTATGCATAGGCCCCTCAGATCCTGACAATCTCAACAATATTGGTGCCTGTAGGAGAGAGGCCAAACGCAGAGTATGGGATCCAATA
>NC_134820.1:17890728-17893228 GCF_046742065.1 Oratosquilla oratoria | reverse complement strand
AAGAAGAAATAGAAGAAGAAGAAGAAGAAGAAGAAGAAGAGGAATTAGAAATAGAAAAAGAGGAAGAAGAAGAAGAAGAAGAAGAAGAAGAAAGCCTGATGTGGGTCCGCAAAACTTGCAAACGGAATGGGCCCGCGAAACTTGAGGCGGGGAAAGAAAGCCGGACCTGCATCGTGTGTCCGGGTTTGGGCTGAATGTTGATGTAGGACACGAACTCCACGATGTTGGCGACCGTGACAGGATCGAGGCACTGGGCCACATCCAGGTGCTCCATCTCCAAGGGCTGAGATTCCGTCATCCCATGGTCGCTCAGCACCACCACGTTTGTCTGTAACAGAACATAAGAATGGGGGAGACTGCAAGAGACCATAAGGCCGACACTACGAAGTTCCACGTCCCTTATCACCTGTCATACCTACCCATGAAATTATATCATTTTCGTCTGTAACCGAGAAGAGTCAGTCACAGACACTAGTTTCCGCTCGCTGAGCACAGTTCATCTCATCTGCCAAACATATTTCATCGTGTATATTCCCTACAACCACTGCCAAAAAGCTTTAGGGTAACTAGGTATGTGATTTTTTGTAATTATGTATGAACAAGTGTGTGTGTGTGTGTGTGTGTGTGTGTGTGTGTGTGTGTGTGTGTGTGTGTACGTGTGTGCATGTGTGTGTGTATGTGTGTGTGCGCGCGTGTGTCTGTGTGTGTGTGCATATGTGTGTGTGTGTGTGTGTGTGTGTGTGTGTGTGTGTACGTGGTCTCAAGTGGGTAAGTTCAGTACGTGGTCAGGACTCAAACCTACACTGGTGTAATACATGGTACATATCATAGCCTACTGCGCCACGTGTGTGTGTGTGTGTGTGTGTGTGTGTGTGTGTGTGTGTGTGTGCACGCGTGTGTCTATGTGCATGTGCAAACGTATAGGGTGTGGCAAAATAATCTGACACATTTTTAGGTTTATTAAAGGAAAAAAAAAGTGTTTTTATTTTCCAAATGTACATATAATGCCAATTTGTTTCATTTTATTTTAAGTATCCATATGGATTGAACAGGCGAGCATCAGGCTTTCGTTATGGAAACGTTTATCAAGAACAACGAATCGGTAACTGCAACGCAAAGAGCGTTCTGTGTGTACTTTAGGCTTGGTAGTCATGATCCCGTGTCTACTCAAAACACGATTTTATTATGGATTACCATCTTCAGAGCTAGTGAATCAGCACTGAAACGAAAATCAACCGGCCGGTCGCGGACCGACAGATTTCCGGAAAATGTGAAGGAAGTAGGAGCTTCAAGTCAACAGACTCCACGACATTTGGCAAAGGAAACACGCCGCTGCTCTTAGGCTTTCCGATAAAAGTTTGCGAAGAATTCTTCACAAGGATCTGCAAATGCGTCCATACGAAATGATGTTGGTACAGGAACTCAGCGAAAGAGACCATGAGAGTCTGAGGATATTGTGTTTGGAAATTCATCAACATGGCTCCCCTGCTGCTGTTGTGTTTTTCAGTGTCGAGGTCCATTTTCACGAGTGTGGAAGCGTGAATAAGCAAAATTTCCGATATTGGCCCAAGAAAAACCTCCGTGAGTTGCACGAACGCCCCCTGCATAGTCCTCGTGTAACCGTGTGGTGTGCGGTAGCAGAATTGGGCATTTTGGGTCCGCACTTTATCGAAAAAGACAGTGTTACAGTGACTGTTCAACTCTGATACTGTGTGTTGTGAGAGATTTTTCTGAGACCCAGATTGAATGAACTTGACGACAGAAACAACCTTTGGTTTCAACAAATGGAGCTCCTCTTGGGGATCGGTGCCACCTGCGTAGAGCCGGTGGCCAGGGTTGGTTGCCGCCGTTTGGCCCCCAACTCTTGGGGTTGGGGGGTGGTCCCACGACGTAGACCCTGCAGCTAGATGACCGCATTGTGAACAGCTGCCCGGGATGTAACACTTCACCCCATACCATACAACACATAATGGAAGACTGGATTATACACAATCATGCACGCAAACAACACAACATACACTCTATAAAGGATTTGTAGGAAAACCCAGTTTCGGCTGTGGCATTCCTTGGGGAGACGGGACTGCTCGGACAGACAGTCTAGGGAACGACAACAACAACAACAACAAATGGAGCTGCCTAGTGTAGGACTTATTGTTTATGGAGCTGCCTAGTGTAGGCCTTATGGTTTATAGAGCTGCCTAGTGTAGGCCTTATAGTTTATGGAGCTGCCTTGTGTAGGCCTTATGGTCTCTTGCAGTCTCCTTCATTCTTATGTTCTTATGTTTACTTCTAGACGTTCGATGGGGATTTTGAGGGAGATGTTCCTAGGTCTTTTGATCTCATTGTCCGATGATATCGGTTGGCCCGCCCAATCACCTGATCTAAACCCGTGCGATTTTTTTCTGTGGATATATTTGAAATCAAAAGTACACCCTCGTCGCTCTCGATCTATTGAACAATTGAAAAATGCCATTCGTCAAGAAATTGGTGCCATTCCACA
>NC_134820.1:17870728-17875728 GCF_046742065.1 Oratosquilla oratoria | reverse complement strand
ATGGGAGGAAGAGGAGGAGAAAGAGGAGGAGGAAGGGAAGAAAGAGGAGGAAGAGGGAGAGGATGAAGGGGAGGAAGAGGGGGAGAAAGAGGAGGAGAAAGAGGAGGAAGAGGAGGACGAAGGGGAGGAAGGGGAGGAAGAGGAGGACGAACGGTAGAAAGAGGAGGAAGAGGAGGAAAAGGGAGAGGAGGAGGAGGAAGAAGAGGAGAAAGAGGAGGAAGAGAGGAGAAAGAGGAGAGGGGAAGGAGGAAGGAAGGAAGGGAGAGAGGAGGAGGAAGAGGAGGAGAAAGATGAAGAGGAGGAAGGGAAAGAGGAAGGACTGGAAAAAGAAGAGAAAGAGAAGGAAAGGAAAGAGAGAGGGGAAAGAGGAAGGAGAAAGAGGGAGAAAAAGGAGGGAGAAGAAAGGGGAGAGAGGGAAGAGAGAGGAAAAAAAAAGGAGGAGAAAGGAGAGAGGAGGAGGGGGAGGAAGAGGAAGGAAAAAGAGGAAGAGGAGGAGGAAGAGGAGGAGAAAAAGAGGAGGAGGAGGAGGAGAGGAAGAAGAAGTGAGGAGGGACGAGGGGCATAAGAGGAGGAGGAGGAGAGAGGGAGAGGAGGAAGTGGGAAGAGGTTTGGAGGGAATGTGGTTGTATTGGAGGAGAGTTTTGAATGTGTGTATATATGGAGTGAAAGATGAAACTATTTATTACAACATAATATATATTTATAAGAAATGTGCTTATATCATTATTTATTCTTCCTCTAGGATATATTTGGAGTATACATATATACATACAATATTTTATATATATATATATTATATATAATATATATATAATATATATAACATATATAATATTATATATATATATATTATATATACATATACCATAACATACACATATATACATATATATATATGATATATATATATATATATGAATGTATATATATATATATCTATATATATATATATATATATATATATATATATATATATATAATATATATATATTTTTAGAAGCTCTGCCACGGGATTCAAACCTGATCTGTGCGTGCATAATCACGCACAGGGTTCTTCAGGGTTCGAATACCTTCTTAAACATATAATGATATATTAATAATATATATATATATATATATATATATATATATATATATGTGTATATAATATTATAATATATATATATATTATATATTAAAGTATATTATATATATATATATATACATGCATAAATGCGACGACCACTCGGAAAGAGAAACTAAACGAACGAAGCAAAACGCTTAGTTTCTCTTTCCCTGCGGTCATTCTTGCATAATTGAACACATGTTGCCCGTATTTCTTATTAGCATATATATATATATATATATATATATATATATATACATATATATATATATATATATATATATATATATATATATTGTACAAAGTCAAGAGGCATATACCCACTACCACCCATTCCACTCTCATCCATCACCCTCTCCTTCCTCTCATCTTAGCTCCTCATGGATGAAGGGTCATCCCTGTTTCCCGCTCACTGCCCTGGGTCAGAAACAATGCAGCAGGTCACATCACATCCACAGCAAGGTCGCTTCACTTAATCGGTGACCCTCTTCTCCGTCCCCTCATGCAGAAAAATAGAAGACGGGGAGAAATCCCGGCAGGGTACGTCAGAATATTATTCATACATAACCAATCCCGAAGTGCCCCCGTACTGCACTCCATCCTCTTCCTTGCATCGCGGTATCAACTATACACAGCCATTCTCCACTCATTCCTATCCCCTACCTTCTCCCTTCCTTGCTTAATAGACACTCCTCTTGTTGAATGACACTTTCATCCCATCCATCCATCTCATCCTCGGCTACCCCGTCATGCTCACCCCCTCCATCTTTGCCTTTGCCTCTTTTAATTATTTGTTTTCACTCATTCTTTCCATGTGTCCAAACCCTCCAAATACTCTTTCATCAGACCTATCTCCCATCTCCTTTTCCATCCCCACTCTCCTCCTCACCTCCTCGTTTCTCTCTCTATCCAGCCTTGTATCTCCTACCATACTTCAAATACATTCAAACTTTTCCTCCCTGGCTCTCTTAAATTCTGTCTCTGCCCCATACAGTACTGTCGGCACAAACACGCCTTTATATAATCTCCTCTTTGCAATCATTCCCAAATTCCTATATGTCCTTACACTTTTTAATCCACCAAAGCATTTACTTGTTTCTCTCAATCTACAATTTACTCCACTTCCACTCCACCTGCCACATGTGACCCCAAATACCTAAAGCTATCCACTTCCTTCAACTTCCACTTACTTCCAACTCACCCCCATCCTCTCCCCTTGTACATTTCAATACCTTACACCCACATTTACCTTTAACTTTCTCCTACCGCATACCTTTCTAAAGTTCGTCACTAACTCCATTAATCACCCCTCTGACCCTGCCGCGAGCGCAGTGTCCTCAGCAAACAACTGGCTCACCTCCCACTTTTCTCCATTTTCTTTAACCATCTCAAATCTCCTGCCCAACATCTCGCATTTACCTCCCGAACCATCCCATCCCTAAACACATTGAAGAGCCATGGCGACATAACACATCCCTGATGCAGTCCCACCTTTATCTCAAACCACTCACTCTCTCCATTTCAAATTCTAACATAGGCTCTACCACTATCGTAAAAGCTCTTCACTACATAACAGCTTTTCCCCAATCCCACTTATCTGCAAATCTCCAACAGTGTTTTCTTGTTTACCCTGTCATAAGCATTTTCTAAATCTATTAAGTCCCAAAAAACATCCTTACTTCTTGCTAAAGTTTTCTCACATATCTGTCTTACCACAAAAATTTGCTTCACGCTACCCCTATCTTTCCTAAACTCACACTGTTCTTTACTAATTACTTCCTCTGTTCCTCTCCTAATCTTCTCAATTAAAATTTTCCCATAAGCCTTCACAACTACACTCAACAATCTGATCCCTCTGAAACTACTACACTCACATTTGTCCCCTTTTCCCTTGTATAGCGGAACTATACAGGCACTCTTCCAGCCCTCCGGCGCTCTCCCCCCCTTAGACACACACTAGACAACCTCACCAGCCAGTCCACTATTACTGTACCTCCCTCCTTCAGACAATCTTAATGACACCCATCTAACCCAGATGCCTTACCTGCTCTCATCATTTTAATAAATACTTGCACTTCATATATATATTTTTATTTCTCCTCCTTTTTCCTCTCCCATCACTGTCATTTTCTTAGAGCCTTCCAGTGCTGCCACCACTCCCTCCCTATTCTCCTCCACATCTAACGGCTCCCTAAAATGCTCTGCCTATCTTCACCTTACCACCTCCTCTTCCGTTATCATCTCTCCATCTGAACCTTTTACCTTTTCTTCTCTACTTGATTCGCCTCCGTTCCCTCTCTTAACTTTCTTCTAAAACATCTTTTTATTACTTTTACAATCTTCTGTCACACTCCTTTCCATTTTACATCTGCCTTCCTTTTGACCCCTTTTATTTTATGTTTTGCTTCTCTCCTTTTTTCTTTGTACCTCTCATATGTTCCTTTCGTCCTACTTTACAATCAGTCCCTGATTGCTCGCTTCTTCTCTTCTGCAAGTTTTCTTACTTTATCATCTCACCATTCAATACCCTTCCTTCTATTCCCTCCTATCCTTCTTGTTCCATACACTATCTTTACACGCCTTGTTACTCCCTCCTTGAAACACCCCCATTCTTCCTCCACTCCTACCTCTACTCTATCATTCACCACCTCTCATACTTCTCTCAGTTTCTTCTTCTCCTCCTACTCATTTTCCTTCTCATTTAAACATTTTACTCTAACCATCTCCTTACCTTCTATCCATTTCAACTTTCGCCATCTATTCCTCACTCCCACCTTACCTCTCACCAAAAGATGATCTGATACTCACCTACTCTCTCCCCTAATAACACGGATATTCAAATTTCTTTCTACTCTTTTCCTGGATACCACTACATAGTCCCTTAAAGCCTTATGAACCGCCCTTCCATCCACCACCCTCTCCCATGTGTACTTATGCTTAACTTTTTTCCTAACCACTGTGTAAGGTATCATCAACTCTCTAAACACACCTCCACCATTAACTGTCCACTACGATTTTTAGCTGGCACTCCACATTTCCCACTCCACACATCCACAGCAGGCCCCGCCGCCTTTTTCACATGGTGACCCTCCCTCCTCGTCTCCTTATGCGAAAATAGAGAAGAGGAGGAGAAATCCATTCGGACCGTAACAATTTATATTTCATTTTCAATCATTTCCCACACACATAGATCCCTTGCCATCTCCCTTTCTTGTCTTTCATCATCCATTCTTCCCGTATGTCCAAACCATTCTAAAATATTTTCATTTACCCTATCAGTCATCTCCCTTTCCACCCCAGCTCTCCTCCTATTCCTTCTCAGAGGGAGAGAGAGAGAGAGAGAGAGAGAGAGAGAGAGAGAGAGAGAGAGAGAGAGAGAGAGAGAGAGAGAGAGAGAGAGAGAGAGAGAGAGAGAGAGAGAGAGAGAGAGAGAGAGAGAGAGAGAGAGAGAGAGAGAGAGAGAGAGAGAGAGAGAGAGAGAGAGAGAGAGAGAGAGAGAAAGAGAGAGAGAACTTGTGGTTCTGAGAAAGCAATGCTTTTTTTCTTACGCAAAGACAAACTTCCCATGGACACGATGTCGTTGACATTTCTGAGGAATTGAAGATTTTACTATTTTTGGGACGTTATTTAATCTAATTATTTATTTGTTTATCTATTTTTTTATTTTTTTATTTATTTTTAACTTTTTTTTATTTTACATTTTTTAAGTACTTGAACTCTTTGACTGGAGACTCATACCCACACAAAGAAGAACTGTGAACACTTTTAAATTCTTTCTATCCTCCTCGTCCTGTTGTTCCTTGTCCTTGACCATCTATATGACTTCGACTCCTCGGCGGGGTGTTGCCCCCCCAAGGACAGAAGCGCTGGTTATCGGCAAAGAAATACACAACAA
>NC_134820.1:17863228-17865728 GCF_046742065.1 Oratosquilla oratoria | reverse complement strand
GAAAACCGGGTTCAGAAACTTGGCTCTTGTTCCTTCCTTGGCCATGTACTCGAACCCAGGCAGCCCTTCTTTGCCGTGGATGTCGACGTAGTCCCATCTGAATCTAAAAGAACAACGAAAAAAGGTATATGTATATATAGATATATATATATATATATATATATATATATATATATATATATATATATATATATATATATATATATATATAACACTGAATGGGTCCCAGTGAACAGATATATATTTTTGTCAACCACAATACACTTTAATTCTAAGCCATCAACATCGAGAGACTCGAGGAGGCCAACATGTAGAAACTGAAACATGGTACAGCCAAGGACTCGAACCTGTGCTAGCACGTGACAAGCGTTAGTGACTTAGCAACTTTAGTTAAAACGTGCAAATGTGTAGGTATTGATGGTTATCGTTCGGGCGTGTATGAGGTATGACAACAAATGGAGTGGACTGTCGTACCCGTCAAGAAGAATCAAGATCATTTTGGGAACTTCCTCCACATCGTTGCCCTGCATGGTGATGGTCGTGGTGGTGGTGGCGGCCAGCGCGAGGAGGAGGAGGAGGAGCCATTGGCCAGCAGGGACGTAACTGCTGCCAGCCGCCATCTGCAGAAACGTAAAGAGTCGTTCTAATACAACGTACAATCATAATGTAGACACGAAATTCAAAGAAACACGGATACGTTTAAATGAAAAACAAAACTAAACTCGCGTCTCTATAGAGACGTACAGGCATATTCGTAGACTTGGAAATGCACTTTGACTAAGGTCTTTTTATGCAGCGGAGGGGGAGTAGGGGTGGGAGGTGGGGATTTCGACTTAGGGGACAGATTTCTAATTGACTGAATCTCCACTGACCTAATGAAAGGGTTTATTACCCCTTTTTTGTGTTATGCATGAGAAATCACATGAACTCTTGATTTGTTATACTTGTTCTGGTATCAGGTGCTACTCTCTAACCACTCCATCACTATAGTAACTACCATTAGTATTGTCTCTGAATCAAACAAGGTCTTAAACTGCTTATATCGTAACTAAAACAGAATCAGTAAGTAGATACAAAAGTCATTCATAAAAATGACAGTTTCAACAGTTGTTAGGATTCAGTTCAACGTCGCAAACTCCCCTATCAATAGGCTAGGACGATGCCCCTTTCAGAGGACTTTATAGCGTGGAATTTAATGTACCATGCCCTTGGTCCAACTCGTTAGTGGCATTGTTCGAGCTATCGTCAACTCGACCTCCGCCGCAGGTAGCGACGCTCTAACCCACTCGGCCAAGCCCAAATTTATTTCACAAACAATCAAGTTTTTTCATAAGACATCGGTCTCTAAAAGTTTGTATGAATTTGCCTACATGTGTGTGTGTCGCATGTAATTGGTAAAGAATCTGCCAAGGATGCTCTTTGTAACAGAAAATGTAAATAATATGTTTTGTTTGTTCATTACTGCCGAATTACTGTACGACAGTTTCCCACATCATAGTTGTTACTACACAGTATATCGAGTCTACACACCAAGTAAGGAGGAATTGATAAAGAATCCGCCGACGATGCTCTTGGTAACAGAAAATGTAAATAAGAGATTTTGTCTATTCATTACTGCCGAATTATTATACGACAGTTTCCCATATCTTTGTTATTACCATATATCAAGTCTACACACCAAGTGTGGAGGAATTGATTTTCTTGAGTGCATATGCGTGTGTCAATCTTATTCAACTCGCGATGGATATCGATTGATGCTTAACATCTCGCCTCTCTCCCTGTTTATGTTTTGTCACAATTATATGAAGGAAAAAATCGCCTTGAGGCGTTTAGCTGCACCTAAACACGTCACCTTTGCCCTGCGTACGTACATATCTATCTGGTTGCATTTTTATAATTGTAATATACAAGAAGGGAGTTATACTCGTGAGGTCAGGTCTCTTTTTATTTAAATGTCATATCAATTATCTTCTTATCATTTATGGGTTTAGCTTTGGTTGTATTAGATTCTCAGCTATTTTAGGAGTTGATACATCCGTACGATAATGTATAGTTCTTGCTATCCTTTAGACGTGTGTGTGTGTGTGTGTTTTTCAACTTGGCGGTTCGAATCCTGCCACCGGCGAAGTTGAACCAAGGGCATGGTTCATTAAAGTCCCCGCAACAAAGTCCTCTGTAAAGGGCACCATCCTAGCCTTCCGATGGGAGGAGTTTGTGACGTTAAACCATATCATTCATATCACTATGACCTCACGACTCTCGTACTAGGTCGTCGTAGGTCATGCGATCTCATTTCTCAGTTATCTATTCCATTTAATGCCCCCAAACACTATTGATAAGTGTGTGTGTGTGTGTGTGTGTGTGTGTGTGTGTGTGTGTGTGTGTGTGTGTGTGTGTGTGTGTGTGTGTGTGTGTGTGTGTGTGTGTGTGTGCGTGTGTGTGTGTGTGTATGTTTATATGTTTGTATGTGTGTGTATATGTTTGTGTGTGCTCGTGCGCG
>NC_134820.1:17855728-17858228 GCF_046742065.1 Oratosquilla oratoria | reverse complement strand
GGGAGGCAAACTAAGTGAATAGGGCGGATGTTCAACTAGCTGGAAGCCGCAATCATGTATGGCAGCAAGAGCCACGGCGGATGTGTGTATGCTGGCGCATTGTCCTGATGAAAAAGCACTCCTAATGACAGCTTTCCACACCGTTGTTTTTTTTTCTTAATTTTCTCTCACAGTTGCCTTATTAAGTTGGCATAGTATGGTCCAGTAATAGATTAACCCTTTGTATGATAATCCACCAGTAGCACCCGCTCAGAATCCCCCAAAATGGAAGTCATCACCTTCCCTGCAGAGATCACCGACTTGGCCTTCTTTGGAGCTGGAGATCCATGATGCTTCCATTGTTTTGATTGTTCTTTCGACTCAGGCTGGAAGTGATGAATCCAAGTCTCATCCATGGTCACAAATCGCCGGATAAATCTTTATAGATCAGCATAAAAAATGGCAAGATTGTTCTTTGACATGTTGCATTGCAACCGCTTCTGATCAGGTCCATGAAGTTTTGGGACCCATCGAGCTGAGACCTTTGTCATTCCAAGATGGCTGTGAATAATTGCATGAACACGTTCATGGGAGATACCCAACTCTGTCGCAATAAAACGTTCAGTCAAACGCCCATCTGTGAGCAACATGTTATGGATTTTGTCGATGATTTCTTGAGTGGTGACAGTGGCAGGCCTTCCTTGACGAGTGTCATTTTCCAGGCTGTCCCTGTCCCGTTTGAAATCAGCTGCACATTTTTTAATCATGCTGTATGAAGGATTATTGTCTCGTAGAGTAGCCACCATGTCCTCTTGTATTTCCTTTGGAGTTAAGCCCTTGATGTGGAGGTATTGAATGACTGCCCGATGACCAATTTTGTCCATTTGTTCTACAATACCTTACTGTCCCCCCCCCCAAAAAAAAAATAGAAAATAAAAAATAACAGCTTGAAATTTGTTATACTGACTTATGAAAGATTAGATTGTGTGTGCAAAAGGCTACAAGTCCGTATCTCGTGTATTTCTACCATAGGCCACGAACTTTTCAATCACCCTTCATGTATATATACATACACATATATATATATATATTATATATATATATATATATATATATATATATATACATATATTATATATATATATATATATACATATATATATATATACATATATATATATATACATATATATATATATATATATATATATATATATATATAGACTCATTTGAGAAAGTGTTTCTCTCTACTTCTCATTGACCATGTAATTGGTCCTCCTACTCAACTTTTCACGAGGTCTCTGCCACTGTGCATTGCACTTGGCGAGATGGAACACGGCCTACTCAACATGCAACACAGACGATGTGTCTTCTTCCAAACGGTTGCAACTTGCTCTACATTTGCTACTTTTTTTTTAGAGCATTACGAAACATCCCCTCACACGAAGGGAAAGAAGGGGAGGACAGGCAAGGGAAGGAAATGGGGAAATGGAGGTAGTAAGAGACGAAACAACGAAAAGAGGAGGGGAGAGGAGGAGAGGGGAGAAGAGGGGAAAGGAGTGGATGGGAAGGAAATGTCGAGGTGTAAGGAAGATGAAGGTGAAATGAGGATGGTGCACCATCCCTTGCACATTGAAATTATTATTTATTCTTCTGTCTATCTATGTATTTATTTATTTACTTATCTATCTATTTATTCATTGAAATATTTTTTCTTTATTTATCTAAATTTTGCATTCCAACGTGTTTACGAAGTCTCATTGATGAAATTTGTCACACGAATTGATTACGTTATTTCATCTACTTATTCATGTTTTTTTTTTTTTTTGTAAATATCCCCATGCAGTTAACATGACGCAGCCGGCCGCAGCGCCTATGGGCTCGGGTTCGATCCCTCGTGCCTGTTGGCCAAATGCTCGCCAGAACAGAATCTGTAAAGTTCTCCACGGGTGTGGGTCCAGCACTTGACTGTATTTCACGATTTACTGTTCATTCTAGCTGCCGCCAGGCGATTTTCTTATTATTATTTTTTGTGGGGGGGCTGGACTTAGGGCTCGGTGAGCCTCTTCAGTACTCGTAGTTTTATTATGGCTAACGTCAAATGATTATATTGAGCTCTTAGGTAGCGACGGGTTGGGCCTTCCTTGGATAATCTCTTCTATAACGAGGGATAAAATAAAAGAAAAAAAAAAGAAAGAAAGAAAAATGACACTCCTGCGGTTCAGTGTTACATCATTATTCTATGGCTGGAGACTCTCCGCTAAAAAAAAAAAAAAAAAAAAAAAAAAAAAAAAAAAAAAAAAAAAAAAAAAATCCTGATCACTTTTATGTTCTACGATACACTTTTTTTTTCTACTGACCTCCTTAAATCTCTCCTAATTCACATTTATGATTCCACCTCTACGGTGTGACATTGCCCCGAACAGAAACTAGTTATAAAAAAAACGAAAAAAAAAAGAATAATAAGAAAAAAATGATAATTATAATAATAATAATAATAATAATAATGATGATAATAATA
>NC_134820.1:17840728-17845728 GCF_046742065.1 Oratosquilla oratoria | reverse complement strand
AAAATAAGCTCCTCTTTAGCTGAAAACGCAAAAAAAACTTGTTTTAAAACAATTTTAAAAGAACAAGGCATCAATAAAAAAAAATTGAATAAAATAAAAACTAAAAAAGTTTGACCCAGAATTCCTCAGTTGCCCTCAATTGCACCCCTTAAAAATCATACTACCCACCTGAAGAACTGAATTACCCACCTGAAAAACCAAATTGCCCATCTGTGGGACGTACGCCCCACGTTGAGAAGCATTGGCGACCTAATACCTCCTTCGCCAAGCCTGGCTACAGTCTACGTTCCTTTGCTGCTGCTACTGCCTTCCATTTTTTTTTTATTCCTTAAAAACATAAGATCATGAAAATGGAGGAGGCTGAAAGAGACCATAAGGCCTACACTAGGCACTTCCATGTCCTTTACCACCTATCATCCCCATCCATAAAGTTATCTCATTATCTCTTAAAACTACTGATAGTTTCAGCGCTCACGACATGATTTCTAACTCTATTCAACTCGTTGACAACTCTATTGGTAAGACAGCTCTTGCGTATTTTCATCTAAAACCTAAATTTGTCCAATTCGAGTCCTGCCTGCTCTCTTGATATGATGACCTTAACTGCATCACCCTTGTTAAAACCCTTGACCCATTTAAATACCTCTATTAGATCGCCCTGTACTCTTCGGACATCTCTTCTTGGATATCTTTGCTCACGATGTCGGCCCATCGATGTCTTGGTTTGCCAGCCGGCCGAGTTCCTTGATAGAACGAATCCTAGACTCAAGACTCTTCCGCTTACCCTACAAGACCCTAGAGGTCTTCCTTCGAGTCTTTGTCCTGGCTAACACCTGACGATTTTATTCAAATTGTAGGAAGACGTACGCGTCGGACGATGACAAAGAAGAAGAAGAAAAAAAAAAAAGTAATTAAAAATGGGAAGTTGAGATTGACCAACCCACTACTGCCCGGCATCCACCTAACCCCTTCCTCTTCCCCTTACTCCCTTCTCATCCTCCCCTCCTCCTACTCCCCTTCCCCTCCTCCTCCTCCTCCTCCTCTCCCCCTTCCCATCTCCCCCACGCCCACCTCCCTTCTTTCCCTACCCCCTCTTCCCCTCCACTTCCACCTCCTCCTCCTCTTCTTCCTTTACCCCTCCCCTTCCTCCCTCCCACATACCCTCATCCTCCTCTCCCTCTTCCCCTACTTCCCCTTCCCCCTCCCCTCCCGACTCCCACATACCCTCATCCTCCTCTCCCTCTTCCCCTTCCCACTCCTCTCCCGACTCCCACATACCCTCATCCTCCTCTCCCTCTTCCCTTCCCCCCCCGACTCCCACTCCCCCAAATTGGGCGGGGAATCTTTATGCTAAATCCGCAAGAGTGAGGCTCCTAACACGCCGTTGTCATCAGCCGCTTCCCGGACGACCAAACCCTCCCTTGTCTAATGGCCGGAGCCATTTTGGGGATGACTTGCAAAAGAAGTCATTAGGCCCGGATCTAGCCCGGAATCTATGCCATTACTCCGATCGTTCCGAGCTATTCACGAGGCAATTCCGGACAGGATGAGACCTTCCGGCAGCCCCCAGGACTCCGGACCCCAAACTGCCCACACGCTTATCATCTCTAATGCAGAAGTATTTATAAGGATTTCGGAGCGGTCTCAGAAGGAAGTCAAACCAATAAATATACATATATATATATATATATATATATATATATATATATATATATATGTATATATATATACACATATACATTTTTTTCAATCACAATACACTTTAATTCTCAGCCATCAACATCGGTAGACTCGCAGAGGCCAGCATGTAGAAATTGAAACGTGGTACGGCCAAGGACTCGAACCAGGGCTAGCACGTGACAAGTGTTAATGCCTTAACCGATTGCGTCATCAAGAGAGATATAAGTTGAGCGCAACTTTTCTTATTTTTTTGTATGTTCGACTTACATACTCATACACGAAATTTTACGTTCAACCCATCTCCACTATGATAGTACAATTGGTAAGTATACGAATATACTATATATGTGTGTGGTGTATATATACATATATATGTATGTAGTATGTATATATATATATATATATATATATGAAGTATATATATATATATATATATATTATATATATATATATATATATATATATATACTCTATATTTATAAATATGCGATACAGGCTCAGACGCACCTCACTGTATTTCTTTAGGCCGATACCGGGCGATTTTAGTTAATGGGTGAAAAAGGTGTAATGCCCTGGCCTCCAGTACGGGGTTCAATGGACCCCAAGTGGGGTCACAGAGTCTCCCAAGTGAGGGTCACAGTGGATATACTATGAAGACCGATGATGAATGGAGGCAAAGAGACGGGACCCTACGAACACAGCTCCAACACCGTATAATGCAATGACGTAGAGGTTAATTTAATCTGCATTTCGAATCCCGGGCAGCGTTGACCTCGTTTACTTATAATGGAAAGCCAATCTGAGGTTTCCGAATCATTGGCACTTACGCTGGCTCTCGTCTTCGATCTCTGTATTATCGGGAATGGGCCTAATGGACACGTTCATCGATATTTAACAAGGTGTCCGGGATGAGCCGCTGTGGAGCGTTGTTTCAGACCTCGTTTCGCTTCGCAACAGATCCAGTTCGAACTCAAAGGCTGTTATTAGTGACTGATGTTTGCTTGGCTGTTCCAGGACAAAGGGTAAAGGTGGCGGGTTTGGTTGATGTTACGCTACTTCAAACAGAAGCTCCGCATTTATCTTTTGCTGTTTAATGTTATTCTTGCTTATTTATTTATCTGTTTGTTTACTATTACTATTTATATTTTTGTTACTATTATTATTATCATCATTATTATTATCATCATTATTATTATCATTATTGTTATCATTATTATTATTATTATTATTATTATTATTATTATTATTATTATTATTATTATCATTATTATCATTATTATTATTGTTATTATCATTATCATTATTATTATTATTATTATTATTTAATTTTATTATTATTATTATTATTATTATTATTATTATTATTATTATTATTATTATTATTATCATTATTATTATCATTATTATTATTATTATCATTATTACTATTACTATTATTATCACTCATCATCATTATCATTATCATCATTATTATTACTATTATAATTTTTATCATTATTAGAATTAGAAATGGAGAGAGTGGGTAGTTTGAGATTTGAGGTAAAGGTGGAACTTCGCCAGGGATATGTTATGTCGCCTTGGCTGTTCAATTTATACATGGATGGGGTAGTATACGAGGTAAACGCAAGGATAATGGGCCAGGGATTGGAGGTGGTTAAAGAAAACAGAGAAAGTGGGAGATAAGCCAGTTGTTGTTTGCTAACGACATTGCGCTTGTAGCTGGATCAAAGGAGGGATTAAGAAAGTTAGTGACGGAGTTCGGGAAGGTGTGTGAAAGAAAAAAGTTGAAGAAAAATGAACCAACAGCACTGTATGGGGCAGAAACATGGAGCATAAGAGAAGAAGAGAGAAGTTTAAATGTGTGTGAGATGAAATGCTTGAGAAATATGATAGGGGGTTACTAGGCTGGATAGAGTGAGAAACGAGGAGGTGAGGCGGAGAGCGGGGCTGAAAGGTGAGTTGGGAGATAGGGTTGATGAAGGAGTATTGGGATGGTTTGGACACATGGAAAGAATGAGTGAAGAAAGATTAGTAAAAGAGGTGTGGAAGGCAGAGGCGGAGGTAGTGAACATGAGGGGGCGACCAAGGATGAGATGGGGGTAAAAGGGGCATCGAGAAAGAGGAGAATGTTTGTTAAGGGAGGAGGGGAAAAGACAGAAGATAAGAGTGAGTGGAGAATGGATGTGTATGAATGATACTGTGATGCATGAGAGGGAGTGAGTGTGGGATGGGGGTGAAGGAGTATGTGTGAATGGTTTTTTGACGCAGCCCAAAGATATTTCTCCCCGTCTTCTTTTTTCCGCATGAGGGGAAAGAGAGGGGAGGGGGGGTTGCCGGTTCAATGAAGTGGCCTTGCTGTGGATGTGCTGTGTCTTGCTGCATTTCTTCTTACCCAAGGCAGTGGGCGAGATGCAAGGATGACCCATCATCCAGGAGGAGTCAAGAAAAAAGGGAGGGAGGGGTGGTGAATGGGAGTGGAATATGTGGAGATGAAATGGGTGGGAGTGGAATTATGCCTTTGAATTTGGCTACCTCCCTTCTAAGGGAAGAAAAGCCCATTGGTATATGTATGTACTATCATCACTACTATCATCACCATCATCATCATCATCATCATCATCATCATCATCATCATCATCATCATCATCATCATCATCATCATCATCATCATCATCATCATCATCATCATCATCATCACCATCATCATCACCATCATCATCACCATCAACATCATCATCATCATCATCATCATCATCATCATCATCATCATCATCATCATCATCATCATCATCATCATCATCATCATCATCATCATCATCATCATCATCATCATCATCATCATCATCATCATCATCATCATCATCATCATCATCATCATCATCATCATCATCATCATCATCATCATCATCATCATCATCATCATCATCATCAAAACAGTCATTATCTTTATCATCCCCATTAGGTCACCAGTGCTTCTATTCTTATGAAAAACATGTCAGTCACTAATTTTTCGACACATGGAGCTCTTCATGGAATGAAATAAATAAACAAATAGGTAAATAACAAGATAAATAATTCCATTGAGTTATTACAACTACATCAATATTTACCAACACCACTTCACTCTAGTTGTGGGCAGGCGATTTTTTCCCTCTCTCTCTCTCTCTCTCTCTCTCTCTCTCTCTCTCTCTCTCTCTCTCTCTCTCTCTCTCTCTCTCGCTCTCAGCTGATGGGGTGCACAGGCTAAACTGGCCATATGACCCCAGCGTTTGGTTCTCCTTCTTGACTTTGTCTCCCCCCGCCCCGCCCTCTCCCCCCTA
>NC_134820.1:17825728-17835728 GCF_046742065.1 Oratosquilla oratoria | reverse complement strand
TCTACCCAAAATACCTCCAGCCAGAATCCCACACCCAAAATACCTCCACCCAGAATACCTCCAAAACCGCCCAAAATACCTCCATGCATAATATACCTTCCATGCCACAAGGATAAGCATGAATATAATAGGATATAATATGTACATGTAGGATACAATATTGTGCTGCTTGTGCTGCTTAGAAGGTGCCCTCTAAAGGGGCATTTAGACGGCCAAACGGTTTGACAATCCCGGTTTGTCAAACAAGTGTTTGAAGTGATGTTTGACCTTGTGAATAGGGTGTTTGGTTGTCAAACACGTTCGACAAACGTGTTTGACGACCAAATATCCCATTCACACGGTCAAACATCACTTCAAACATTTGTTTGACAAAACGGGTTTGTCAAACTGTTTGACCGTATAAATGGCTCTTAAGGTATCTTGGTATCGAGAGGGACAAGGCCAAGAGGGAGACCCAGGAAATGATGGAAGGATGGAATCAGAGATGCAATAGAAACGAGAGGAGAGACAATGGAGACGATAGAAGATGAAGAGAGGTACAGAGATCGATTCCCAATGGAGAAACTTTACGAGGCATCACAACTGACAGGGTAACTGCCCTACCTGATGTATGGTGAGAAGGTAGTGAGAAGAATTTAAGGGGTTTAATAAAACCCCTACGGATCAGATTTCCGTAGCACTATTTTGTTATCGGAGACTGGAAGAAAGAAAAAAGGGTAGATAATTTCATCTACTCTCCCTTATTCCTACTGTCATTCTTAACACACTCTTTTATCACTTCTATGACCTTTTTTTTTGTGCAATATCGTCTCCAAAAAGACAAAAGCGCTCGTTACCATTACCTAATACTATTCCTCTTCGCTATTACCGTCCCGTCACCTTCTTCTCTGGTGTTCTACAGCCCTCTTTCACCTTCCCCCACGTGACCTGCCTTGACCTGATGTACGTACAGGGACTTACACCCTCGTGCCTGACCTATCACGTCCTCACGTGCTTCCAACGGCCGGGGAAGCCCCGCTATCTCCACCATCGAACTCACTCCTCCTCCTCCTCTTCCTCCTCCTCCTCTTCCTCCTCCTCCTTCGGCGTGAAGAAGACGCTGGTCTCCGCCAACGCCCACGGAGCGCTTCTCCGGAGGTGACGATGGAGTGGAGTTTGCAGGACTCGAACCTACTCTGTAGGATGACGTAGCTCATCCATGACGCTGATGGGGGTGAGCGTATTTTGACAATGATAACAATAACAAGAACATTACAACTACAAAATAATAATAATGAAGATAGCAAAAACAATAATAATGAAAATAATGATAATGATGATAATAGTAATGATAATTAAAAAAAATCGATAGTAATAATAGTAATGATAATAAATATATCAATAATAATAATAATAATGATAATAATAAAAATAACAATATTAATAATAATAATAATAATAATAATAATAATAATGATAATAATAGTAATAATAATAATATAATAATAATAATAATAATAATAATGATAATATTAATACTACTACTGCTACTAATAATGATAATATTAATACTACTACTGCTACTAATAATAATGATAATAATAATAATAATAATAATAACAATAATAATAATAATAATTATAATGATTATAATAATAACAATGACAATAACCATAATAATAATAATAATAATAATAATAATAATAATAATAATAATAATAATAATAATAATAATAATAATAATAATAATAATAATAATAATAATGATAATAATAACAATAATAACAATAATAATAAAAATAAATAATAATATAATAATGATAATAATGACAATGGATATAACAATAACAGATATAATAATAATAATAATAATAAATAATAATAATAATAATAATAATAATAATAATAATAATAATAATAATAATAATAATAATAATAATAATAATAATAATAATAATAATAATAATAATAATAATAATAATAATAATTATAATAATGTGTGAACATTGTGACGCATGTGGATAGGTGGTAAAGGGAACTGAGGGAAATACTTTTATCGCTAACCAGTTTCGCTTGAGTGGCTTCTTCAGAGGAATAGTGCTCGAAGTCAATCTGGTTAATTCATACATAACAAAAGAGGGCAAGAAAGGGACGCGGCGACGTTTCTTGCCGGATCACTAATACACGCCTCCTGCCGGAGGGATGAGTTGTCCACCGTTCGGTCGTGCTATCGGTAGATGAATTATCCGCCTGCTGGTCGTCGTGTGGATGAGTTGTCCGCCTGGATCAGGGGCTCCATGCATTTGTTCAAGATAATGATGCGTACTGCAGTCTTAGCCCATACCAAATCCCCAGTCCTCTTATTAATATTTTTTTGGTTGGTGATGAATACGGTCTTCGTCCTCCTATCATGTACACTATAGAAATGGATTAAGTAATTTTAATTCCTCGATTTCCTGTAAACTTTAAAATTAACGTTACCTCCTGACCTTACTAACATGGTGTCCAGAAAAAAGTAATTGTCCGTCTAACTCTCTTTCAACCATAAATTGGATATTGATTTTTACACTGTTGAGCTTAGCTAATAAGTTTTCAATATTTGTATTGGAGTGGGTGGTCACGAGTACATCGTCTACGTATCTTACCCATACAGTATTTTGTGGTACTATGTGGATGAAAGACTTGCTTTCTAGCATTTCGCATTTTTAGTGAGGAATTCTTAACAGAAAAAATAAAATCAATAAAGTCGACATTTGAGAGACTTAAGTACTCTAAGGGATTACTTTGCACCCTGGAAGAGGAAGCCCGTAATATCTTACATAACAAAGGAGAAAAAAACTGCCAAACTCTTTTAACATGAGACCTTGACAAATTCATGTCACTCTCTAACATTCGACTTGCGACATCCACTGCCATGAAAGTGAAGGACCTAGTAAAAAGTAAACCAGACGCAACCAAAAATAAGAATAGTTTAGTCTATGAAATCCCGTGTGGCGGATGCGATAAAAAATATTTTTGTGAAACTAGCAGGGGCCTGGACGCTAGGCTAAAAGAACATAAAGCAGATGTTAGACACCACAGGATAAGCAGTGCGTTAGTTAATCATGTCGACGGACAAGGTCATTTACTGAAATGAGATGATGCAAAACAATCATGGATAACCTCACCAACCAGAACATACATACATACATATACCAAAGGCTTTTTCCCCCTACATGGGGGTAGCCACAAAGAAAAAGGCATAGAAACCACCCCCACCCGTTCCATTTCCTATATATTCCACTTCCCTCCACCCTCCTTCCTCCCTCTTATCTTGGCACCTCCTGGATGACGGGTCATCCCTGCATCCTGTCCACTGCCCTGGGTTAGAAGCAGTGTCGCAAGACACAGCGCATCCGCAGCAAGGCCGCTTCATTAAATCGGCGACCCCCCCCTTCTCCGTCCCCCCATGCTTAGGAGGAGAAGACGGGGAGAAATCCCTTTGGGCTGCGTCAAATTTTGCTCACACATACTACCTCATCCCCCATCCCCCAGCCCATTCCACCTCATGCATCACAACATCATCCATATACAACCATTCTCCATTCACCCCTGTCTTCTGTCCTCTCCCGTCCTTCCTCAACAGACATTCCCCTCTTCCCCAAAGCCCCCTTCACCCCATCCATCCACCTCATCCTAGGACGTCCCCTCATGTTCACACCCTCCACATCTGCCTTCCATACCTCTTTTACTAGTCTTTCTTCACTCATTCTTTTCATGTGTCTAAACCATACTAATACTTTTTCATCAACCCTATCTCCCAACTCCTTTCTCCTCATTTCTCACTCTATCTAGCCTAGTAACCCCCATCATACTTCTCAGACACCTCATCTCAAACATTCAAACTCCTTCTCTCTTCCTCTCTTATGTTCCATGTTTCTGCCCCATACAGTGCTGTTGGCACAATCACTCCTTCATACAGTCTCCTCTTAGCATCCATTCCCAAATGTCTATTCTTCATTACACTCTTCAATCCACCAAGGCATTTACTCGCTTCTCTCAATCTACATTCTACCTCCACCTTCACTCCAACTTTTCCTGCCACATTTGCACCCAAGAATCTAAAACTATCCACTTCCTCCAATCGCTCTCCCTTAATGCTCACTTCCAGTCTACTGCCACTTTCACCCCATGTACATTTCATCACCTTAGTTTTACCCACATCTATCTTTAGCCTTCTTCTATCACAAACTCTCCCAAACTCTGTCACCAACTTCCTCAGTCCCTCCTCCGATCCTGCCACAAGCGCAGTGTCGTCCGCAAACAACAGCTGGCTCACCTTCCACTTTTCTCCATTTTCTTTAACCATCTCCAATCCCTGACCCACTACCCTTGCATTTACCTCTCGCATTACCCCATCCATGTATAAGTTGAAACATGTACACCACATTTAGCAGCTCCCTAAAATACTCTGCCCACCTTCCTCTCACTGCCTTCTCTTCCATTATCATCTCCCCATCTGCACCTTTTACCTTTTCCTCTCTACTTGATTCGCCTCCTTTTTCTTTTTAATTTCCCTCCAAAACATCTTTTTATTGCTTTCAAAATTTTCTGTCATACTCTTACCCCATTTCACATCTACTCTCCTGTTTGCTTTCTTTTATCTTATGCTTAGCTTCCTTTCTCTTTACCTTGTACATCTCATACGATTCCCTCGTCCTAATTTGCAGCCAATCTATGAATGCCTGCTTCTTTTCTTCTACACATTTCTTTGCTTCCTCATCCCACCACTCACCACCCTTCCTTCTTTTCCTCCCTTCCTCCTTGTTCCACACACCATCTTTGTACACCTCATGACTCCCTCCTTGAACCATCCCCATTCCTCCTCCACTCCTAGTTCTACTCTATCCTTTACTCTCTCCCACTCTTCTTTCAGTTTCTTCTTAAACTCACTCTCCTTTTTTCCTCATTTAAGTAGTTCACTCTAAGTACCTCCCGACCTTCTGTCCTTTTCCTCTTTCTCCACCTATTCTCCACTCTCATTTTACCTTCCACCAGAAAATGACCTGATAGTCCCCCGCTTTCTCCCCTTAGAACATGTACATCCTTAACTCTTCCTACCACACTCCTGGTCACCACTACATAGTCCATTAACGCTCTATCTGCCACCCTTCCATCCACCACCCTCTCCCATGTGTACTTATGCTTGACTTTCTTCTTAAATAGTGTATTAGCTATCATCAACTCTCTTTCAAGACATATCTCCACCATCATTTCTCCACTATAATTTTTACCGGGAACCCCATACTTCCCAATCATTTCGTCTATTGGCTCGTTTCCTCACCTAGCATTAAGGTCTCCCTATACAACTATATTGACATTTCTCCCTAATCCCTCTATACACTCATTTATATCTACCCAAAAAGCCTCCCTTTCCTCTACGCTCTTCTCACTACCAGGTCCATACGCCCCATATAGACCCTAAAGTATCAACTGCATGCTACTTTGCCACAATAACATGCAGCCAATACCAGAAAAATATTAATAAGAGGACTGGGGCTAAGGCAGCAGTACGCATCATTATCTTGGACAAAATGCATAGAGCGCCTGATCCAGGCGGACAACTCATCCACGCGACGACCAGCAAGCGGATAATTCGTCCAACGACAGCGGCAACTGAACGGCGGACAACTCATCCCACCGCATTGAGTGGTGTTCCATCAAGACACGTCGCCGCGTCCCTTACTCGCCCTCTATTGTTATGTATAAATTGACCAGCTTGACTTCGAGCACTATCCCTCTGAAGATGCCACTCAGGCGAAACTAGTTAGGAATAAATGTATTTCCCTCAGCCCACGTTCCCTTTACCACCTATCCACAATAATAATAATAATGATAATAATAATAATAATAATAATAATAATAATAATAATAATAATAATAATAATAATAATAATAATAATAATAATAATAATAATAATAATAATAATAATAATAATAATAATAATAATAATAATAATAATAATAATAATAATAATAATTAATAATAATAATAATAATAATAGTAATAATAATAATAATAATAATAATAATAATAATAATAATAATAATGATAATAATAATAATAATAATAATAATAATAATAATAATAATAATAATAATAATAATAATAATAATTATAATAATATGATCATAATCTCACTCATGCCTACTGTCATCCTTTTCACTATATATTTCCATCCCTCTTAGCCTTTTCTGGCCACCACCTACCCAGCCCCTTTCTCCTGGAGCCGTAGCCAACACTCGCGTTGACAGATAAAGCCTTGGGTAGAAAGGTTATGTAGAAGGGAGTTTCTTTCATCTGCAGAAGCTTTGTCTCCGCTGGAGGCAGTAAGTGGGGTCCTGGTGAGGGTGGATGAGCACTTTTGAAAAGAAATTAATGGGAATTGTTGATATCGTCAAAGGAGCGAGTTTATTATATATGTTATTCTATTTAATTATCATCATTATTATTATTATTATTATCATCATTATCATTATCATTATTATTATTATTGTTATTATTATTATTGCTACTATTGTTATCATTATTATTGTTATTGTTATTATTATTATTATTACTATTATTGTTATTGTTATCATTATCATTATTTTTTATCATCATTATCAATTATTATTATTACTTATCATTTTTACTATTAGTATTTATTATTACTAATATTATTAGTATTATTTATATCATTATTATTATTATCATTATTATGATTATTTTCATTATTATTTCTATTATTATTATTATTTATTTCTATTATTATTATTTCTATTATTATTATTTCTATTATTATAATTATTATTACTATTACTATTATTACTATTAGTATCATTACTATTATTATTACTATTATCAATATTACTATTATTATTATTATTATTATTTATTTTTTTATTATTATTATTATTATTATTATTATATTATTATTATTATCATTATTATCATTATTACTATTATTATTATTATTATTATTATTATTATTACTACTACTATTATTATTTTATTATTATTAATTATATTATTATTATTAGTATTTATTATTATTATTGTTATTATTATTATTATTATTATTATTATTATTATTATTATTATCATAATTATTATTATTATCATAATTATTATTATTATCATAATTATTATTATTATCATTATTATTATTATTATTATTATTATTATTATTATTATTATCATTATTATTATTATCATTATCATTATTATAATTATTATTATTATTATTATTATTAAATGCAAAAGACACCTTAGAGGGCTCCTACGTTTTTTTTGTTTTGTTTTTACAGATGACATCTAAGGAGTCTCCAACTGATTTCTTCTTTTTTCTTTATTCGATTTCGATATGGACAGAAACGTTTCCTGTCGATATACTTCATCATTGTAACGCATTCTTCTGTGGGACCGAATTTCGAAATTACACCTACTCAGGGTTTCCCTTTCCTGAATAAAATCGCCTGTAGACAACCATAACAAAATGGTATTGGGACATCGAGGAGGTTGTGGTGGTGACAAAAAAAAAAAAAAAAAAAAAAAAAAAGATCGAGAGGAGTAGCTTCTTGGGCCAATAGGACTTGGTACAAAGAAAGTCACTTTCTTTGATGAGGGTCTCTCTTTCTTGCTCCCTCTCAAATCTCTTTGACTTTTTTAGGCCACAGTTAGAGGGGATCGCTTATGATCCAGACATGGTCGAAGCCGTTACCTTTGCCCTCTGTGTTTGGATAGATAGGGAAAGTGGCATTGGTAGGTAGCAAATAGAGATCAACGTTGTGTTCGTTGTAGTTTTTGAACAACTTAATCCATTCCACACATCTGTGGTTGTTCTTGTAGATCTTGAGCAGGATAGAAAAGACCTGTGGCAACAGAGTCTCATAAGCATCTGAGTTCACGCATTACACCTGTGGTTCTCAATTTGTGGTCCAGTGGACCCCTAATGGACTATATAACTACAAGTAAGATTCTGAACCTGAAATTAGTACTCATTCGTGGATGTCTGATGATTCTATTCAACTCTGAAGTGGTCCCTCCACGAGGCTCAAGAACAGCAATCCATAAGAACACAGGCTGAAGACTCTTGCAACAGTTCACTGTCCCTTTCGTCTGCTGACACGCACGTCACCTTGTGACGTATCACAGTTCCCAGGCCAAGAGCCAAAGGTAGTTATGTGTCAGCAGTACTGACAGCTGTGACACAGACACATTAGCCTCTCGAAGAGTGGTTGGCTACCGTCAGCCTACTGGCAGCTGACAGCACTCACGGGCCTTAAGACTGAGGAGCTTACGCCAGGAGGCGCTGAGTTGTGATCGGAGTCAGCATCTTTGACGAAGCGACCTGGGCAAAGAGCTGTCGCCGGTATCAATTGAGTTTTGGGCTCTGGTATAGGGGCAAGATCGCAACCAACGCGCCACGGAGGTGGGCGCAATATTCAGATGAACAGGCACCATCCCCCTTCTCCTCCATTTCCCTCCTCTCCCTCCCCCTCCTCCTCCCTATATCCCTCTATCCCCCTCCCCCCTCCCCACTCCTCCACCCTATATCCCTCTATCCCCTCCCCCTCCCCATCTCTCTCATTTCTCTCCCCTAATCCCCCCCCTTCCCTTCTACTCATAACCTCTCATCTTTCCCCATCCCTCCCTCTTCCCTTTCCCTATCCCACTATCTCCCTGTATCACCCCCTCTTCCCCCTCCCAATCCCTCTCACTCCCCCCCTACCCTCTTCCCTCTAACCCTCCCCTCCTTTCCCCCTAAGACCAAAGTGTCATTTCAACTAATCTTTTTAATGCGATCTATTTTAGTCTGAGACCTGACAAAAGGTTTTACTCAGATAAGCGAGAACCCAGCGCTTCTATCCTCATTGGGGACAAAAATCGCGCCGAAGAGATGAAATCACGGAATCTGTAGAGGAGAGACTTAAGGAATATGAGGTATCAGGAAGGAGGAATAAAAAAAATAAAATTTATCAATATTCTTCTTTGAGTGTAGACCAGTCTCGATTCATAAAAGAACGCTCCGTGACTCTGGTCCGTTGGGGAGTCAGGATAAAATCGTCTCCCGACAGTGCTTTGAGAATGAAAAGGACTGTTTGGTAAGGTAGGCAGATGGAGTATCTGCACGTCGTTCCTGTTCCGAGGCAACAGAAGGTAATGACTCTTCAGCTCTCATCTTACGGTCTTCCAGATCGCCTCCTGACGTCACCTCGACTGGTGGAAGATGTCTGACGCTAACCAGAACATAATCTCTGAAGAGAGTCCGTCATGGCTCAGCGAGATGGTTCCTCGACCTCTGAGGACGAGTTGGTCTCTTCCTTAACAGAACAGAATCGTTTGGTGTTGTCAGCCAGAAGAAATGAAGTTGGTAAGCGGAGGATAGTGTTAATACCCTCTCGTCTGTGGGACGAACGCGCGAGATGATCCAGACAGTGTCAGAAGCGTTGGTCAACTACAGTCGCCTTCACTCTTTCCTTCCTTCGCTAGACAGCGTTTCCAGGGTTCGAGGTTGGCATCGCTTCGCATCGCTTCGCATCGCTTCGCATCGCTTCGCATCGCTTCGCATCGCTTCGCATCGCTTCGCATCGCTTCGCATCGCTTCGTACTGCCTCGCGTCACAGGGTACTGTTGCATCACCGCTTTCACTTCTCACTACCTCCCTCTCTCTCTCTCTCTCTCTCTCTCTCTCTCTCTCTCTCTCTCTCTCACTCTCTCTCTCTCTCTCTCTCTCTCTCTCTCTCTCTTTCTGTGTGTGTGTGTGATTCACCATGGTCTTTGGATCACGTGTTGGACTTGTGATCAACAGCTATTTCCCATCGGAAGAGACCTCAGAGATCGTATAAGACCGATCTATGGGTAATACTGTGACCTTACACGCACACACACACACACACACACACACACACACACACACACACACACACACACACACACACACACACACACACACACACACACACACACACACACACACACACACACACACACACACAC
>NC_134820.1:17813228-17815728 GCF_046742065.1 Oratosquilla oratoria | reverse complement strand
AGAAGGAAGAGAGGAGGACGGTTGGGAAAGTGGTACTACTGGGGAGCTTATGTAGAGCAGTGGGGAGTGTAAACTAGGGAGGGGGTGTAAAGGTTGGGGTGGGGGTGGGGGGGCGTTGTTTCGGAATCCCAAGGAAGATGTGCCACGTGTCTTCCTTTACATTTCAGGGATTTAAGAGCCTCTGTGACACCTGGATTGTATTTCTACAAAGACACACAGAAACATATATATATATATATATATATATATATATATATATATATATATATATATATATATATATACATATATATACATATATATGTATATATGTATATATATACATATGTATATATATATATATATATATATGTATATATATATATATTACAGGTGAGAAATGTAATCACACATTTGTCAATCACGTTAAAACCACTGTTGGAGTAGAAAACTGCAATCCTCTTCAGTAGGATTGCAGTTTGCAATCGAAATATATAGATTCCCCGTATCCAGTCTTTTCTACTCCAACAGTGGTTCGTGATATATATATATATATATATATATATTATATATATATAAATATTATATACTATATACATACATATATATATGTACAACACTGAATGGGTCCCAGTGACTAGAGATACATTTTTATCAACCACAGTGCACTTTAATTCTAAGCCATCAACAACGGAAATACCGTGGAGGCGCACGCAGAAATTGATACGTAGTACGCCCGAGGACTTTTGATGGTGTAGTGGTCAAGTCACTGCTAGCACTTGTCACGTACTGGCCTTGGTTCGAGTCCTCGGGCGTACTGCGTTTCAAATTCTGCATGCGCCTCTACGTTATTTTAGTTGTTGATGGCTTAGAATTAAAGTGCACTGTGTTTGATAAAAATGTATATATATATATATATATATATATGTATATATATATATATATTCGTGAAAAGTGAGCAATGATTCTTTTTTATACATGTTGAGTTAAATTTGACCACAGCTTGGGTTTGAATCAATTTCTTGTTGATAGACTCAAGTTTTCTTATCAAATATTTCGCCTCATCGCGGAGGCGGAATAAAATGCTACCATACGACGTTTCGCTCATCTTAGAGCATTTTCAAATAGATAGTATATTTGATACAAAGCAGTTATAAGTTAAGTACAAATTAAAGTAAGAATTGGGAAAGGTTACAATAAGTTTGGGGGGAGATTTAGTCTGTGGGTGGACTCAGTGGGAATCTGTCCCATGTGGGGCTAATGTCCGGAAGCTGACTTGTTGATATTCTTTCTGTTCTTCTTCTGGAGTTGAATATGGTGGTGACCGAGTGTCCGTGTAGAGAAGCCAGAGCCAGTGAAGTAATTCCATTTTATATATTCATGGTTGCGGCCTTCTCCTTAATATAAAGGAATTCTCAATTCTCCAACCGGTCATGGTCATTGGCAGAGCCGAGGATCTGAGTGTTGTCGACTAGGATCTGCCTGGACAAAACGGTGGAGTGTGTATCAGAAAAATTCTTCTTTGGGGCTTCGTTCTGTAAATGGCAAGTAAGACGTCGGGAAAGAGAAGTTGTCGTTATCCCTATATAGCAGCGTTTCTCAACCTTTTTGCCCTTGTGTAACTTTTAAAATAAATTGCATGTCTCAAGGAACCCCTGCGAAAAAAAAACATATACCACATCTTTCATTTTATTTTCATCGTAATGAATAGATAGGATGATGTCTTTATTACATTATTACAGTAACCAAGAATACGTCGTGCGTGTTTAATTATATTACGTATATGCAATTAAATAGAAAAATCAAAAGTGTATTAGCTTATCTCGCTTGTTCTCGCGGAACTCTTAGGGACCTTTTGCGGAACCCTAAGGATCCGAGGAACCCTGGATAAGAAAACGCTGCTATGTAGGAAGAAGTACGAAGCTCACAGTCATCGTGCGGGCAGATAAATTCGTACACGACTTTACTTCTCTTGAGGGGGTTTTTGGACACAGAAAGGGGTATTTTTTAAGATGATATTAGAGGTTCTGAGGTTTTTATAGAAAATACAGAGTTCCAACTTATCCTCAAGGTCTATGGGACGGGTTCCCACGTACAAATATTTCCTTCAAGACTCTTTCATCAGTATGGCTTTTCTAACAAGGACGTCCAGTCTATTATTATGCAAAAATGGACGCACATTTGAGTTGTGACAATCCCTGTCCTTAGAAAGGCCCCCCAATTCATCTGCATTATAGATCTTTCATGAGTACAACATATCGTGCTATAAAAACCTTAAATTGAGTGGATTTCATGTCTTTGTTTTTTTGGCTACCTGTCTTGAAAACCTTTGGTATATGCATATATATACAGTATATATATATATATATATGTTGTGTGTCACTATCAAATATGGAAATAACAAACTGTCGTAATGGAAGTCGAACCCTCACCACTGCCTTATAATATAAACAAACCGTTCAGGTGAGGGCTCCAATCCCAGAAGGAGAGTTTACTTATACATACACGCACACACACATGC
>NC_134820.1:17800728-17803228 GCF_046742065.1 Oratosquilla oratoria | reverse complement strand
TCTATCTCTATTCATTAATTAATTTATATTTTTTTAGTTCGAAGTGATTTCCTGGTTTGGTAGCGGTTCTCTGTTAAGCATATTTCATTGAACTTGCCTCTTTATTGTTGAAATTTTGAACAATAAATTTCTCTGGATTTTTTATATTTTATTTATTTATTTGTTTATTTATTTATTCATTTTTTGTAGATTACGTAAGAGTATTTGAATATAGTTTAGACAATAGAAATAACTCAGATAGGGACTGTGAAAAGAATCACTTAAACAAATGGAGGGAGTATACAGTAAAGGTTTACTATACAAACAGCAGAAGCGTAATGAATAAAATTGGTTTCCTACGAGATAAAGCATGCGTAGATAGATTTTATATTATAACTATTACTAAATCCTGGATCATTATGGTGTACAGACATTTCCTTCCGAAAATCGAGATAGAAGGATATAAGCTATTGCACAAAGAGAGGGAAAGGAGTAGCACTTTTCGTAAAGAAATACAGCCAATTGTATTATCAACAATTTCATTAAGGAAGAGGAGAGTATGGACTCTACTTGGGTGGAGGTTATGGGCAAGAATATGAAAATTATCATCAGTGAAATCTAGATAGAATAATATAAGCTATTGCACAAGGAGAAGGAAATCAGAAGGGAAAGCAGGAAAGGGAGAGGAGTAGCACTTTTCGTCAAAAATACAGCCAATTGTATCATCAACAATTTGATTAAGGAAGGGGAGAGCACGGACTCTATTTGGATAGAGATTATAGGCAAGAATAAGAAACTTATTATTAGTGTTTTAAACAGACCTTGGTACCTAAGCACTAAACAGATTGATCTCTGATCCCAAGAAATTCGCATGGCGTCCCTATAAAAAAAAAAAAAAAAAAAAAAAATTGTAATCATGGGAGATTTTAGTTATAGAAACAACGACCGGGGATTTTTAGTATGAGATCAGGAAGCGCATTTTTTCTTTTTTTTTTAGATGTGGTACAGAATGATTTCCCAAGATAAATGATTACCGATCATACAAGGGGATGAAATATTCTAGATTTACTCTTAACTAAAAATAAGAATTTAATGAGAAACGTACAAGTGGGTGATAGTCTAGGCTCCAGCGATCATCAAGAAATAAGATTTTATATTACATATGATATAATACTAATGACACACTTTCGGAGAGGAATAAGCGAAAGTAAAAAGATCCTTATATTTCGATCACTAACTGTGATCCTCTTCAGCAGAAGAAATATACGGATCTTTTTACTTTCGCTTATTCGTCTCCAAAAGTGGGTCATTAGTATTATTTTACCAATGTGCTACGACATTACTTTGTTGTGATTGCATATGAAGAATTGAATGGTACAGATAACATTCTAGTAGCTGACTTCAGGAGAGCCAAATTTGAAAAGCTGAGGAAATATTTAAGACAACTGGTCACATACAGGGCCAGCCCGGAGTACAATGGCAGGGTCAGCTGACTAGATGAAAAGTATAGTGAGGTTAGATGCAAGGTCGGCGTGTCATTAGTGCAGTCAGGGGTCTAGACCAAGGTCAGGTCATGGAGGAAGGTATGCAATCCCCAGGTCAGGTCACATACAAGCCTGAGGTCAATAGCAGAATTTAGATGAAATGTACATTAACCTAACCGCTATGATTTTGTATGTGTAAAGTAAATTCATTTCTCTCAAGGCGACGAGGAAAAATACTAATACTCCCCAATAGATGAAGAATAAGCTGAGAAATGAGATCGGGAAAAAAAGGCTTTGCATCAGAATATATATAAAAACAAACAAACGGGGAAACACACCTTAGACCTAGATATAACGATATGGCAAAGAACACGCGCACAGCGAAAGGTAACTACGAAATTACGGTTGCCAGAAAAACGAGATCCAACCCAAAGGACTTCTTTCATCTCTACAAAACAAAGCATAATAAAGGATAGGCCCGATAAAAAACGACGAAGGTGCTTTGATAAATTCAGAAGAAAAAATGAGCGAGACGTTTGATAATTATTTTCTCACGATATTTACATAGGAGAGGTTAGATATGGTACCTAACATCAGCAATAGTAAGGAAGAAGTAGTCGAACAGATTGATAGACTTAAAGCTGCAGATTCCTGGGTTCCAGACAAAAGAAAAAAAAACATAAATTTGAAATCTGCGACCGTTAAACAGAAATATTTAGTAGGTTGGTAGATACTGGTTTCGTGCCTATTTCTTAGGGGTAAGTAAACATTCCTGTTTTCAACAAGGATGATAAATCATCTATGCATAGCTACAGGCCACCCAGTTTGACGTTGGTTGTAGGTAAAATGTTAGAATCAATAATAGCTATTAGAATCAGATATCGCGTCGAGAAACATAATTTGACTCGTGACTCAGCATGGGTTTCCCGGGGGTAAGTCATGTGTAATTTATCTTCTATCTTTTTGCACTAATGTCTAAAAGGCATCAGATAACAATGATAGTTACGATGTCATTTATCTTTATTTTAGTAAAGCAT
>NC_134820.1:17775728-17778228 GCF_046742065.1 Oratosquilla oratoria | reverse complement strand
CATATCAAAACAACAGGGCAGGACTCGCAGTAATGGATTTAAACTGGACAAATTTAGATTTAAGAAAGAAATAGGCAAGAATTGGTTTATTAATAGGGTGGTCGACGAATGGAATAGACTTAGTAACCATGTAGTAAGCGCTGAAACTATCAGTTGTTTTAAGAAACGATTAGACAACTTTATGGATGGGGATGACAGGTGGTGATGAATATGGTGCTGCCTAGTGTAGGCCTTATGGTCTCTTGCAGTCTCCTTCATTCTTATGTTCTTATGTTCTTATGTTCATGTTCTAAGACCATCTGGAAAGCAGAACTTGTATGGGGAATTGTATGAATATCTTTTCGTTTGATATTTTTTCTGTTTCTGTACTTTCGTCTCCTTCTTCCTTCTCTCTTCTTTTCATTTTCTTTCTTCCATCTTTCGTTTCTATATCTTTCTTCTCTTACATTTCTCTCTTCTCTCTTTCTTTTCATTTCCTTTTCTCTTCTTTTTTCCTTCCGTTTCTTCTATCTTTCTCTTCTTTTTCTTCTCTGCTCTCTCTTCTTTTTTTGTTTTACTCCTTCTCTTTTTCTTTTATCTTTATTCTCTTTGTTTCTTTCTTCCTTTGCTCACCGAAAAGAAAAACAAGACACAAAATGCAGGTCAAAATATTCCCTTTTTAAAAAAATTTATTTTTGTTTTTCTTAACTTCCTTCCCCCTCGCCCCCCCCCACTTCGCATAGCCCCCCCCACCCCCCACCCCCCAGGGGGCTCTTCGCAGAGAGAAAACAAAAGACATAAAAAGAGCTGTGACGTCACCACTTTTGTGCAACACAACTCACCAAAAGAGATACAGGCCCCTTAGGTATAACATGTAATACCCTACCCAGTATGATACCAGGTACAATCCACCCCCCTCGCCACCCCTACCTTCCCGGTACCGGTTCCAGGTACTTACCGCAGAGTGAGACATACCGGTAACGTAGAGTCCTGAGCTATGACATTTGATCCCATTCTTACCCAGCCTCCGGTACCTAGTGCTTGGTACTTTGCCCTGCCCGGTACCTCACCGGTGTACCCACCCCTACTTTCCCGGTACCGGTTCCAGGTACTTACCGCAGAGTGAGACATACCGGTAACCTAGAGTCCTGAGCTATGACATTTGATCCCATTCTTACCCAGCCTCCGGTACCTATTGCCTGGTACTTTGCCCTGCCCGGTACCTCACTGGTGTACCCACCTCTACTTTCCCGGTACCGGTTCCAGGTACTTACATCAGATTGAGACATACCGGTAACCTACATTCCTGAGCTATGACATTTGATCCCTTTCTCACCCAACTTCCGGTACCTAGTGCCCGGTACTTTGCCCTGCCCGGTACCTCACCGGTGTACCCACCCCTACTTTCCCGGTACCGGTTCCAGGTACTTACCTCAGAGTGAGACATACCGGTAACCTACATTCCTGAGCTGACATTTGATCCCTTTCTTACCCAACTTCCGGTACCTAGTGCCCGGTACTTTGCCCTACCCGGTACCTCACTGGTGTACCAGATACCAGACGACGCTCCTGTCTTAGACCCCCAAGATTCTTAGTCTTTATTCTGGCTAGCGCCAAACGATTTTATTCAGCTGAGAAGACCGTCAACCGATACTACGGGGCGGAATACCTGGAGAGCTTTACTGTAACTTCAACTTCAGGAAGAATTTGACTTTAGGCGGTGGATGCGACTCACTGAGATGAAGATCATAGATACCAAACAAATTCAGGAGAAAAGAAACAAGCAAAATAAATAAATAAATAAACAGATAAATAGATAAATAGATTAATAAATAAATAAGTAACTAGATAGATAAATAAATAAATAAATAGATAGATGAATAAATAAATGATGAATGAATAAATGAATAAATAGATAAATGAATAAATAAATAAATAGATAAATAAATAAATAAATAAACAAGCAAACAAATAATGAATAGACAAATAAATAAATAAATAAATAAAATAGAAATGAATAAATTAATGAATAGATATATAAATAAATAAATAAATAAATACATAAATAAATAAATAGATACAAAATAAATAAATAAACACCATCCCGCTATTGCATTACCCTCTTTCAACTTCCCTTTTACTCTGGTGAAGTATTGTCCCCTCCCCAAGGACAGAAGCGCTGGTTTCAGCAGACGAGATACTCGTACTCTGGTACTCTGGGACGAGGTATGGGGGGTTGGTCAGAAAGGCGTGTGGAGAACGAAAGAGTAGAGGGTGGGTTAGAAGGAAAAGGAGGAGGAGGAGGAGGAGGAGGAGGAGGAGGAGGAGGAGGAGGAGGAGAAGTAGGAGGAGGAGGAGGAAGAGGAGGAGAAGTAGGAGGAGGAAAAAAGGAAGAGGAAGAGGAGGAGAAGTAGGAGGAGGAAGAGGAGGAGGAGAGAAGTAGGAGGAGGAAGAGGAGGAGGAGGAGAAAGGGAAAAGGAGAAAGAGGAGGAGTGCGAAGAGGAGAAAGGGGAGTAGGAGG
>NC_134820.1:17763228-17765728 GCF_046742065.1 Oratosquilla oratoria | reverse complement strand
AGAAGAAGAAGAAGAAGAAGAAGAAGAAGAACAACAATAACAACAACAACAAGACCAAAGAGGCAGAAGTTCGACTCTTTAAGACGATTCGAACGACTCTACAACTTTGGCGAATCCGGATCCTTGGACGACTCCAATTCTCTGGATTGGATTTTGTTTTTCTCATGACCGTATCTTTGTTTTCGTTTTCTTGCACCACTCTTGCACCATGATAAGGTAAGCAAAATAAAAAGATGAAAATGAAAATGTTAAAAGAAAAAAAAAAAATAAGAAGAAGAAGAAGAAAAGAAGAAGGAGAAGAAGAAAAATAAGAAGAAGAAGAAACAAGAAGAAGAAGAAGAAGAAGAAGAAGAAGAAGAAGAAGAAGAAAAAGAAGAAGAAGATAACGGGAAAAATAATATGAAGCTTCTTTGTAAAGACAAAATATATCACTTGAAAAATAATAGAATTATAAAATAAACGAAAAGAAATAAGAAGAATATATACATATATATATATATATATATATATTTATATATATATATATGTATGTATGTATATATGTATGTATATGTATATGTATGTATATATATATGTATATATATATGTATATATATATATACATATATATATACATACATATATATATATATATACATATATACATACATATATATATATACATATATATATATACATACATATATATATATATACATATATATATACATATATATATAATCCTGGACATATAAAAAAGTGTTACCCGGCCGACGCCTTCGCCCGTCAACATTAACGACCCTAACAAAATCCCTGGGGATGTTGTTGGTGGGGAAGGGGCAGGGTGTGGATGGTTTGGGATATTGTAAAGCCTCCGGAGGAGTGTCAAGGGGAAGGCGGACGAGGGATAAGAGAACAGAGGGGTCAAGGAGGAAGAGAAACAGGCTATGGGGGGAGGGAGAAGTGAAAGAGGCAGAGAAGGAAAAGATGGAGGTGAATTAGGAGGAGATTATGCGAAAGAAGGAAAATAAAATTAAGAAAGAGGAGAGAAAGAGTTTCCCCCCCCCCAAAAAAAAAGGAATGGAGAGAATAAGACGGTCCAAAAGAGGAAGAAAACTGAAGGACAAGGAAGAGGAGAATAAGGAAGAAGAGGAGTAGGAAGAGGGTGAGATGATGAATACAAGGAGATATAGAAGAAGAAGAGAAAAGGGAGAGAAAAAGCCAGGGAAGGAAGAAGGAGAAGAAGAAGAAGAGGATCAAGAAAAGGAGAAAGAGGAGGAGGTAGAAGGGAAGTAAAAGGGGAAGGAAGAGGAGGAGGAGGAAAAGAAGGATGCGAAGAAAGTGTACATTAAATCTTATTTCTATTTTGATAGTATAACACATTCAAAATATATTTTTCTTTTCTTCTTTTTTTTTATACAGGCTTGACATGTTTGAGACTTCGAGTGCCAAATTATTCGTCTTGATAAACAATAATTTTTTCGGTTTTCGGTATCGTTTTTAGAGCTTGAGGCTTTACCGTGCATATTTTTGAGTGACTAAGTTGTACCATCAATTAATGTTAGATCCAGTGATACTGGTGAACACTTGACATTTACTCTCTTGTAACCACAAACGAGGTGTTCCATTTTGCTTCCAAATAATTTAATAAAAAACATTCAACTCTGAATTTGGTGTCTTAGAAAACCTGAAAGCCTGGATGACGCGAAGAAAGAGGCAGAGAACCTGGAATGGTAAGGTGAGGAGCCTACGCCAGGAGGCGCTGGGCAGCTGCTGCTGAAGCCGTCGCTTTTGCCCAGTTGAACGCTTAAGAAACTATCGGGACTGGTGACAGTCACTATTGGGAACCGGAAAAGGTACAGGACTCGAACCCGTGAACGTAATCCACATACACGTGAGATGGTACTCGTCTTTACCAAGACCTCCAATCTCGCTGACCTCGAATTTTCCCAATCCCAGAACACATGACTCAAGGAATGCTAACGTTTCACAACATGACGCCATCGCACCATCACCCAACAAGGAAGTACCTAATGTCACCAGACAGATCCATCGACCCCTTTCTTATACCTACCCCAACTACATTATCGTAACTTCAATATATACGCCACAACTAACCACAACAAATAATACTACTAAACTCATTACTATGCAACTAACACCCGTATATTGTATATTTGATCACAAACACGTTTTCTAGGATGCAACTACACCAAACGTGCTTACCTAAGCGTTTTTTTCATTTTATAAATGGCGACTGCACTCACCATAGACAGGCAGCCTAGGAGAGGTAACCTAGGTCAGGAACCTAGGAGAGGAGACTGGGCGGACTCTCTCCTTTAGTCTAAGTAGGGGAAACATTCCCTGAAGCTGTAAAATATAACAAGTACCTGCCAATAAATAGAAAGTCTAATCAAGAGTTTACATCGCCCGCCAAAGCACTCCTATATGTAGCAAAACCTTTTGTTATAAGATGAGTAGGAAGAGGGGGAGATGATGAGTACAAGGAGAAATAGAAGAG
>NC_134820.1:17735728-17753228 GCF_046742065.1 Oratosquilla oratoria | reverse complement strand
TGCTGAGGAAGACCCCTGGACGGGAAGGCCTCTGGCTGAAGAGGACCTCTAGCCGAAGATAGCCTCTGGCCGAGGAAGATCTCTGGCCGAGGAAGAACTCTGGCCAGGAAGACCTCTTGCCGAGGAAGACCCCTGGACGGGAAGGCCTCTGGCCGAAGAGGACCTCTGGCCGAAGAAGATTTCTGGCAGGGAAGAACTCTGGTAGGGAAGACCTCTGGCCGAGGAAGACTTCTGGCAGGGAAGACCTCTGGTAGGAAAGACCTCTGGCCGAGGAAGAACTCTGGTCAGGAAGACCTCTTGCCGAGGAAGACCTCTGGACGGGAAGACTTCTGGCCGAAGAGGACCTCTGGCCAAGGAAGACTTCTGGCAGGGAAGACCTCTGGTAAGGAAGACTTCTGGCCGAAGAGGACCTCTAGTCAGGAGTTACTCAGAAGAGACTTGTGCCGTCATATTTTTAAATTCTTCATTGGATAGTCGGTGCACGTGATAAACAAGGTAATTGATAATTAATAAATAAATGAATATATACGGTAAATCATAAAATGAAGACATTACCTCGGACTAGAATAAAGCGAGAGGAACGAGATAAAACATTCTTAAAAACTTCATGTGGGAAGGAAATTTAGGAAAGTTCTAGGTTAATCCTTGAAGAAATGGAGGAGGTCTTTTTAAGTTGAATTAAATCGGTTGACGTTATCTAGAACGAAATTGCTAGATTAGGCAGCGCGGTTTAGATAACATTTTCTAGGGGAATTAGTACGGAAAGTGAGGATCATATTTGGAAACTCAAAAGGACAGGAAGGAGAGGGGAGTGAGGAGGGGAGAGAGATGGAGGGAAGGGAGATGAGAAGGAGGAGGAGGAGGTGAGAGAGAGGGAGGAGGAGATGAGGGGGAGGTGAGAGGAGAGAGAGGGAGGGAGGAAGAGAGGGAGAGGATTAGAGGTGAGATAGAGGGGAGGAAAGACGGAGGGGAGGGGAGGAAAGGTGAGAGAGATGGATGGAGGGAGGGGATGGAAGAAGGGGAGAGGGAAGGAGAGGAGAGGGAGGGAGGGGAGAGGGAGGGAGGGGAGAGGTAGGGAGGGGGGAGGGGTGTGGGAGGGAGAGGAAGTGAGAGGGAGGAAGGGAGGGGAGGTGAAAGGGTGGAGGGGAGTGGAGGTGAGAGGGCGGGAAGGAGGAGAGGTGAGAGGGAGGAAGGGGAGGGGAGGGAAAACGGAGCGGAGGGAAGGGGACAGGAGGGGATTTGGGAAGAAAGGAAGGGAAGTAAAGGAGGGAGGGAAGGAGGAGAGGTGAGATGGAAGCAGGAGGGAGGAGGAGGGGAGGTGAGAGGAAGGAAGGGAGGGGAGGTGAGAGGTGAGGAAAGGAGGAGAGGTGAGATGGAAGGAGGGGAGGGGAGGAGAGAGGAAGTGGAAGGAAGGAGAAGAGGTGAGATGGAAGGAGAGGAGAGGCGGGGAGAGGGAGGGGAGGGAAAGAAAAGGAGGGAGGGAGTGAGAGGAGGGGAGGGGATGGGAAGGATGGAGGGAGGGAGGAGAGGTGAGAAGAAAGGAGGAGGGAGAAGGAGAAGGGAGGGGAAGGGAGGGAAAGGGAGGGGAAGGGAGGAATGGAGAGAAGGAGGGGAATGGCATCTGCCTCCAATCCCCCATCTACAGTGTATGACGTCAACCAACTTTCGCCAAAATAAAATGCCTGGAGTGCTTTCACATTTGGCCAAAGAGACCAACTCGGAGGCCAGTAACACTACGGGTTCACTCCACTCGCCCTCCATAAAGCGAGATAAAAGATAACATATCTGGAGCGCATTATGCTTATGCAGACGCATAGAACACAGCTTCCCTTATCTGCTGCTGAAGAGCGGTGTGATAAGATTCTCTTTCAGTTGATCATGGCGTCCAGTAATTCTCAAGCTGATTGCAGATTTCTTATTCCTATTTCTCTCTCAGTCCTGAAGTTTTCCCTTCCCTGTTGAATAAAGTCGTCTGGCGCTTGCTAGGACAGAAATTGGACAACAGCACCTCATAAGGTGTCAGGCGTAAAAGATTATTTTCGATCGCAAAGTCGAAGGTATGATATCATCTCTTCTGGATATATAAACGCGCGTTCCGTAAGCAGATGGACGTATACCTTAAAAAGGGCCAATTTTTACACTTACTATCATCTACAAAACTTTTTACTTCTTCAACAATGAGAGTGAACCGCTATGCAGACTATGGCCAAGAATATCAACCATGTATAACGTTTAGTCCTTTTTATAAAATAAAAAGTGTTTTGCATTGTTTGTATTTTTCTGTAAGAAAGGCCGACAATTTTCTCGTGTTGCCGGGGCCAGAGGGTGTCACTTAGTCTAAACACTATTTAGGTCGTTCCTCCGGCACTTCAGTAGAACCGTCAGGCATTTTCTAAAACTCCATTTGGGAGCAACGAGTCTCAATCTGGGGTCTCGAAACCCTGGGAAGGACCACGGGGGTCCCAACGTGGGACCACTAACAGAAATCTAGTGGTAGTTAGCGGATGCTTAATGTTTTAATTCAGTGTTTGAAGTTGTCCCCAAAAGGCTAATGAACAGTAAAACATGAGTATGGGATATACGCGAGAAAACAGGTTAAGAATTTTTGATACAGGAAACCCGCGCTGTGTGAAGAGAAAGAATGTCTTAATATCGTAAGACTAAACTTTCAGAAACTTTACGGTATGAGTTTCAAGCAGTTTTTATTTTGAGGATTTTAGTGACTTCCATACGAACCAGAGAATCACACTATTCTTTTAGACCTCATATTCACTGCCCAACTCACATCTCTTCTTGACCACATTTAAGTCTCCACTACTTCAGCGAGACGTCGCGTCGTCGCACCTCAGCGACAGAAGCGCTCTTGTAACAGTGGTATTCTTATAAAAAAAAAAAAAAAAAAAAAAAAAAAAAAAAAATAAAAAAAAAAAAAAAAAAAAAAAAAAAAAAAACAAAAAAAAAAAATCTATAAATCTTATATAAATCCTTGGAAGGGAAAGATTTATACAAGGAAAGAATTTTCTTTTAAGAATACCACCGCAAAAATCCTACGGTGGTATTCTTAAAAAAATCTTTCCTTCTATAAATCTTATATAAATCCTTGGAAGGGAAAGATTTATACAAAGAAAGAATTTTCTTTTAAGAATACCACCGCAAAAATCCTACAATGGTATTCTTAAAAAAAAAAAAATTCTATCCATCTATAAATCTTATATAAATCCTTGGAAGGGAAAGATTTGTACAAAGAAAGAATTTTATTTTAAGAATACCACCGCAAAAATCTTACGGCGGTGTTCTTAAAAAAGAAAAATCTTTCCTTATATAAATCTTTCCCTTCCAAGGATTTATGTAAGATTATTGAAGGAAAGAATTTTTTTTTTAAGAATACAAACGTTAGACTCCAAAAGCTCAAAATGTTATCTAACACTCATGTAGCTAAACCACCTCGGTGGAAGAGGACACCTTCCGTCATAGAATAACTTAAATCGAAATCACAAAACTGTACAAGTGCGTAAAACACAATCGTTCTTGTGCACACAAAAATCCCTGGCTCCCATATGTACAAGGGCCACATTGAAAAGGAGTCTCTACTGTTTGAGGGTATTGTATTACTCTGCACAAAAGTACACAGTTTATTGGTAGTGTATGTTGTTTTATACAACAAATTAGGTGATAATTCACATGATGACTTTTGGTAGAATTTCAATTTAAGTACCCATTGTAGGCACTCGTATCAGTGTAATACATTTTCTTTGTCTATTTTTTCTATTTTGTCTCTTATACTGCAAAAGCTTTACGGACATAGACACTCATAAAAGTTAATGGGGTATCGGTGATTGGGCTTCTCATTCGACTTTGAATTTCCAACACTTTTAGGACCAAGATAAGTAATATGGGTGGGACAAACTACTCTTTGTGTATAAAAGGACGAATTTTTGATTGAGATATCATGCATGAATGTAAATAAGCTATGTCACCAGGTGTCATGCTGGATCTTCGAGAAGGGTTTGTTAGGCTGGTACTCCCTCTTTGCCACCTGCAGGAACCATCTGAATAAACTCGACCAGATTCCACTTCCCGGTGGAGTCCCCTAACTATTCCCTTCACTGTGGACATTACAGTCATCTCTCCTTGTGTTCCTGGGCGTTCATTCTCGCAAGTATTGACCCTATTCATTGATACTTGAGCTTGAATGGAATAAGAAACTGTGTATGTGGTGTACTACGGCATGTATACATGCACTTATGCATATATATATATATATATATATATATATATATATATATATATATATATATATATATATATATATATTTATATACATACACATACACACACACACACACACACACACACACACACACACACACACACACACACACACACACACACACACACACACACACACACACACACATATATATATATATATATATATATATATATATATATATATATATATATAAATATATATATATATATATACATACATACACACAAACACACACACATGTATATATGTATATAATATACACAAAGGATTACAAAGGATTACAAAGGTGGAGCATATATATATATATGTATATATATATATATACATATACATGTGTATATATATACATACATACATAGGTATTAGAAATAAATAAAAAGAGACATACAAGTGCTCAAAGACGCCTGGGCCCGACACGCACACGCGACTGAAGAGACAAAGGCTATTAGGGAGAGCGTCCACTCGCCTGACCCGAGTTGGCCTGGCGCAGGAGATGGAGTGCAACTTCAAAAGCTTGGCATATGGCGCCGGAATCAATTCCGAATTTCATTCTATATTCGTATTTATACAACCAAAATGTCCATCCCCGCCGCTTGTGCACTGTGTCGTTTGAGTTCGTGCCCACGGCCGAAATTGAAAGGGTGTTTCATTGATCACACGTATCTCGATCTGGCACGGTTGCTATTAATCCCCACCCTCCCCCACTCCCTTCGTGGTTACATAGGATCCAGATCGATCTCAACGTGACTTGTTTACTGTACATTGTCCTGGCTTTTTCAGCATAGAGGGCAAAGGTAATAACGCTCGATGTAGTGTTCATCATGACTACAAAGACGAATGCATTCGATAAGGGCTTCAGTAACACCCTCAACGGATCAGAGTCACTTAGAAATCTTTTATGGTTGGGGATGAATCTCCAGTAAAAAAAAAAAAAAAAAAAAAAAAATAAATAAATACTTAAATAAATGAATAGATAAATAAATAAGGTGGGAGATATGTCACCAGATACGGTCACAGTTAACCTTTGTGACTACTGCGTCAACACGGAAGAACACTGGTTTTATTGATCGAGGAGTTAAGGTGGCCGAATTGCTCTCGGAGGAATAAAATTGCCTGACGGTACCCAGAACAAATGAACACTCAAAAGTAAAAGAAAAAGGTTTATTCAAGTTAAAAGAAAAAGGTTTATTCAAGTAAATTTTACCCCTTTTCCTGCGCTTAATGAAATTGCTTGGAGTAAAATTAAGCGTATCTAGACTCTATCTGGATTAACACTTTCATTGTTTTATTTTCAATCTATATTCAACTCCCTCTATCTCGCTTCTAAGCAAATGGGTCATTGGTGCTCAAGTTGTGGTCCATGGTCCACCAAGAGGTCCACAGAGATTCACAAGTGGACAAACAGTAATCTAGTGGGACTTAGTGTATGTACAGTGATTTATAATGTTGAAGAAGGGTTCTCTGGGAGGTTAAAAAACAGCAACGCATAAGCATGGGTCCTCAAGTTTTTGTCCATGGTCTTCCCAAGAGGTCCACAGAGATTCTTCACAAGTGGACAAACAGTAATCTAGTGGGACTTAGTGTATGTATAGTGATTTATTTCAATGTTGAAGAAGGGTTCTCTAAGAGGTTAAAGAACTGCACCGCATAAGCATGGGTCTTCAAGTTGTAGGCCATGTTCTTCCCAAGAGGTCCACAAAGATTCACAAGTGGATAAACAGTAATGTAGTGTGATCTAGTGGATGTATAGTGATTTATTTTAATGTTGAAGAAGGGTTCTCCAGGAGGTTAACGAGCAGCAACGCATAAGCATGGGTCCTCAAGTTGTGATCCACGGTCTCCCCACGAGGTCCACAGAGATTCACAAGTGGATAAACAAAAATCTAGTTGGATTTAGTGGATGTATAGTGATTTATTTCAGTATTGAAGAAAGGTTCTCCAGGAGGTTAAAGAACAGAAGCGCATAAGCATGGGATATACGTGAGAACACAAGTTGAGAATTCTTTGGTTGAAGGATTACAAATATACTCAATACATATTTGTTTTCCTGGATGATGAGAAGCATATGACTGTGTTATGTATCAAAACCCTCACTAATGTTTACCAGAACCAAATACTTGAAGGGTTTCATCGTGCCAGAAGGGTTGAAAAGCATCAGACCGAATAAAGTGATTTAGTATTAACCAGAATAATTCATAAAACGTGTCACCTACTGAGCAACAGACAGAGAGAAGAGGAAAAAGGGGAAACAAGAAAAGATGCCGAGATTGTAAGAAATGAAAAAAGAATCAGAAAGACATAATAATTAAATAATATGCCAACTAAATGAAGAATAAAATTGAATCAAAGACAAGGGTAACAATTTATCTGAAATGTAGAGAGAAGGAATTTAATTCCAAGCTAAATTGAATAGCGGAATCATCACAAAGAAAACGTTAACAGGAAGGAGGGGATGGCTTTATCTTTGAAGGAACAGAGAGAGAGAAAATGGGAAGAGATGACTTGGAGCCAGAGCCAATTAAACAACTGGGACAAGAAGAGGGTGTAATCTTTTGTGGCGAGATGATGACAAACACATCTGCAGGATGAAATAGAAAACGGACACACGTGTCAGAAAACGGAGTCCCTCTTGGCAAAGGACAGGTGAGACGAGGGCCATTTTTTGGGGAAGGTTATTTTTAGCAACTATAAAGCACAAGAATACTAACATTGCTAAACTAGAATTAGTGATATTCTGAGGGTATGGGACCTGGTAAAGGTAGAAATGAAACCTATCTCTTAAAAGATATATATAAAAAAGTCGAATTTCACAGTAATTTGAGGTCAGTCTTTTAATCTATTTATTTATTTATTTATTAATTTTGGTAGGTTTAATTTTCGTTATTGTAAACACAAGTATACTAACATTCCCAAACTAGAATTAGCGATCCTATGAGACTATGAAGATTAGTAATGGTGCAAACGAATCCCATCTGCTAAAAAGAAATAGGGTTTCACAGTAATTCGTTAGTTGGCATACAAACCAGTACGAGTCACGTGGCCTGAGATTGGTAATCCTGACTGCAATCATTGGCCTTTCTGTGTTTTCGACGTCATTCAGAAAAAAAAACCTCACCATTTTGAATTCCATCTCACAGACACCTTTTTCCCTTCCCCTTTTCCATCACAAGACCCTTTTTTCTGTCACTTTCGCAAAAATACTGCCAGTTCATCCATGATGAACCCCTCTCATGAAATGAATTGTCGGTTTAATCCAATCAATCTCCCACGTACGTTTTCTCTTGTTCGACAGTCTGACACCAAGCTCTTGCGGGTTTAATCACAAACCATTAACCAACCCTTTCCTAGGTTAACCCCCGTTGCTTTTGCAACTTATAACTCTCTTGAGGATATCTACTTTCATCAATTCTCATATCATGACCAAGCCATTTCAGGCTAGTCTATTTCAATCCTCCTCCCACTCCCTTCTACCCCGCTCTACGCTAAACCCTAACGGTTCGTCGAACGCGGTTCGACAGACATATGTTGAAAGTGATGTTTGAACGTGTGAACGGGGTATTTGGTTGTCGAACACGTTTGTTAAACCCCAAATACCCCGTTCACACGATCACGCATCACTTTAACCCTGAACAGGGAACGTCCAAATTTATGATTTTGCATGGAAGTTGTACCACTTCTGGCACTTCTTCCCGTAAACCTTTGGTTTTTATTGTTTCTGAAAGTGGGCGTCCCAGAAGTTAGGGTTAAACACGTGTCTGTCGAACCGCGTTCGACCGTATAAACCCCCTCTTACACCCCTGGTCGTAATATTTAGAAAGGCTTTCAAACATCTCACTTCCATTACTCTCTTGTATTCAACACCGAGACTTCACATACGCACCAGTCGACAAATCTATTGCTTCACATATTCCATTCAATCCCTCTCTCTGACATTTCTTTATTTCTCTATACTGCTTTCAAATCACCTTTTACCTTCTACCTTCTACCTCTCACTCAATGGAAATCTATAAATGAAATTTGATGAATAAATGAATAAATTAGTAATATGTAAAGAAATGAATGAATGAATGGATAGAAGAAAGAAAATGAATAGACAAATAGATTAATTAATGATACTCAATATATTACGCTGTTGAACACTTCGTATTTAATGGCGACTAGGGAAGGCGGGGTGGAGAAAAAGAGAAAGGAAAAAGGGGAAAGAGAGAAAAGAGAGACACATAGTACCTTTGACCCCTCATCACGCAAACATTCGATCCTTGCTTTGGAATAGAGAATTGCGGGACTCGAACCCGGGTCTAGGAGAACGCGAGACCCTCACCCCACCACTGCACTTGGCGACTATTGGCCTTAGTCTTTGGGAAGTCTTCCATAAGGTCTTGACAGGGTCTCCGGTCTTTATTTCTGGTGTTGTCTTCCCACGGTCCCTCCGGGTCGTAAATGGAATGAGTGTGTCTGGCTGTGAAGGTACTGAGGTTCGTTACAATCACATATACATCCAAGATGCTGTAATGATTATAATTTATTTTATATTATTTGTTTTTGCTTTGTTATCATTTGTCTGTTTGATTTTCATTTATTATCAGTTATGTGCCAATTTATTATTATTTACTGTTTACCTGTTTGTTTGCTATTCAACTATACCTATGCATTTATTTATGTATTTTATTTGTTGCATACATTATTATATATTTTTTATTATTATTATTCTATTATTATTATGATTTTTTTTTCGCATCCGACCTAGATATGGACCAAAAGGTCTCCTGTCGGCATGCTCCGCCTTTGTAATCCTTTGTAATCCTTTGTAAGACATTTCACTCAGTGACTTCCGGAATGAATCGGTGGTCGTGGCCGGCTTCCTCGGGGCCCTGGGTCTTCAGGAAGAGTGAGCCGGAGGCAGCTTATTAACTGAGTACTACTTCATAGATATCTAAATAGAGTACCAGAAAAACAAGGGATAGTGCAAGTTAAAAGTATTTTCTTTTCAAGTGGAAATTAATCTCAAATCAAAGAGAAATACTGTGACTATAACCCGTAGAGTCTGAGGAGACCTTAAGAAAATTGATTGTATAGAATCTGTGCAGTCTCAGTACTCCATATGGAGTTGGATATGATCTGTCTGCCTTCGGGTCCTTTGGGGCTTGTGGAGAAGGAAGACCTCAGCACCTCCAAGGCTTAGACTTAATTGCCAATTATCTCGGCCACAAATGGGCGAGCAGACGGAGCGAGGGTTGCGGACCCAAGGGCCAGAACGACCAAAAGGGATTTGGGTTATCATGTATATGGTTGTATAGTCGTTCTGATTTTGTTGGGTTGGATTTTGTTAGTTATGTCAAGCCTGACTTAACGCTAAGTGGATTTCCCTTTTTTTTTTTTTTGTAACACCAGGCACAGACGCCCTTAGACACACAAATCTAGAATGGCATAGATGATAAAACACTAGTCACTCTCATATTACGTCCGAGATAATTCTATCACTCTCCCTTTTCTTTATTGGCTATCTTATTGCAAACTCTTCAGTGATTTTTGAGAAACAGAGACAGAAACTTAGAGAGTGAATTAAAAATTCCTACCTATCCCCTCATCCTCTCCCTTCTCCTTTACCTTTCCCCCTATCCCTTTCCTCCTTCCCTTCCTTCCCGTCTCTCACCTCGCTCCCTCCCTCACTCACTCCCTTCCTCTCTCTCTCTCTCTCTCTTTATTTTCACTATCTCTCCCTCTCTCTTTCTCTCTTCTTCTTTCCACCTCCTCACCCCCCTCTCTCTCTCTCTCTCTCTCTCTTTCTCTCTCTTTCTCTCTCTTTCTCTCTCTCTCTTTCTCTCTCTGTCTCTATCTCTCTTCTTTTCTCTCTTGTTCTTCCTTACTTTCCCTATCGCTCCCTCTCTCTCTTCTTCCCTCCACCTCTCCCCTCTCTCTCTCTTTCTCTCTCTCCCTCTCTCTTTGTTCCCCAGTCTGCCACTTTGTTTTGGCATGGGAAGGGGCTGTTTGCCTGTGCCTCAAGAGTATTTTGAGAGCGAAGGCGAGAGAGAGAGAGAGAGAGAGAGCGAAGGAGAGAGAGAGAGAGAGAGAGAGAGAGAGAGAGAGAGAGAGAGAGAGAGAGAGAGAGAGAGAGAGAGAGAGAAAGAGAGAGAGAGAGAGAGAGAGAAAGAGAGAGAGAGAGAGAGAGAGAGAGAGAGAGAGAGAGAGAGAGAGAGAGAGAGAGAGAGAGAGAGAGAGAGAGAGAGAGAGAGAGAGAGAAAGGCGAGAGAGAGAGAGAGAGAGAGAGAGAGAGAGAGAGGAGGAACTTCTCTCGGGTGGGGAGGTTTTCTTTGAGGATCAACTTAAGACTCATATCGACCAGAAGGTCTTAAGAGTAAGTGGTAAACACGCGCGATCGCCTAGGGCTGAAATCATTTCAGTATTGCTGCGCTGCGAGTCGTTACTCCAACTTTCATGGCCGGGGAGTTGTGTGTGTGTGTGTGTGTGTGTGTGTGTGTGTGTGTGTGTGTGTGTGTGTGTGTGTGTGTGTGTGTGTGTGTGTGTGTGTGTGTGTGTGTGTGTGTGCGTGTGTGTAGGTGAGGTCACAGCATTACCATAGATCGGTCATATATGAGCTCTGAACTGTCGATCACGAGTCTAACACGTGATCCAAGACCATGGTGAATCACACACACATACACATACACCCACCCATCCACCCACACACATATACACACACACACAATCACACACACGTACGAATATTTCACTACCTCCTGACATCTTTATTTTGTCTTATTTTGTCATATTATATCTAATATTATTGAATTTTGTTCTCCAAATAAATGGTAAATCAATGACTCACCATTTTGGTAGATCCCAGCTGTTATCTACATTCATCTACTTGTTGGTAGATTGAATTTGTTATCTACACTCATTTACTCGTGAGCGTTACTGTTCAGTTTAATTACTATGGTTGTCGGAAGACGGTTTTGATGAGTAGAGGTGAAACCCTTGATCCAGCTACAATGACTTCTGGCATTTCCAGAGCTTCTGTTCTTCGGGACGCCATCACACTGAGAAGGTGGAGCCATGGATCTTAGATCCAGCTACAATGACTTCTGGCATTTCCAGAGCTTCTGTTCTTCGGGACACCATCACACTGAGGAGCCATGGATCCTTGATCCAGCTACAATGACTTCTGCCATTTCCAGTGTTTCTGTTCTTTGGGACACCATCACACTGAGAAGGCGGAGCCGATCTTTGATCCAGCTACAATGACTTCTGGCATTTCCAGAGCTTCTGTTCTTCGGGAGACCATCACACCGAGGAGGCGGAGCCATGGATCTTTGATCCAGCTACAATGACTTCTGGCATTTCCAGAGCTTCTGTTCTTCGGGACACCATCACACTGAGAAGGCGGAGCCGATCTTTGATCCAGCTACAATGACTTCTGGCATTTCCAGAGCTTCTGTTCTTCGGGAGACCATCACACCGAGGAGGCGGAGCCATGGATCTTTGATCCAGCTACAATGACTTATGGCATTTCCAGAGCTTCTGTTCTTCGGGAGACAATCACACCGAGGAGTCGGAGCCATGGATCCTTCATCCAGCTACAATGACTTCTGGCATTTCCAGAGCTTCTGTTCTTCGGGAGACCATCACACCGAGGAGGCGGAGCCATGGATCTTTGATCCAGCTACAATGACTTCTGGCATTTCCAGAGCTTCTGTTCTTCGGGACACCATCACACTGAGAAGGCGGAGTCGATCTTTGATCCAGCTACAATGACTTCTGGCATTTCCAGAGCTTCTGTTCTTCGGGACACCATCACACTGAGAAGGCGGAGTCGATCTTTGATCCAGCTACAATGACTTCTGGCATTTCCAGAGCTTCTGTTCTTCGGGAGACCATCACACCGAGGAGGCGGAGCCATAGATCTTTGATCCAGCTACAATGACTTCTGGCATTTCCAGAGCTTCTGTTCTTCGGGAGACCATCACACCGAGGAGGCGGAGCCATGGATCTTTGATCCAGCTACAATGACTTATGGCATTTCCAGAGCTTCTGTTCTTCGGAAGACCATCACGCCGAGGAGGCGGAGCCATGGATCTTTGATCCAGCTACAATGACTTATGGCATTTCCAGAGCTTCTGTTCTTCGGAAGACCATCACGCCGAGGAGGCGGAGCCATGGATCTTTGATCCAGCTACAATGACTCCTGGCATTTCCAGAGCTTCTGTTCTTCGAGAGATCATCACACCGAGGAGCCATGGATCCTTGATCCAGCTACAATGGCTTCTGGCATTTCCAGAGCTTCTGTTCTTCGGGAGACCATCACACTGAGGAGCCATGGATCTTTGATCCAGCTACAATGACTTCTGGCATTTCCAGTGTTTCTGTTCTTCGGGACACCATCACACTGAGAAGGCGGAGCCGATCCTTGATCCAGCTACAATGACTTCTGGCATTTCCAGAGCTTCTGTTCTTCGAGAGATCATCACACCGAGGAGGCGGAGCCATGGAGGTGTTGGTCAAGGAGGGATTTAAAAAAGCGTAGAAGAATGGAGGGAGAACAGAAGGAAAAAAAAAAGTCATTACTCTTCGAGTGGAGACTCTTCGCCAATCATATAACAATCCTGCGTGGCTCTGGTCCGTAGGGATGGCGGAAAAGTCCTGAGGATATTGAATGGATGGAATATGCAATCAATACCCCATATTGAAAAAAGAGAGTTTTAATTGGGCTTTCGATGTATCCATAATGATAACAATGTATGTATTGGATGTTGGATATCAATCAAAAATATATCTGGCGAATTAACATATATGAGATTATTTGAATATACACGCGCGCAAACACACACACACACATAGAAACACACACACACACACACACACACACACACACACACACACACACACACACACACAGACACACACACACACACACACACACACACACACAGACACACACACACACACACACACACACACACACACACACACACACACACACACACACACACACACACACACACACACACACACACACACACACACATAGACACACATAGACACACGTACTAATACACACACGTCTCGTGGCACAGTGGTAGCGATCGCGGCCACCACTACGGCAGTCCGGGTTCGAATCCCGCCCATGGCTGAAAAAAATTCAGTGTTACTGCGCTGCGAGTTGTTACGCCAACACTCGTGGGCGGGGAGTTGGGTGTGTGCGTAATTGTAAGGTCACAGCATTACCCATAGATCGGTCATATATGAGCTCTGAGCTCCATTCCGGGAGGGAAATAGCTGTCGATCACGCATCCAACACAGGATCCAAGACCATGGTGAATCTCTTTCTCTAAAACACACACACACACACACACACACACACACACACACACACACACACACACACACACACACACACACACACACACACACACACACACACACACACACATACATACGTACACACACACATTCATACACACACACATCTTGTGGCGCAGTGGTAGCGATCACGGCCGCCTCTACGGCGGTCTGGGTTCGAATCCCGTCCAGGGCTGAAAAAAAAATCAGCGTTGCTGCGCTGCGAGTCGTTACTCCAACTCTCGTGGGCGGGGAGTTGGGTGTGTGTGTGCGTGTAAGGTCACAGCATTAACCATAGATCGGTCATATATGAGCTCTGAGCTCTCTTCCGGGAGGGAAATAGCTGTCGATCACGAATTCAACACGTGATCCAAGACTATGGTGAATCACACACACACACACACACACACACACACACACACACACACACACACACACACACACACACACACACATATATACATATATATATATAATATATATATATATATATATATATATATATATATATATACACATATATATTATATACACGCACACACAAATTACTTATTTTGCAGTCAAGGTGTCTTTCAAAGTGTGTGTGTGTGTGGTGGCCTACCCAGCCATAGACGTCGGTCTCGACTGTTTTACCGTAATAAACAAAAACAACGGGGAAGGACGGAACCATTCACCTGACGCCGAAGAATGCAAACCCAAACAAAACGCCTGAAAAGGGCATTCAGAGCCTATTTTTCTTATTCTGGCTTTGCATCTCGAGAAACTTGGCGTTTTGTTCCCCTTGAGCAAGCTCCTATTCACTGCAACCGTCTACGGTAGTGGGAAGTGAAAAACCCCTGGTAGGGCACTACCTCGTTTTTTTTTTTTTTTTTTTTTTAAGGCCGACATTGGGTCACCTCCCCGTCTGGTCAGGACTGTTGGGAACCAGTACAGCAATCCCATGCAACCTTTCGATTCGTTCCTCTCGCCTAAACTCATCTCCACTCACATTTTCTCCTCATCCCTTCCCATTCCCTTTGTCTCCATCTACTCGTTTACATTATTCTACCACTTTGTTTTGTTCTCCTTAGCCTCTACCATAATATTCAGTAAGTTTTAAAGCATGATTCCCATAACATTCAGCAATATCCGAAGTATGTTCCCCATAACATATAGTAGCTTCTGAGGTATGTCCTCCATGATATTCAGTAACTTCTGAAATATATTCCCCATAATATTCAGTAACTTCTGAGATATGTTCCCCATAACATTCAGTAACTTCTCAAGTATATCCCCCATAACACTCAATAACTTCTGAGGCATGTCCCCCATAATATTCAGTAACTTCTGAGATATGTTCCCCATAAAACTCAGTAGCTTCTGAGGTATGTCCCACATAACATTCAGTAGCTTCTAAGGTATGTCCCCCATAATAGTCAGGAGGCTCTGAGGTATGTTCCCCATAATATATAGTAGTTTCTGAGGTATGTTCCCCATAACATATAGTAGTTTCTGAGGTATATTCCCCATAACATATAATAGCTTCTGAGGTATGTACCCCATAACATATAGTAGCTTCTGAGGTATGTTCCCCATAACATATAGTAGCTTCTGAGGTATGTACCCCATAACATATAGTAGCTTCTGAGGTATGTTCCCCATAACATTCAGTAACTTCTGAGGTATGTCCCCCATAACACTCAATAGCTTCTGAGGTATATCCCCCATAATGTTCAGTAGCTTTTGAGGTATGTCCTCCATTGTATTCAGTAACTTCTGAAATATATTCCCCATACTATTCAGTAACTTCTGAGATATGTTCCTCATAAAATATAGTAGCTTCTGAGGTATGTTCCCCATAACACTCAGTGGCTTCTGAGGTGTGTCCCGCATTATTTTCAGTAGCTTCTGAAGTATATTTCCCATATCATTCAGTTACTTCTGAGGTATGCCTATAACATTCAGTAGCTTCTGAGGTATGTCCCCTATAACATTCAGTAGCTTCTGAGGTATGTCTCCTATAACATTCAGTAACTTCGGTGGTAAATGCCCCATAAAATTCAGTAACTTCTGAAATATATTCCCCATAACATTCAGTAACTTCTGAGGTATGTTCTCCATAACATTCAGTAGCTTCTGAAGTATGTCCCCCATAACACTCAGTAACTTCTGTGGTATGCCCCCCATAATATTCAGTAACTTTCAAGTGTGTCCTCCATAACATTCAGTAACTTCTGAAGTATGTTTTCCATAACACCTCTATAACACATCCCCATCCTCGAATAACATGAGGCCCGAAGAGCTCTATTGCCCTTATAAGGTAAGAACTGTGAAGATTGGAAAGTGAGCAACCCGGCCTTTCGCAAGTCCTGCAAAAGTCGAGGGGCTTGATTGTGGGGTAGTGGGAGCAATCAGGCTGTTGGAAGTATATGAAAATGACGAATAAAAAAATCGGAAGGTTCTCTGAGGCCCCAAATTGCTTGAATGGGATTGAATCTTCTATTTTTTTCCCCTTTTTTTCAACCTTTAGGTTAATTAACCTTCTACTTGCGAAGAGAGAATGTGCCGCTAGACGATTTTATTTGAACACGTGTTTCTCTGTTTAGGTGATCGCTTCATTAGTGTCTTGCCTTTTATGCAGCAAAAAAAAAAAAAAAAAAAAAAACGCTTTTAATTTCTACTCTCCCTCCGTTCTTCAATTTCTCTTTTACCGTTTACAGGACTCCATCTCTTCGGCGCGATACTGTCCCAAAGGACAGCTCTGGTCATTCTGATGGTATACACACGCACACACGCACGCACACACACACACACACACACACACACACACACACACACACACACACACACACACACACACACACACACACACACACACACACACACAGACACACACTCTCGATGGCGCGGTGGTTAGAGTTCCCGGCCGCCACTACGGCGGTCCGAGTTCGAATACCGCCTAGGGCTTAAATCACTTCGGTATCGCTGCGCAGCGAGTCGTTACTCCAACTCTTGTGGCCGGAGAGTTGGGTGTGTGTGTGCGTGTAAGGTCACAGCATTACACATAGATCGGTCATATATGAGCTCCAAGCTCTTCCGCGAGGGAAATAGCTGTCGATCACGAGTCCAACACATGATCCAAGACCATGGTGAATCACACACACACACACACACACACACACACACACACACACACACACACACACACACACACACACACACACACACACACACACACACACACACACACACACACACACACACACACACACACACACACACACACACACACGCACTCACATGAAAAGGCCACACAGGACCTATGCAGAGTTCCACATCTGCATGTACGACAAATTTACGGGCCTCATTTTAATATATGGATGAGGAAATGGCAAGAATATTAATGTCGCATTTCCTGAGGCCTACTCTGGAAAAGCGCAGCGCTGGCGTAGAGACCGCGTGGGAAGAAGAAAATAAAAAAAAAGGAAGGAAAATGAAAATATGAAGAACAGCTTAAACACACAATTTCTATTGGCCTCTTCCACCTCTCGCCAGAAATAAATATGTAAAGGGTGGCATGGGGTGAACGGGTAAATCAAGAAACTCTTAACGTTCTTTGTGAAATTATATGTTAATAGATGAAAACGTTTCCTGTGTACATAAATCTATACATATGTATGTAGAGCTAAAAACGATAGCATTGCCGTAGTTATTAAATTTTTTTCCTCGTATTCTCAATTTTAATTGATTAAAAATTTGCAATTAACCGGGTGAACTGAAACTAGGTCTCCGTATTCTTCCGTTTCTTTTCCTTTCATTGTAGAGCTCAACGTTTCGTCTTGAGAAAGACATTTTCACGAGTAAACTGTAACAACAAATAGTACACAATTACATGTATATATGTATGTGTAT
>NC_134820.1:17720728-17730728 GCF_046742065.1 Oratosquilla oratoria | reverse complement strand
GGCAAATGGTGGCCCAACACCGTATTAATGAATAAATACTGTGTATTTGGCAGGTGTTCATATTATTTTGTCCAACCCCTGTATATATACATGCATACATACATACATACATATTATATATATATATATGTAATTATATATATATACATATGAAGGTAAATATACATATGTATATATATATGTATATATATACAAATATATATATATACATACAGTATATATATTTATATACATACATACATATATATATATATATATATATATATATATATATATATATATAATCTTTTCTTTCACTACGGCAGTGTGATTTTTGTGTGATTTACGAATGAGCTACTACATTTCTCACTAGTAAGTATATATATACTTACTAGTCACAGCTGTGAATGGGAGAGGAGTGCGGGATTCGAACCCACAACTAAGCGAATACGAGGCCAGCACGCTTTCGATGACGCCACCACCAACGCTGCTGTGTTTCATGGAGCAAATTCTAATAAGAAAATAAAATAGACAAAAAATAATATAATATAATATTTGTAAAACATAATGCATAAGAAATATAAAATATAAGGCAATAACAGGGCAATAATATAATGCATCATTGTTGTTATCTCATTATGAAAGAGCTTCCTCTTTTCATGCATACAGTGAGTTCTGACATTCCTACAATTGGGATATAAAAGTTTGTTTGGGAATTGAATACTCAAGCTGTCAAGACGCAGATTTGAAGGCGGTCGGCGGGAATAGTTTGGCCAGCAGCCGCGTCGTCAGTCAAACTTCCAGCTGATGCAGTTCAGTGTCACATAGTTCGGAGTTACAAAATTCACTTGGATAACCACGTAAACAAAATGTTTTTTTTTTTTTATCTATTCATTTATTTTAGTATATTTTGGTATATATATATATTTTATATATATATTTTGGTATATATATATATATATGTTATATATATATATATATATATTTATATATAGTATATTTTGGTATATCTATATATATATATATATGTATATATATATATACATATATACATAAATATATATAGGTATATATATATATATATATATATATATATATATATATATATAGAGAGAGAGAGAGAAAGAGAGAGAGGGAGAGAGAGACAGAGAGGCAGAGAGATAAGTAAATAGATAAATAAAGATAGATAAATGAATATAAGAGAAATTGACAAACAATAGAAAACAATAGAAGAGAGAGAGAGAGAGAGAGAGAGAGAGAGAGAGAGAGAGAGAGAGAGAGAGAGAGAGAGAGAGAGAGAGAGAGAGAGAGAGATAAAAAGAGGAGAATGAAAAGGCCTAATTCGATACAATCTTGTCCCTCTTCCGTTCCCATTCTCTCTAATGCCCGATGACGTCATAAGACCGATTCTATGGGTGGAAAAACGAAAACATGGAGATGGATCGTCAAAAAGAAAGTTTACCAACTTCAATGGCGTTAAGAGAAATCATTCTCTCAATTCATATTTCCTGATGAAAATGGATGCACCATCTTTCAAACTTGGGCCATAAACTAAGTGGATGGAAAATGGAGTAGAGAATCGGAATAGAAGTTTGACTCAAACCGACAGAAACGAAGCTCGATGGGTAGAAAATACACACACGCACGAGCGTGCGCACACACACGCACACACACACACACACACACACACACACACACACACACACACACACACACACACACACACACACACACACACACACACACACACACACACACACACACACACGATAGCGCGGTTGGTAGAATTCCCGCCCAGGGCTGAAATAATTTCAGTATCGCTGCGCTGCGAGTCGTTACTCCAACTCTCGTGGGTGGCGAGCTGGGTGTGTGTGTGCGTTTAAGGTCACAACATTACTCATAGATCGGTCATATATGAGTTCTGAGCTCTCTTCCGGGAGGGAAATAGCTGTCGATCACGAATCCAACACGTGATCCAAGATCATGGTGAATCACACACACACGCACACACACACACACACACACACACACACACACACACACACACACACACACACACACACACACACACACACACACACACACACACACACACACACACACACACACACACACACACACACACACAAACACATAGAGAGCGAATGCGGTTTAATTTTCTGGGTTCATATTTGTATTTCAAAATATTAATTTGAAAATATGCACATAGTGTCACGCATCTTTCTTAATAAATGGAGGAAAATATCCATTAAAAAGAAATGAAAAAATGTTGGTCACTTAACTTCTACTATCTACTACTACTATCCCTTCGATCTGCTGTCTCTCCAGTGTGACTCCACTTCTTCAGTGCGATACTATCCCCCAAGGATAGAAGCGGTGGTTATTGATGAAAAAATATTCGGAACTTTAATATGATGATATACAATAGAAACTTAGGGCCTTTTCGTTTTTTTTTTGTTTTTTTTTGTCTTCTATTTCTTTTCTATTTTTTTATCTTTTCTTTTTTCGTTTTTCTTTTCTTTTCTCTTTTGTTTTTTCTTACTTTTTTGTATTTTCTTCTTTTCATGTTTCTCTCTCATTTTCATTTAGACATTTTCTTTCTTTTTTCGTGTAATTTTTCTCCTTTTTGTTTTTCTTCCGCTTCTTTTCTTCTTTCTCCGCCACCTTCCTTTCTTATTTTCTCCTAATCCTCCTCTTCTTCCTTCCCCTCCTCTTCTTCCTCCTCCTCATCATATTCTTTCTTTTCTGAACCTTCTTCCTCCTCCTTCTCCAAGTTCCTTCTCTTCCTCTTCCTCCTCCTCTTCTTCTTCCACCTCTTTCTGCTCCTCTTGTTCTTCTTCCTCCTCTTTCTCTTCCTTATCCTCCTCATCTTCTTCCTTCTCCTTTTCCTCTTCCTCCTCCTCATCATGTTCTTCCTTTTCTGCCTCTTTTTCATCCTCCTCCTCAAGTTCCTTCTCTTCTTCTTCCCCTCCTCTTCCTCCTCCTCCTCAAGTTCCTTCTCTTCTTCTTCCTCCTCTTCTTCTCCTTCCACCTCATTCTGCTCCTCTTATTCTTCTTCCTCCTCTTCTTCCTTCTCCTACTCTTCCTTATCCTCCTCATCTTCTTTCTCCTCCTCTTCTTCTTTCTCCTTTTTCCTTTCTTCTTCCTCCTCCTCATCATGTCCTTTCTTTTCTGCCTCTTCTTCCTCCTCCCCCTCAAGTGCCTTCTCTTTCTCTTCCTCCTCCTTTTCTTCTTCCACCTCTTTCTGCTCTTGTTTTTATTCCTCCTCTTTTTCTTCCTCATCCTCTTCATCTCCTTCCTTCTTCCACCTCTTTCTGCTCTTCTTGTTCTTCTTTCTCCTCTTCTTCCTCCTCCTTTTCTTCCTCATCCTCCTCATCTTCTTCCTTCTCCTCCTCTTCCTCCTCTTCTTTCAACAGCAATAACTTTTGCATTCGCGTGGGCATCAAGTCGACAGACAGTGACGTCACTCCAATATGGCGGTCGTCTTTAGTGGGCAAAAATTTCCGCTTAATAAAGCCTCATTATTTGTATAAAAATACTCACATAGAAATGAAAAAATTAATTATTTCATGCACTTAAAGAATTTTATTTAATTTGCCACCACATATTATCTTTTTTAGATATATCTATCGTGCTTATCTATACAATCATACGAGTATCAGTTATGTGTATTTATGTACTTATATTTGCCAAATACTGTGCGTTTTCGTAGGTTTTGATACATAACGCAATTATAAAGCAATAGTTTTTTATTCTTTTTACTGCTCACACACCCTAAAATATTAGTACATGTTTCTTTGAATTCTTTATTAGTCTAATTCTAGACACTAGTTTATCAATTCTATGATTTATTTCAAATTATAAGTCACAACGGTAGTAAGACATGGCCGAAAAACTATAGAAGATATATTTCTAGATTTAGTTCCTAAAGAATGTTCCTCAAGTTACCCTCGGCCCCATAGTAGTTAGCAACGATCCTTGGGTTCTTCAATAAATTTCTCTGAGAATAGGGACTACTATGTTAAATTAGTGAGGGTTAGCGGCCATGTCACAGGCTACGAGGAAGAGGAGGAGTAAAAAGAATAGGAGGAGAAATAGGAGGAAGAAAAGGAAGAGGAGGAGAAAAAGGAGGAAGAAAAGGAAGAGGAGGAGAAAGAGGAGGAAGAAAAGGAAGAGGAGGAGAAAGAGGAGGAAGAAAAGGAAGAGGAGGAGAAAGAGGAGGAAGAAAAGGAAGAGGAGGAGAAAGAGGAGGAAGAAAAGGAAGAGGAGGAGAAAGAGGAGGAAGAAAAGGAAGAGGAGGAGAAAGAGGAGGAAGAAAAGGAAGAGGAGGAGAAAGAGGAGGAAGAAAAGGAAGAGGAGGAGAAAGAGGAGGAAGAAATGGAAGAGGAGGAGTATTCTATGTATCTATGTCCAACCAGTCTAGATTCTTGCTTCATAGTCGTCATGCCAGTATACGGAGATGGAATGGCCTAATAGTTCCCTTTGGTATACTTACATTCGTATATGACGTTAGACTCTTTCACCTCGTTCTCTTCCTGATGGGTGTTGTCTCGGAAAAGCAGATTGTAAGTTTTATTGCTTTTGTAACAAATAAAATAATTAATTTAACTGAAGTACTATCATCCACTTGTTTTATGTCTTCCTTGACGATGTCTTTGATGCCATTCTCATCTTCTTTGTACGTTGATGAAAAGTATGATGTGTAATAATGACTTATGTCTTCTCTGTTTGGGGTACGGGTGGAATTGGTGTACCATTTATACATAATATCTTCAGTTACCTTTTGAATCTTTTTGTGTGAGTATATGTTTGTATGCATTTATGTATGTGCATAAGTATACATGTGTATATGTATTTATTTAAGGAGGCATGTATTTCCGTTTACATTTGCATGTACGCATGTACAGACCTTTACACATACACACACACACACACACACACACACACACACACACACACACACACACACACACACACACACACACACTTACACGCACGCACACACACGTCACACACATAAACACACACACACACACACACACACACACACACACACACACACACACACACACACACACACACACACACACACACACACACACACACACACACACATATATATATATATATATAGTCTCATTATACACGTGCGTATGCTCATATATACATAAAGTCCCGCAGTACACGGGTACACACGAATGTACACATGAATGTACAGACGGATATACAGTCCATGTACAGGGACATCGAATTAGGCATTTGTTCCGGGAGGAAGAAATCATCCGGGAAGGAAGGTCCGGAGGGAGGCGGACCCCTCATGAGAGTGAAATCCGGGCCAGTCTCCCGTGAATTCCAATCAGCTCCCAAACCAAGAACAAAACATTTTTGTTCCTTTTGAAGGGTGGAGGGGGACGGGAGAGAGGCGAAGGATCGCTTTGCGTTGGGGGAACATCTGTGAAGAAGTCATTGATTTGACGCCCTGTTGCTGTGTGATGGGTCGACCGTTCTTTTGTGTATTTGGAGGGATTAAGGGAGTTAGTGACGGAGTGTGGGAGGAAAGGGGATAGGAAAAAGTTGAAGGTAAATGTGGGTAAAAGGAAGGTGACGAGATGTACAAGGGGAGAGGACCAACAGCGAGTTAGAAGAAAGTCTTCAAGTAGAGGGGCTGGAGGAAGTGGATGGTTTTAGGTATTCAGGTTAGCATGTGGCAGGAAAGGGAGGAATGGAGGTGGAGGTGAATTGTAGATAGAGAAAAGCACGTAAATGCTTTGGGAGATTAAAAAGTGTAATGTGAAATAGGCAACTGGGAATGAATACAAAGAGGAGATTGTATGAAAGGCTGATTGTGCCGACGGCACTGTATGGGGCAGAGACATGGAATTTAAGACAGACAGATAGTAGAGGAAAATTTTAAATGTGTTTAAGTATCTGGGAAAATTGGAAGGAGTTACAAGGTTGGATAGAGTGATAAAAGAGGAGGTGAAGAGAAAAGCTGCGGTGGAAAAGGAGATGGCAGATACGGCTGATAAAGGAGTATTAGGATGGTCTGGACACATGGAAAGAATGAGTGAAGAAAGATTAGTTAAAGAGGTGTAAAAGGCAGAGGTGGAAGGAGTGAACTCAAGGGGGTGACCGAGGATAAGATGGATGAATGTAGTGAAAGGGGCGTTGAGCCAATAGGGGGATGTCTGTTGAGCAAGGAAGTGAGAAGGCAGGACATAGGGGTGAGTGGAGAATGGATGTGTATGGATGATACTGTGATGCAAGAAAGGGAGAAGAGGGAGGGGGGTTATGAAGTGGTTATGTGTGAAGGATATTTTGACGCAGCCCGAAGGTATTTCTCCCCGTCTTCTCTTTTCCTACATGAGGAGACGGAGAGAGGGGGAGGGGTCACCGATTAGGTGAAGCGGCCTTGCTGTGGATGTACTGTGTCTTGGTGCATTGCATTTGACCCAGAGCAGTGGGAAGGATACAGGGATGACCCGTCATCCATGAGGAGCTAAGGTGAAAGGAGGGAAAAGAGTGGTGGATTGGAAAAAAAAGCTCTTGGTATATATATACATATATATATATATATATATATATATATATATATATATATGTATGTATGTATATACATGTATATATGTATATATATATGTACATATATACATATATATATATACATATATACATATATATATATACATATATATACATACATATATATATATATATATATATATATATACATATACATATATACATATATACATATATATATGTATATATGTATATATGTATGTATGTATGATATATATATAAATCCACGTTCAGAAGACTTGAAAGTCTACTTAAGAAGCTTTGTAGCGCCGAATGCGCAGTTGTTTTTAACAAAACATATATACATATATATATGTGTATATATATATATATATATATATGTATATATGTATATATATATATATATATATGTGTGTGTGTGTGTGTGTGTGTGTGTGTGTGTGTGTGTGTGTGTGTGTGTGTGTGTGTGTGTGTGTATGTGTGTGTGTGTGTGCGTGCGTGCGCGCGTGTCAAGGAGGTAACCACATTTCCAATTAGATATGTTCTGCTCAAGAAATTGAATATAGATGAAGTGGGCGAGATTGTTTTCCATTTCCCGAATGCTTCATTGTGTTTAATAACAATCTGTAGATTCCGTTTTCGATATCAATTTTCTTTTGTTTAGTGAATATTCTTCACTCGAATGCTCTGGCCATCGTTCATTTCGTGTTCATTTCGTCAATTATATTATAGATATTATCTAATATCCATTTCTATTGTCATGGTCTCTGTTATCATTATCATTTTACGGTTATTATAGTTAGTACTAATATCGTTTTCTATTTTTATCATTATTACCATTATCTATTATTGAGAATGTTGTTATTCATGCTATCATTTGTTACTTTTGTCATTATTACTTTCATCTATAGTTGATACAATTGTTTATATTATCATTACCATCATCATTAGCATCATCATCGTCACCATCATCATCATCATCAGCATCAGCATCATCATCATCATCACCATCATCATCATCATCATCATCATCATCATCATCATCATCATCATCATCATCACCATCATCACCATCATCATATCATCATCATCATCATCATCATCATCATCATCATCATCATCATCATCATCATCATCATCATCATCATCATCATCATCATCATCATCATCTCATCATCATCATCAACATAATATCATCTCATCATCGTCATCATAATATCATCATCATCATCATCATCATCATCATCATCATCATCATTAATCATTATATATGTTTTTATTATTATAATTAACGCTACCATTATCATTATTGATAGTATTGCTATCATTAAATTTTCTATTATCGTTTTTTCATCATACTCCCAAAAACCGCTAAATTTGATTTATAATAATATCATCTTTATTTCTATTATGATTATTATCATATCTATCATTATCATAATCAGTTTCATAATTATTTCTTGCATTCATCATAATTATTAGTATTATCACATCATTAAAGTTGGCAGCAAAAATAGCAATATTATTATAATCAATATTATTTTCATTATGATTAATACAATTTTAATATCTTTTCTATGTTTTTGTTCCTTTGGTCATTATGAATATGTATATATATATATATATATATATATATATATATATATATATATATATACATATATATATATATATACATATATATACATATATATATATATATATATATACATATATATATTCATTCTTTTCGTTCACCTTTGAACTCACTAATCTCTAATGGTTCCAGCGTTATGAATGAAGACCATGATGAAATGTCCATCACGAAAAAGGAATCCTGACACTATCTTGTGTCCTGTAATCGTGCTAGGAGCAGAAAGACTAAGAGGATGGGGAAGAAAAGGAAGAAGAGGAGGAGGAGAAGGAAGAGAGTGAAGAAGAAGAGGAGGAGGAGGAGGAGAAGAGGAGGAAGAAGAGGAGGAAGAGGAGGAGGAGGAGGAGGAAGGGTAGACAAAGGAGTTGTAGCCTCCCCGAGGGAGAGACCCTATTGTATCTGCGGGGAGGAGATCAAAGGTATGACGTCATATCGGGGGCTTTGGGTAAAAATGGCGGGGCGCGTTTATAAAGAGTTTGGGCAAGAGGCAAGTACCCAGGACACTCTCCTGCGTGGGTCCTCCTCTGCTCTTATGGGAACTGCAGCTGTGGTAGTGAATGCAGCTGCATTGGATACATCTGTGGTAATAGGTGCTCCGACTGCTGTCGTCGACTTAAGATGGAGTTAATGAAATGAAAACAATAATATGGAAGGAAAAACAGTTGGCGACGGGGGGAAATGTCCACACGGAACCCTTTGCGAAGCGGACAAGTTACTTATTATTAGTTAGAAAACTGTTGCAGCGAGGAGAGGTACAAAGTTGCGGGTCAGAGAGCAGCAAGAGTGACGGTTTGGTTCACAGATTAAACCAACAAATTCAGTTTACCGTTTCGAATCAAGCCCTGCAAATAAACACTTGAGCAGTGAGTAACAAACATCAAATATTATCTCATGTCTCGATGTTCTCGCTCAGCTCGTGTATAAGTTGCGCTGCTCCTGAATATACCTCCACGTGTACTTCGAAACTAAATACCTCTTTGATTGTGGTCAAATCCAAACGATCTTATTCAGATTAAGGTTCATTAGGATCTTACCGCATTGATTATGACGCGGGTGCAGTGGACGTGATACAGGTATGACCCGTCATCCACGAGAAGCTAAGATGAGAAAGGGGAAGGGGTGGTGGATGGGAGTGGAATGGGTGGGAACGAGAGCGTGGCTTTAACTTGGCTACCCCTCTAATAAGAGGGAAGAGGTCCTTGATATATAGATAGGATTCAAGACCAAAGAACCTAAAACTTCCACTTTTAAATCCACCTTTCACCAGAGCTGTCGAACGCTTTCTACCATCAAAGAAATTAGAATTTTATTTAGGTTTCTAATTAAGTTTATCTGGCTTACCGGTTTATCTGTGAAATCTAATAATTTTCATAACTATTGCCACTAAAGTTAGTTAGATTTTTACTTTCTAATAGTAGACAGCGTTCGCCAGGGCTGTCGAAAGGAATGCTGAGTGATTGATCTTCATGATCAATTTTTCAAACTGGCCAGTTGATTTCATTCAGTTAAGAGGTGCTTCCCGATCAAGTCAACTGACAGTTAGCTCACATAGATAATATACAATAAAAGTTAGGTTAATGAGCAAATGAATAAATTGATCGAAAAAAGAAAAATCTTGTTTCCAATCCAACAAGAAATCTGTTATCTTATACATGGAAGATATTCACTAGAAGCCAAAAATGATTACCAATCGTACACATAATAATAAAAAAATTAATTAAAAAATATACAAAATCGACTAAATCAGAGAACTACTGTACTAACCAACTCATCAGTCAAACGGGTAAATTAAGTTTCCGTCAAGTTAAAACAAACAGACTATGGTTAACTATGGGACCTTTACAC
>NC_134820.1:17708228-17713228 GCF_046742065.1 Oratosquilla oratoria | reverse complement strand
TTCAAGTTACGGTTAACGTGAGGCAATTCTATTTGTGGACACTAGATGGAACAGGGTGTCAATGGACCGGGACCCCTTTTGTCCCTTCAGCTGAATAAATTCGTCCGAAAAGCCCACGAGGAATAAGACGTCGCTCTTGGTGTCTGACGTCATTCTTCTGGTGACGTCACTGAACCCTAATGACGTCACAGGAACCCGATATAGTTATATAGTTATTTTCGCAAAGGGAACAAAACGCGTTTAGCATGAACTTAATGTCACTTCTGGAAAGTATTACAAAGGAATACAAAAAGGAAAAAATAAATCCTTTGGTCTTCAAAAGGCGTTTCTATTTTAGATTTTTTCTTTTAAGAAAGAAGTCTTTGTGTGTGTGTGTGTGTGTGTGTGTGTGTGTGTGTGTGTGTGTGTGTGTGTGTGTGTGTGTGTGTGTGTGTGTGTGTGTGTGTGTGTGTGTGTGTGTGTGTGTGTGTGTGTGTGTGTGTGTGTGTGTGTGTGTGTGTGTGTGTGTGTGTGTGTGTGTGTGTGTGTGTGTACGTGCGCGCATTTGTGTGTGTACTATGTGAAATTATACGAAGGACTTACTGTGGCGTTATGCCCTTAGCTTTAAGAAAAATAAAATAATCTAACTTTGTTCTGAAAAAAGGATCTTCGGCGGGACTGTTTCACGGTCTTCCTATGAGATCTTTCTCTTCAATAAAAGGGTGCAATGGCGACCATAGGGCTTTCAGCCAACGACTCGGAATGTAGTAGTTTGTGTTCAGGTCTTGGGGAAAGGTATCCCCCCTCAACTCTCCTCAACCTCCCTCAACTCTCCTCAACCCCCTCAACCCTCTTCAACCCCCCTCAACCCTCCTCAACCCCCTCAACCCCCTCAACCCTCCTCAACCCCCTCAATCCTCCCCAACCCCCCTCAACCCTTTTCAACCCCCCTTAACCCTCATCAACTCCCCTCAACCCTCCTCAACCCCCCTCAACCCCTGCAATCCTCTTCAACCCCAACCCCCTTGCCAGCCTTACGTGTCGCTTCATTGTAATCTCCCAAACACTCCCGTCATAGATTTTCAAAATACAGTTACAGCACAAGTGAAGAGGTGTTGGAGACGGAAATTTTGTTGGAGGGTTGGAGAGGTTTGTGGTGGATGGAGGACACCTTCCACCCTTTCTCCACCTTTCTCCACCCTTCTCCTCCAACCTTCCGCCGCGCCAATTCTCCGCAGACTCTCCAAAACCCGGCCGTCGCAAACAGCAAGCCATAACAGTCAATAGATTTACAAACTGCAGTTACAGAGCGATGTGGGAGTATTATCGACAGGGAATTGTTGGAGACTTTTGGGGAGAAACGGACGAAAGGAATAGTTTCCCCCAGCATATCGCTCATTCAGTAATATCAACGCCCACGCACTGTGGAATTCCAAAAATGAAAAGTCGAAGAAATAAGAGAAACTCGACGAACGGCATTGGAAGGGAGCTGAAGGTTCAGGGTACGTGTGTGTAAGCAAGAAATTCATTAATTCAACGAGAGACGGAATGAGAACGAGTCTAAAAAGAAAAAGAGTAAAAGGCAAAAAAGGGGAGTGCAAGATAAGGCGCACAGTATCAAACAATCCAGAGGAAATTCGCAAAAAAAAAAAAAAAAAAAAAGGGAAGAAAAAGAAAAATTAAAACAAGCTTCGTGTTCCGGCTTGGGAAGGTTAAAAATGGGTTTAAATGGATGATAGCCAGCTGGTGGAATGGAGTGTAGGGGCAATAAGCGCTGTGCAGGCGAGCCTAATTAACGCTGAGGCGCTCCAGGAGGCTCTTCACTGACGCCAGAATAACTAGACGCTATCTGCCAGAGGAACAATGTATATGTTTACACTTCTTACGTGATTTCCCTCAGAGGTGCAATATTCTTTTCGACGATTTTTCGCTGTCTCTTCAAAAACGCACGCTGGTGGCAAAACCAGAAGCGTGTGGGTCTCGCATTCGCTGAGTCGCGGGTTCGAAACTTGCACTTCTCTTCGAGCCCTAACAGTCGAAGAAGCGCGTAGGACAAAGGTAGCGGCTTCGGCCGCAGCTACTCAACGCCTCCAGGCGTAAGCTCATCCTCTTCTTCTGAAACGCGAGACTCAGGGGAACTTTCTTTTTACAGTGTGTCCTTCAGGGATTTGGCGTCTTTGTTCTAAGACTTATGTCGACAGAGGAAACAGGAGGATGGAGCGTGGTGGCAACAAGGCAATCCAGGTACCCTCTGAATATCACAACACACTTCCATGATACTGTTCTTGCTGGGGAACACAAGACATTTCATGCAACGAGAAACGTTTCAAGCTTCTGAGAACATCTTCAGGACCAAACCCGTCCGATTCGTAATTGTACAAAATCATCCGTCTTCAACCAGAATGAAAAATAGAAAGTGTTCCACAGTGTTGGTGAAGGTCTGGGGATTCTTCTTGACCTTCTATTGTCGGGAGATTTTGTTCAGCAAGATAGGAACATCATGCGGTTGCCACAACAAAAGTATGGAATATGGCGGAGGGGTTTCAGTCAAGCCACAAAACACACACAAAACCTTTTTGCTCACATCAGTTGTAATATAAATAAAAGGAAACGATAATAGAAAATAGAATAAGATAAATAAACTAATAACTAACTAGATAAATAGATAAATGGAAAGACATGACACCGTCAACAAGGTCTTTCTACTGGAGGCCGCCAGACGATTTTATTTAATTTAAAAAAACTTCCTGGGCGTAAAGTTTTATTTATTTGTTTATTTATCTATTTATTTATTCATCCATTTATCTATTTAGTTAGTTATTCATCTATTTATCTTATTTTGTTTTCTATTATACATATGTATGTATTTTGGAAATAAACTCTCCTACTGGGATTCGAACCCTCGCCAGAGCGGCTTGCTTCGTAGAAGGCGAAGATCGTACCGTCACGCCACAACGACCCTTCAAAACAGAACGAATTAGTTCACGGACTAATCATTCTGCCGAGGGCACTCGTGTGGAACGTGGTATGTACTGTATTTCATCAAAATGCAGGTTAGTCTTCCGACAAATGTTTGTGTCGTTCTGTTTTGAAGGGTCGTTGTGGCGTGACGGTACGATCTTCGACTTCTACGAAGCAAGCCGCTCTGGCGAGGGTTCGAATCCCAGTAGGAGAGTTTATTTCCAAAATGTCAAAATGGCACAAACATATGTATGTATAACAGAAAACAAAATAAGATAAATAAATGAATAACTAAGTAGATAAATAAACAGATAAATAGATGAATGAATAAATAGATAAATAAACAAATGGATATAACTTTCCGTCCAGGAAGTTTCTTTTAAATTGAATATAAATCGTCTGGCGGTTTCCAGTAGAAAGACCTTGTTGACGGTTCCATGTCCTTCCACCGAAACACAATAGGCCATAAAAAAGTAAACCCAAGAACAGACGAACTATCCTCCGAAGTCGCAATGTTTACGATCTTCGACGGATGACGAACAAAAGGACGAAGAGTTAAACGCCCGGAAACGGGGTACACTTTGGGGCTGTGGGCGTGGGCGTGGGCGTGGGCGTGGGCGTGGGCGTGGGCTGGAAGACAAAGTTCTTTGGGCAGAACATGAAGCGAAACTGGAACGTCCTGGCATCAAAGACAAAGAAATAGAATCGCAGGGATTGGGTCACAGTTGGACCAATCAAAATGAAGGTGGAGACAATTTCGCATCAAAAGGATATTTGATGATCCATTGGAATCACATTACAACGCGACTTACCGTAACAATCAGACCTGGCGGTAATGGAGGAGAGAAGGGGAGAGAGAGAGAGAGAGAGAGAGAGAGAGAGAGAGAGAGAGAGAGAGAGAGAGAGAGAGAGAGAGAGAGAGAGAGAGAGAGAGAGAGAGAGAGAGAGAGAGAGAGAGAGAGAGAGAGAGAGAGAGAGAGAGAGAGAGCGAGAGAGAGAGAGAGAGAGAGAGAGAGAGAGAGAGAGAGAGAGAGAGAGAGAGAGAGAGAGAGAGAGAGAGAGAGAGAGAGAGAGAGGAGAGAGAGAGAGAGAGAGAGAGAGAGAGGAGAGAGAGAGAGAGAGAGAGAGAGAGAGAGAGAGAGAGAGAGAAAGGGAGATAGAGAGAGAGAGATATGGAAGAGGAAAGTAAGAAAGGAAATGGAATATGAGAAAGGAGAGATAGGAGAAGATGGAGGGGGAATGGTAAGTGAACCACTGGTATTTGAGAAAAGAGAGAGACATAATGGTAAACAAGAAGTAGAAGAGTGGAAGGGTGGTGGGGGGTAGACAGAGCAAAAGGAAGAATAGGGAGATATGGAAGTTGCTAGAGGAAGAGGGAAGGAGAGGGATAGGCGAAAATGAAAACATGGCATTAGAGATGATGAGAGATAGGGAGAGAGAGAGAGAGAGAGAGAGAGAGAGAGAGAGAGAGAGAGAGAGAGAGAGAGAGAGAGAGAGAGAGAGAGAGAGAGAGAGAGAGAGAGAGAGAGAGAGAGAGAGAGAGAGAGAGAGAGATATGGTGGGGGAGAGAATAAGACATAGAGAAACACAGTAGGAATGGATGTACAGTATATGGAAAGAGATAAATAGGAAACCACAGTTTGATCAACCATTTATCAAACTATCAACACAAGCATATATACTTCTCAAAAGGCTCTCTTAAAATACACACTAGATGAAACAGACCATAATACGTGGAAGATGACGTCCAGAGACCAACTGGTCTCTCTTGTACGCACACATCGTGGTCCAGTTGGTAGCCTCCTCGGATCAAAATAGTATTGTGCCGTACTAACGAGGGTTCGAAATCCATAATTAGGACTATCTAACCACACACACACACACGCGCGCGCGCGCGCACATACACACACACACACACACACACACACACACACACACACACACACACACACACACACACACACACACACACACACACACACACACACATATAAGATGCTGTAATGATTATAATTTATTTTATATTATTTGTTTTTGTTTTGTTATCATTTGTCTGTCTG
>NC_134820.1:17693228-17698228 GCF_046742065.1 Oratosquilla oratoria | reverse complement strand
GGGTGGGGGGTGGGGGTGTGGGGGGTGCTGGGGGGTTGTGGGGGGTTGTGGTGGGGGGCTTGTATGGGGGGGTAGGAGGGCAATCCCCCGGAACACCATGAAAAGCATTTGGGATGTTTAATCCGGAGGGAATTCCCGAAGGAGCATCGTTACGCCCGCGCGATGGGAAGGATCCGGTCTGAACTAAAGCCGATTTTGTACTTCAGGATAAAAAGAAATAAATCGATAAATACAAATAAATGAATAAGTGAATAGATAAATGAATAGTTGTAGTGATAATGATAACAATAGAGATAATAATGATAATGTAAATAAATTTCATAATAAATTGATGATTATAATAATAACAATAATAGATGAGCAACCAAATGATAGATATACAGTATAGATAAATAAGTGAATAAATAGAGAGATAAATTATAAATGAATGAATAATAAATAAATAATTAAACAAACATATAGATAAATATGAATAAGCAAACAAACAAACAGAGAGAGAACAGAACTCCATAAAAAGCTGGGTTGAATATGTTCTTTTGATATTTCTCAAATTTTCTAATATTTTCAAGAAGAAGAATTGTCTCAGAATAACCAAACAGCGACGGAAATAAGTATCTCAACCGAATCAAAATAACTCAAATTATATAACCAATACCACACAAACAACAAGAATATTATAACCAAACACAACCACGATTAAATCGCAAAATATAACAACACTTAAACTTACGAACCGAGCACTTAAAATATTCTTTTCTGGGAAGTTAGGTCGACATTAGTGGAAGCCGTGGATGGAAATAGAAAAAAAAAAAAAAAAAAAAAAAATTGAGGTGGATGATGGAGGGAATAGAGGTGGAGGTGGATGGGTGGGAGGGTAGCTGGCTCAAAGTTGGAACCCAATTAGTGGGTCCTTTTCGCCAGGAACTATTGTAAACAGATACTGACAACACTAAGGTGATATAACCCAGCCTGATACCAATATCAGGAGCTTTAGCCCTGGATGTTCATGTAACTATAGCGAGAATGTTGTTGTTGCATGCACAGTATAAGACGTAAGTTTCAGCTTCGTTTTCCCCACGCAGCACCAATGTTCATGTATTGCTGTTCTAGCTTAATCAGGATTAATTAATTTTGCTTTGAAAAAACGAGAGAAAAGTGTAGCAACTATAACCGCCAAATAAGATAAGAAAATAAAATTCAGAAATAGATAACAAAAACTCAAAACTCAGACCAAAAATATAAAAAAAGAAAAAGAATGGTATGAATACAAGAGAAGACCATAAAATCTAAAGTAGAACTGGTAAATGAAATTCGGATAAGAAAGAAAGATAAAGAGAGAGAGAGAGAGAGAGAGAGAAAGAGAGGAATTAAAAACGTGATGGCAGACTCCCAATAAAGAGTTCCACACAGATACGGAAGAGAGAGAGAGAGAGAGAGAGAGAGAGAGAGAGAGAGAGAGAGAGAGAGAGAGAGAGAGAGAGAGAGAGAGAGAGAGAGAGAGAGAGAGAGAGAGAGAGAGAGAGAGAGAGAGAGAGAGAGAGAGAGAGGAATTAAAAACGTGATGGCACTCTCCCAATAAAAAGCACCACAGAGAGTTGACCATGCAAGAGAGCGAAAAAGAGGAAAAAAGAGCAGAAACGAGGAAAACTGGGGGATGCCTCAGAATTCTTTCATTCACTCATTCATTCACGTCAATTCTGTCGAGAGTTGAGAGTTGAGAGTTGATCACCGCCATCCATCTATTCCCTTCCACTTCTTGTAGAATGTAATTGAAGTTGCCCAGGAACCATGATTCAATTGATATGTTAATAAACAGTAATAGATAGTAAATAATGAGATGGTATCATTTATGTTAATAATAGTAAACTATCATAGTTTCAATCGAGTTTTAAGATCTTCATGGCAAGTTAAAGATAAAAATAAATGGATAAATGAATAAATAAAAATAAGATAAAAAAAAAATGGGAACCGAGCAATATAGACTAGGAGAGGAAAGTAATTACACAGTTTAATCCTTAATGTAAAAACTCAAACAGAGAGGCAACATCTCAGGGTTTCATTAGAAACCAAAAGACACAAGTCAAGTTAGAGAGAGAGAAAAAAAATATATGAATAAAAAATATAAATGAAAATATAAAGAAGAATAATGATAAAAAATATATATATAATTAAAAATGAGAATAAAGATATAAACTAAAAAATATATGAATATAAACAAAAATAATGATAGAAATGAAAATAAACATATAGATTAAAATGAATATAAGTAAAACTAGGAATAAGATTATAAATAAAAAAATAGGAATGAAAATATAAACAAGAATAATGATAAAAATGAAAACAAATATATAAATGAAAATGAATACAAGTAAAAAATAAAAATAAAAATATAAATTAGAAAAATATTAATGAAAATATAAACAAGAAAAATGATAAAGACAAAAATAAACATATAAATAAAAATGAATATAAGTAAAAATAAGAATAAAAATATAGATAAAAAAATATGAATGAAAATATAATCAAGAATAATGATAAAGATTAAAATAAACATAAATAAAAATTAATATAAATGAAAATAAGAATAGAAAATATAAAAAAGAAATATGAATGAAATATAAACAAGAATAACGATAAAAATGAACATAAACATATAAATAAAAATGAATGTTAATAAAAATGAGAATAAAAGAAAATACATGAATGAAAATATAAGCAAGAATAATGATAAAAATAAAAATAAATTTATAGATAAAAATGAATATTAGTAAAAATAAAAGTAAACGTAATATCTACAAAATAAACAAAAACAGTGAACTCATAATCCCAGGCTTCATAAAAAAGAAAGGGAGCAGATGGAAAATACTGTAGAAAAACAACAAAAACAATAGTTTAGGGTCTGGTGAAGAAAAAACAAAATAAATGAATAAATGGTTCAAATTTGATGCAGAGAAAATGGAAGTGAATTGAAAAAAAAATTATAGACTTTGTGGCGATTTTACGACAAAAAAAATTGTACAAAGACTCCAAAGATGGTAATACTCTTCTAGAAATGAATACAGAAAAGAAAGAAAAAATAGATAACTAAAATAAATTCTAGGATAAATATAAGAAAAAACCTTAATGATGAGAATGTAAACAAGTACATAAAGAGACAGTAAGCAGAGTGTATGGAATTTTTTTTTTTCGAAGAAGCACATACTGTATCTAGTCGGAAGTAGACCAATGAATTTGCAACCCATGATGGTAACCACAGACTCCTTGTCATTTGTTAGGAAATCGTAAATCTAAAATAGCCAGGAAGGAAGAGACAAGTGTACACACAGAATAATGGGAACGATGTATATATATATATACTCTAATTTGAATATTATGAAGGTTTATGCATAGATGTGGTCAAATCCTAAAATAAAAGGAATGGAAGACTAGGAAAAATTACCATGAGTCACGACATATAACGTCAAATCAGTTCACCATGAGCGACGACATGACGTCAAGTCAGCTCACCACGAGTGACGACATGACGTCAAGTCACCTCACCATAAGTGACGATATGACGTCAAGTCACCTCACTATGAATGACGACATAAATTCAAGTCAGCTCACCATGAGTGACGACATAACTTCAAGTCAGCTTACCATGAGTGACGACATGACGTCAAGTCAGCTCACCATGAGTAACGACATGACGTCAAGTCAGCTCACCATGAATAACGACATGACGTCAAGTCAGCTCACTATGAATGACGACATGACGTCAAGTCAGCTCCCTATGAACGAAAGTATGAGATCAAGTCCGATGACTAATCATACAAAGTCAAGTCAGTCTACCATGAATAACATGACGTCAGATGATCTTACAACGAGAAACAACATGACGTCAGATCATCTTACAACAAGAAACGACATGACGTCAGATCATCTTACACGAGAAACGACATGACGTCAGATCATCTTACGAGAAACGACATGACGTCAGATCACCTTACAACGAGAAACGACATGACGTCAGATCATCTTACCACGAGGAACGACATGACGTCAGATCATCTTACCACGAGAAACGACATGACGTCAGATCATCTTACCACGAGAAACGACATGACGTCAGATCATCTTACCACGAGAAACGACATGACGTCAGATCATCTTACCACGAGAAACGACATGACGTCAGATCATCTTACCACGAGAAACGACATGACGTCAGATCATCTTACCACGAGAAACGACATGACGTCAGATCATCTTACCACGAGAAACGACATGACGTCAGATCATCTTACCACGAGAAACGACATGACGTCAGATCATCTTACTATGAGAAACGACATGACGTCATTATCTTACCACGAGAAACGACATGACGTCAAGCCATGAACGTCACAAGATGCTTGGGAGGTCGAGAATAGGAAACGAAGAATACGAAAGTAGCAGCGAGATCCTCCGTCGGTTCCCGGGAGTCTCGGATTGTCGAGAAAAACTTTGAAAAGAAAATGTCGCTGACGGAAAAAAAAGAGGGAGGAAATAAAACGGTATCTGTCTTTTCCTTTCCTGACGTTGTTGTTGTTGCTGTTGTTGTTGTTGTTGTTGTTGTTGTTGTTGTTGTTGTTGTTGTTGTTGCTATTCTTGTTGTTGTTGTTGTTCCTGATCCTCTTGTTGTTGTTATAGCCGATGATCTTGAGGCTGTTGTTAATTTTATAGAATTTCCTTTTAGCTCGAACATCACTTGAGCATATACGAGTATCTAAAGGTTTAGTTCTGTGTAATTAAAAAAATACGAAATCCCTTAATACACATACATACACATACAAATACCTGTTCATATAAATATATATACGTATACATATACATATAAAGTACATATATATACATATACATATACATATACATATACATATACATATGCATTTACATGTACATATACATATACATATACATATACATATACATGTACATGTATATGTACATATACATATACATATGAATATACATATACA
>NC_134820.1:17668228-17670728 GCF_046742065.1 Oratosquilla oratoria | reverse complement strand
AGTTTGAGATGAAGAAATCCGAGGGGGAAGAAGAAACAAATAGGAAATAGAAGAAGAATAGGAAAAGAATGAAGAAGGGGAAGAAGAAGAAGAAGAAGAAGAAGAAGTAGAAGAAGAAAAAGAAAAAGAAGAAGAAAATGAAAAAGGACCCAAAGAAGGAAAATACAAAGACAAAGAAGAAGAAGAAGAAGAAGAATAAGAAGAAGACGAAGAAGGAGAGGGTGAAGAAGACAAAGAAAAAAAAATGAAAAAAGAAGAAAAAGAAAATTAAGAGCTCAAAGAAGAAAGATATGAAGAAGAATATATAGAGAGTAATAGAAATAAAATATAGAAAGAGAGAGAGAGAGAGAGAGAGAGAGAGAGAGAGAGAGAGAGAGAGAGAGAGAGAGAGAGAGAGAGAGAGAGAGAGAGAGAGAGAGAGAGAGAGAAAAATATAGAGACATAGAGAGATAGATACATTGATGAAGAGAGAGAGAGAGAGAGAGAGAGAGAGAGAGAGAGAGAGAGAGAGAGAGAGAGAGAGAGAGAGAGAGAGAGAGAGAGAGAGAGAGAGAGAGAGAGAGAGAGAGAGAGAGAGAGAGAGAGAGAGAGAGAGAGAGAGAGAGAGAGAGAGAGAGAGAGAGAGAGGGACATAGAAGGAGTAGTGTGAAGAGAAATGAAAGAGAATAAAGTGGCGGTTGTAACAAAAGAGAAAAGCTGAGGAGAAGACTGTGAAAGGAGAACTGAAAATGAAATAAATCTAAAAAGAAGTCACACACACACACACGCAATGGCAAGAGAGGGGATATACGCATGGGAGAATTAACCTTTTGGCTGTGCATTGGGATGCATGCTTTCCTCTCAACCTGAATAAAATTATTTGGTAATGATAGGTGTATTTGATTTATATGGTAATCTTTGAGCTATACAGGCTTCTCGAAAGGGAGTTAGGGTATGGGGCAGGATTTACATGGCAGAATAGATATATAAATTGATCTTCAAATTCAAGAAGAGGATATACGCATAGGAGAATTAACCTTTTGGCTGTGCATTGGGATGCATGCTTTCCTCTCACCTGAATAAAATCAATTGGTAATAATAGGTGATTTGATTTATATATTAATATTTACACTCTACAGGCTTCTTTAAAGAGAAGGTGCCTTCCATTTCACCCGAATAAGATAATTTGATAATGATTGGTGGATTTGATTTGTGTGTTAATCTTTGAGCTCTACAGGCTTCTCGAAAGGAATTTGGGGTGTGGGGCAGGATTTACACAGCAGAATAAATACATAAACTGATCTTCAAATTCAAGAAGAGGATTGAGAAAAAAGAAACATGAGTACTATATACAAAACAAATTGCCAAAGAATGGTAATCATTTCCAAACATAAATGGACAGTAAACAACAGTGTCTTTGGGATTTCATTTGTTCCTCCGAAGTGAATCAGTGGTTCTCATGACTTCTGCCGAAGAGAGTCTCTGGTAGCTTCTCGGAGGCCATGCAGTACTTGAATGCGTTTCCAAGTTTCTTCCCGTTTTTTTCTTCTATTTTTCGCATGAGGGGAAGAGGTAGAAGGCTTGCCCTGTTGTCCATGTGCTGTGTCTTGCTACATTGCCTCTGACCCGGGCAGTAGGCATGATAGAGGGATGACCCGTCATCCATGAGGAGCTAAGAGGAGAAGGGAGGAAAGGGTGGTGGATGGGAGTGGAATGGGTGGGAGTGGAATGGGTGGGAGTGGGTGCGTGTCTTTGACTTGGCTACCCCCTTATAAGGGGGAAGAAGGCTCTTGGTATATAGAATAGAATTTCACCTCCTTCTAACTTATTATCTCTTAGACGGCGACTATCAGGATGCCTTCCTGTTTTCCGGCAGTTGGTTTTGAGTTAGAGCGGTCTCTTCTTTATCTCGGTGTCTTGAAGGTCACCGATCTCTCTCTCTCTCTCTCTCTCTCTTTCTCTCCTTTTTTCTCTTTTTTCTTTGATCACTGTAGGAGAAAGAGGCCAATCGAGTGGAAACGAGAGTGTGTGTGGAGGTGAAGAGGGAGAAGAGGGAGAAGAAAGAAGGATATATTTTTTTTAATAACCAGCGCTTCTATTCTTTGGGGCCATATCACAACAGAGGTGGAGTCAGAGAGATGTTAAATGGGAGATCTAAGGCGGGCAGAAGCAGGACGAAGAGATAATAATAGATAAAAAAAAGTGATCAGTATCTTTATTTCTATCTTTTTTTTTTTTCGAAATGGAGACTCGACCCTCAACCATGAAAGAACGCAGCGAGTCTGTGCTCCGGTAAAATCTCTAAGATATTGAGTGCATAAAACAGACGATGTCAATACCCCATACGCCGGAGGAAAGGATATACTTGACAGAGGAGCGAGAATGACGCAAAGAGGATGCGGTAGGGAGGTAAGGGTGGGTAAATGAGAGAATGTACAGTGTGTACGTGGGGGGAAAATGCTAGAAGACAAAAATAGGTGTTTGTTTATTATTTAACTTTACCTATTTATTTATTTACTTA
>NC_134820.1:17663228-17665728 GCF_046742065.1 Oratosquilla oratoria | reverse complement strand
TAACGACAATACTGAAGCTCTAACAACAACCTAAAGACCCGGTGATGGACACACAATGCCCAAGAACCAGATGCACAACTTCGGAAGAGTCTGTCATACGCTGACAGGTCATCCAAAGACCAAACCGGAGGACGGTGGGAAAGAAAATGTGAGAAAGAAGTTGACTTCGTCATCAAGACGCTTCCTCCTGAGCCGCGAGATCATCGAAGTCGAGATCGTTGCGCCCAAGAGACTTCGACTCCTCCTTTCCTTCCCACTTCGTCAACATCGAACTCCATAGCGTACCTCTTATCCTTCCTCCTCATCCCGAGGACCACTCGGAGGCAATATCCAGCGCTTCTGTCCTTATGGGCAACATCGAATCGAAGAGGTGAAGTCGTGGTGGGAGACCAGTCGGGAGATCTCTTGGATTCCACATTTGACCCAATAGTAAACCCAACGATAGAAACGCTGGTTATAGACGAAGTACACATACAAGTACTAATTCATTTTCCTTTGCTTTCTTATTCTGCTTTTGTTTTCTAGCCCTCCATCTCTCTCTCTCTCTCTCTCTCTCTCTCTCTCTCTCATTACACATAAAAGTTCTAATTAGTTTTACATTTGCTTCCTTATTCTTCTTTTGTTCTCTAGTCCTCTACATCTCTCTCTCTCTCTCTCTCTCTCTCTCTCTCTCTCTCTCTCTCTCTCTCTCTCTCTCTCTCTCTCTCTCTTTCCTTCTCACCCTCTCTTTCTTTAGTTTTTCGGGATAGTCATTAGTTCTGTCAAGTACCCGGAGTCAGCGAGCCACACTTCCGGGCGTTTTCCAGCATCGAGGTTGCCTTCTGATTCCGCCCTTCCCCCCCACCCCCCCCAACAATTGCCATATTCTTGGCACCAGGGCCAGCCTCGCTGTCAGCTGCTCTTCCTTGTTACCGAATTAATGACAACGTGGGTACCTTTGCCATCCGGTTGTCAGACAAGACTCCACAAGACACTTTGTGTTGCCTTACTGTTTGACTGTGGGGGCGTAAGAGTGGAGGAGACTGCAAGAGACCATAAAGCCTACTCTAGGTAGTTCCATATCCCTTACCACTTGTCATCTCCGTTCATAAAGTTATCTAATCACCTCTTAAAACAACCAACAGTTTCAGCACTCACTACATAGTTACAAAGTCTATTCTATTTGTTAACCACACTATTGGTAAAGCAGTCCTTCACTTAAAGATCATCCTTCCCATGAATGAAATGGCCAGGCTTTAGTATGATTAAATACTGATGAGAAAGGATATATATCTCAAATCACGAATTGAAGAACACCGTTTTTTATGATCGTCGCATCATATAGCAATTGGAATCACACTACAGTAACATTGATGACGTCATCAGTTGTGTATTGGTTTTGCATCCAAGTAACTCACGTAAGGTCCGTATCCCGCACTCCTCTCCTATTCCCAACAGTGACTGTCAGTGACCTATCCCCCCCCCCTAATAGTCCGTCCCCTAATAGGGTAAAGATGACGGCTCTGGCCGCAGCTACTCAGCGGCTCCTGACGTAAGTTCCGCAACATTACCTACAGTAACACATTGGCTAAGCCATATTTTGTATGGTTATTGCAATTATCTGTCTTGATTTACGAATGAATGTTGCATGCGCTGTCTATAGTCTTATTTAATTTTGGATTTTATTTTCTATTCATTTATTCATACATTCATCTGTTTAAACAATTGCTCATTCATTTATACATCTCATTTTATTTTATTCATTTATTATTATCGTTATCATTTTTATTGTTATTATCATTATTATTATCTTTATCTGTATTATTATTATTATCATTATCATTACTATTAATATTATCATCAGCATTACTATTATTATTGTTGCTATTATTATCATTATCATCATTATCATCATCATCATCATTATTATTATCATCGTTATTATTATTATTATTATTATTAATTATTATTATTAATTATTATTATTATTATTATTATTATTATTATTATTATTATTATTATTATTATTATTATCATTATCATTATTATCTTTATTATTAATATTATTGTTATTATTATCATTATTATTATTATTATTATTATCATTATTATTACTATTATTATCATTATCATTGTTATTATTATTATTATTGTTATTATAATTATTGTTAATATTATTATTACTATTATTATCATTGTTATTACTAATTACTATTATCATTACCATTATTTCATTTTATCTTATTTTTTATTTATTTGATTATCCTATTATCTTATTTTATTTATTTTATTCTATTTATCTTTATTTATTTATTTATTATTTTTTCAGAGGTTTCTTCCATCAAGATTGCGTTTGGAAAGACTTAACAATAATGATTAGCGGATTAGCGCGAGATAGCTCATAAGGATAGAAGTGCTGGTAAACTACAAGAGATCCAGGGTGGAGCTGGAAAAATAATCCCTTTGGAAAGACACGCGTGTGTTCCAAGACTGGAATCAAATGACCCTGTCAGTCAGAACT
>NC_134820.1:17653228-17658228 GCF_046742065.1 Oratosquilla oratoria | reverse complement strand
TCTTTCTTTATATAAATCTTATATAAATCCTTGGAAGGGAAAGATTTATATAAGGAAATATTTTTTTAAGAACACCACAGTAAGAATCTTACGGTGGTATTCTTAAAAAAATATTTCCTTAATTATTTCCTTTCTAAGGATTTATATAACATCGATATAAGGATTTTCTTTTCTTTTTTAGAATATCACCAAAAGGCTCCATCGCTTTGCCTTGTCACGCCGTCTTAAGGCCAGAGGCAAAGGATGCCTCAGTGACCTGACCTTTGGAGCCCCATCCATGGTAAGATCTGGTCTTCAAGCCACCGGACAGATCCTCTCGGATTCGACCAGATTAGATCATGTATGTGCTGATTTTGGCTTGTCCAGCCGACATACACGATCCAATCTGGTTGGATACGACCAGATCTGTCCGGCGGCCTCAAGACCAGATCGTACCGTGGATGAGGCCCGGAGGAAGGGCGGAGGATTACGTGGGCGTGGGCGTAATCTCTGGGATAGAGTCTCTTATCCTGTAAATCTCCAGATAAGGGTTGGAGAGTTATCAGTTTCTTTTAGAAACAACCAGCGCTTCTATCCTTGGGTAACAGAAGAGGGTAATAGTAGATTCTTTTGTGTGACAGTATCATATTACGAAGATGTGAGGAAAATAAATCTTTATGTATATTTCATACAAAGAATCTGAGCTCTTTTTTTTCATGGTCATCTTTCAGTATGCTACAAATGTATAAACATTGGACACACTCCAAAGGACCATTACTAAGGACAAACTTTCTGTATTAAACATTTCTGTGAACTTGGGACCCCACCATCAAGGAAACATTTTTTCTTATCCTGTAAATCTAAGATCCTGGCGTATAATGTGAACACAAAAAGTGACGTCGCCATACCACGTCACGACAAACGCACACAGGTCAATAGGTCAAGCAAAAACTCAAAATAAAATTACTTAAAGAATTTTGTTTTGTTTTTTCTTGACGTTAGACAATTTCATTCAGCTTAGGAGAAACCTTTATGGTGTTGAAACGCTATTCCGTTTTCTGAACTCCTTGTCGTTCCTTCAGCGCTAAACAGAATCGTTAAGTGTCCACTAATTAGTGTTTCTTTCTTGCATGTGACCTCACTTAGGAGTCTCTGTGTGCCCCTCAGGGGTTCCTGGACCCCAGTTCGAGAGGCACTGCCCCGTGGGAGCCCCGTATGAGTGCCTCGATACCAGAGGGTACCTCGGGGTTGAAGCCGCCTAAGAACCCACACAAACACTTCGAGAACCTCTTCCATCAGATCTTCGATGTCTTCACCTAAGCTCCTGAAGACCAAGGCAAAGGAAAAGTAACATTCTCTTTCACTCTTGCCCATATCTTTAGCCTATTTCCCAATTAAACATTCAGCTCTAGAGCACTGTGATCTGCTAAGCGGGTGCCTCGGAAGACGAGGTGGTGGATCGTGTCCCACTAAGAGCCACCGCGTGACAGCAGTAAGGGCACTTGATATTAAATTCTTATATTCTAACAAAGATATTCATATCTATCCACCATACAAGGCGGAGTAATGACTTAAATAATATTAGACTCATTTAATCACCACATTGATAGGAACACCATTCCTACATAATTATAAAGAAACTACCAAAGTTTCAATGGATAAATAAAACAAAGACACTATGAAATGTGGGTACCCTGCTATCAAATTGCGAAAAAAAGGTTAATATTACTTTAAAGAAAAGTTCCTTCCAGTTTGCTGTGGAAGTGTTATGTCTATCTGTATTGCCTGAGACCCTTCATTCACGCGGTACTGAGATGGAAGGGGCTTAAAGTGAGATTTAATGTGTGTGTGTGTAAAGTGCGTGTGTTTCCTCATTATAAGGGGGAAAGGATCTATATGTATTTACGTTCATATGCACACATGTATGTAAAGTATATTGTTTGTATGTATATATGTATATGTGCATATATGTATGTATGTATGTATGTATGCATGTACTTATGTATCTATGTGTGTATGTATGCATGTATGTGTGTATATATTATGTGTTTATATATATATATATATATATATATACATATATGTATGTATGTAAGTATATGCACATGTATATGTATATGTATATGTATATGTATATGTATATTTATATGTACATTTATATGTATATATATATGTATATATATATATATATATATATATATATATATATATGCATGTATATATATGTATATGTATATGTATATGTATATGTATATGTATATGTATATGTACATGTACATGTACATGTACATGTATATGTATATGTATATGTATATGTAAAGGTTTCCAGCTGGCCAGGCGCCGTCTTGGCGTCTTCTACATCGAATTCCGAAGAGGACCCTCTAATATTCCTCTGATTTTAAGAACAAGGCAGGAATCGTCTCGCGGTTCGCTAAAGCCGATCCTCTTCGAAACACTGGTTTACGGGCCATAACTTAGCTTCAGTGCGAACTCAGAAGCCTTATCCCCCTCAGCAAAGTCCCGTTCTTTATAGCCTTTGTTCCGGTAAAAAAAAAAAAAAAAAAAAAAAATAGTGGGTGGGGAGGAGTCCAACTTGGAGGTTCTACTTCGGGTTGCAGAATTCTCGAACTTCTGCTCGAAGAAGTTTAGGTCTCCGGCTTGAAGAAGTCCGAACTCGAGACTTGAGAGAGTCTGGAACTCTAACCTGAAGAAGTCTCGAACTTGAGACCTGAGAGAGTCTGCAACTCTAACCTGAAGAAGTCTCGAACTCTGGCCCAAGATCTCCCCTAATCCAAAACTGACTCCATCATCTGCATGGAATTCCATGTTCTTAATCAGAACAAACTATATCAAGCAGATCGCTTCTCCATGTTGATAAGGTGTTAGTATCTGTGTTTGGCATTCGAATCCAATGTACAGTCACGGGCAAAAGTTTTGATACACTCTACATTTCTCACAATGTCAATATTATTCTTTTGTCGAGTACATGATATACATATTCCTATGTAGTATTTAGCTTACAGTTGGGTAATTTTCTTAAATAGACGAAAAATATTGCCAGATAAGGAATTTTAATTTTTGTATAATAAAAAATCTGGTTGGGTCGAAACTTTTGTTTGTGGCTATACGATGAAGACACTATCAGGTACATATCTTCAGAGATGCATAAAATCTTTTGGCACCGTTTACATAGAAAAAGGAAATAAAAATGTAAATGAAGAATCTTAATCCTTAGGATGTGGTCTCCCACTCAGCTGAATGAAATTACCTGTTGCTAACCAGAATAAAATCACTAGAGAACATGATGGCTCAACGGGTTGATTTAGAAGAAAGCGGCGTTTCTGAAGCTGAATGAAATCATATAAGGAGAATCAGACAGATCACTGAACCCAGATATGGTTGAAATTGAGACTAATGTTTACATGTCAGATCAAACCTCTTCTCCATAATAAAATGAATTGACTACAGAAAAATAGATCAATAAGTAGAGAAATAAGAACATAGTTCTATCTATTTATATACCAAGAGCTTTTTCCCCCTTATACGGGAGGTAGCCAAGTTAGAGTCACGTACCTATTCCCACCCATTTCACTCCCTTCCACCACCCCCTCCACCCCTCCCATCTCAGCTCCTCATGGATGACGGGTCATCCCTGCATCCGCCAACTACCTTGGGTCAAACGCAATGCAGCAAGACACAGTACGTACACAGCAAGACCACTTCACTTAATTGGCGAGCCCCACCTCGTCCCATATGGGAAAAGGAATTTATGAGCTATTGATACAGCATACAGTGATTGTCACAAGAGTTTCAATTAGGTCGAAGTTGGGCATCTGTCAAATGAGATCGAGTCTTTGCAGAACCTCCTGGCAAGCGAATTCGCCTCCCTTTAACCAGAATAAAATCTATAGAGCTGTGCTTTACTATCTTGAGTACATGGACCAAGGGAGGAGGGAGGATCAGAATATGAAAACAATATGAAAACTAGTAATAGTTTGGGTGCATGGCGATTCTATTCAGTAATCTCTAAGACAATAGCAAACAGCAATACATAATCATGGGGTATACGTGAGAACGCAGGTCGAGAACGCTTGGATTATGTTGTCATGTTGAAATGGTTTACCTTTAGATAGAGGGGGAAACCACTCATCAAGTGGAAGACAATCTGAAAGAGGGATTGATAAAGGGGGGGAGGGGAGGAAGGGGGGGACAGCAGACATCCCGTCCTCCAATTCATTTGGAGCTTATCATCAATGAATACGGGTCTTCATTTGCATTTCCATTTCACTGCGAACTGATTACCTTCTCACTACAGAGCCCATGCGATAAGACGTTAGACCTTAGATCAGCAAGTACCTTTACTGTCTTCAGAAAGAAAACAAAGCTTCTGGAACTAAATGCACATCATTTCGCTAAAGACCTTGTTTACCTTGGATTAGCCTTATTCACATGTGAAAATAAGGATTATATATACACATATCACTGTTCCGTAGTGTTCAGTCGCCATTAGAAAATGTTATGAGTGATAAGGTACATACATACATACATATACCAAAGGCTTTTCCCCCCCTACACGGGGGCTAGCCAAAAAAAGAAAAAGGCATAGAAGCCACTCCCACCCATTCCATTTCCTATATATTCCACTCCCCTCCACCCTCCTCCCTCCCTCTTAATATCTTGGCACCTCCTGGATGACAGGTCATCCCTGCATCCGGTCCACTGCCCTGGGTCAGAAGCAGTGATAAGGTGGTTAGGTAAAATATATCAGTGGGAGCACTTTAGTCTTATCACGTTTCGTCGTTATCAGAAGTTCTTTGCGTATTCCAACAAGTCATATATTATTTTCCTGGATTCGGCCATGCAGATATAACTTTCATTGCAAAGCCTTTTATACTTTCCGGGACATTAGTTGTCTTATAATTAAAACAGATTAATGAGAATCAATAGAGGCCTATGGCGGTTGCTGTGGATGTTAGCAGCATTCAATTAGGCACAATATTATATTTGTCTTTTATTTGTTT
>NC_134820.1:17643228-17645728 GCF_046742065.1 Oratosquilla oratoria | reverse complement strand
AAACTTTGTTTGTCATATCACCCTGACAATTTTCAATGCCTTTCTGGAAACAAAAAATGTGTGTTTATAATAGTTATGACTTTAACCCTTCCTTAAGAACATAAGAATGAAGGATACTGCAAGAGACCATATGGCCTACACTAGGCAGCTCCGTATCCATCACCACCTGACATCCCCATCCATAAGGATGTCTAATCGTTTCTTAAAACAAATTATAATTTTAGCGCTTACTACATGGTTACTAAGTCTATTCCATTCGTCGACCACCCTATTAGTAAACCAATTTTTGCCTGTTTCCTTCTTAAGTCTAAGTTTGCCCAATTTAAAACCATTACCGCGAGTCCTTACACGTGATACATTCATTATATCAATTTTAGGAATGAGGTTCTGACAGCTTTCTACGCTTTCTATTTCAACTTCCTGTATGTTGGAATATGACACTCAATTTTCCCACTGGAATATAACTTTTGTAAGTAAAAAAATCAAGAACTATTAATCAAAAACCAAGTGTTTCAGTGCAATGTAGTTTAGTTCGAAGCTTTAATAATCATTTAGATAAGCACCTAAGCAAGATACTGTAATGACTGTCATATATTCTATATTATTTGTTTATTTATTTTGTTATCATTTGTCTATTTATTATCATTTGCTTGATTCTCATTTATTATTAGTTATAAGTGAATTTACTATTATTTACTATTTACATGTTTGTTTATTATTTAACTATACCTATGGATTTATCTTATTTATTATTATTTACTTTATTATATATCTATTTATTCATTTATTTATCTATCATTATTATATATATATATATATATATTTTTTTTTTTTCGTATCCGACCTTGATATCGACCAAAAGGTCTCCTGTCAGCATACTCCGCCTTTGTAATCCTTTGCAAATCCTTTGTAAATCGCATGGGTTTAGACGAGACGAAAAAAAAAAAATCTTGAGATAAAATTTTTATCTTGACAGCTTCATTAAGAAATAGTTAACTGCTTCTGTGTCGCGGGACATCGCGACTAAACCCTTATTAAGAACTTTCAGGTAGTTTATGATCACCAAAAACTGAGGGATGGAGGCAAGGTCGCATGTAGGATGAAGCAGAGAAATAAGGAGCAGTAAATAAAGGATAAGAAAAGGAACACTATCGATGTTGTGAGAGACAGAGAAGTAAAAAGGAAGATGTGAATCATTTGTCTTTTGGAAATGTTGACTATATATATATATATATATATATATATATATATATATATATATATATATATATATATATATATATATATATATATGTATATGTATATGAAAAAAACACGTGATTCACAAAATATGCAAGTAACCACTAGGAAAATAAGAACTTAGTAACCGAACGTTTTCGTGTATTGTACCTTTGAAAATGTCTTAAATAGACGTAAACGTTCGCTCACCAAGTTCTCATTTTCCTAGTGGTTACTTGCATATATATATATATATATATATATTATATATATATATATATATATATATATATATATATATATATATACTGTATATATATATTCAATATATTATATATATATATATATATATATATATACATATACAGTATATATATAAAAGAGAAAAAAAAAACGCGCTCGAGGAGTGAAAGTAAGGTTTTGACACTTCTTGTTGACATAAGACTGTTTATATTGGTAAACGACAGAGTTCGACAGAGTTCGTACGGTTTCGGGCAGAAGTGACCAGTTCACGGTTCTCGACAGTTTGGAGAGAACGACGCCCTCTGCAAGCTTCCTGCCTGTCACGAATGACACAAAACCAAGAGTAAATCAAGGTTAGTTTATGTGTATAGAGTCATACTTCCAAGTACGAAAGCAATAGTCATTTCACAAGAAACTAAAGAATTACTACCTGGTCACCAGAACCGTTGTGCTAATTATCGTGAACTCTTGAGTCAAATAAAGTCTTTTTAAAAAGGGTTCTTCTTTTCTTAGAATCATTACACCAATGTCGTCCATAAAAGTCCTTTTTTTGGGTGATACTAATAAAAGATGTGACAGAAACAAGACTATGATTTGGAAGTACCTAATGGAATAAGAGCACAAAGGAATAAGACAAAGGATGAAAGGTATAAGAGAGATCTGAAATGTTAGTTTTTGATCATCAGAGTTGCACGTAGTGACATCTCTTACAAGCTTCTTGATATATTCTACATAGCAATACTATTTTCTTATATTTTGATAAGTCTTCAAACTGTATTTATGTCATTTCTAATCATTATTTGACTGATGACATCCGTTTTATGAATTATTTCCCGAACGAAAAGTTACGAGTGAAATATTTGACCTAACTTACAGTTCTCATAAAGTCAATATGCCTTGTTTTTTTGTCAATTACGTGATTTATGTTCCTATGTAATATGTTTCTTTTTTCTAATAGATAGAAAAATCAGACAAGGGATTTGAATTTTGTACAGTTGGGTAATATTTTTTTTCTATCAGATAGAAAAACGGGACAAAG
>NC_134820.1:17623228-17630728 GCF_046742065.1 Oratosquilla oratoria | reverse complement strand
ATTCGTAGGCCACATCCAAAAGGTAGGCCACATACTATACCGGCACCTATATTGCTTAAATAGTTTGGAAGCGCTAACCGCGGCCAAAGTAAAGCGGAACGCACCGAGGAACGCATATAGGAACGCACCGAATAACGCATATAGGAACGCGTCGAGGAACGCGCCCAGCTCTGGAACTAGCTTATATTGTACCAATACACCTCCTCAGGCTTCTCCTTGTCTAGTACCTCTGCGTCTCCACCTCTTAAGTGTGATATTGTCCCCAAAAAGGATAGAAGCGCTGGTTATACATTCCTCTGAGCGGTGCCTGGAATCCAGGCACTACGTGTTTCTGGAAGCCCGGCACCGGAAAGTGTTCCGGAGGTTCTGGCCCTCTGTGCCCCGGATGGAGTTCCGTCACGGAACGGAGATCCTCAAACACCCAATCTCGCGTCGATCCGGCCGGCTTCCGACGCAATACGGCGCAATACGACGGAATATGATACAAAGGTAAAAGTATCAGGAGAACATATTGTCCGTAAAGGAATTGATTGCAAAAAAAAAAAAAAGGAGAAATAAAAAAGAGAGAGTATATGAGGAGAGAGAGAGAGAGAGAGAGAGAGAGAGAGAGAGAGAGAGAGAGAGAGAGAGAGAGAGAGAGAGAGAGAGAGAGAGAGAGAGAGAGCGAGAGAGGCAAAGACAGAGACAGAGTCAGAGAGGGAGAGAAAAGAGAGACGGACTGAGAGCTGGTAAGAAAAACAAAAGATAGAATAGTGCAAGTAACCGCAATTGATCATACGTAAGTGGAATGAAATAGATTAAAATAAACGAAAAAAAGTAAGAGCGCAGAGTTGAAAGTTGATTAAAAAGCTAAAATAACAAGAATGGGATACAACTCAGTGTAGTCAAATATATGTAAACAAATAGTAAAGAAATGATAATAATAAGGAAGAGAAAATGATAAAGCAACATAATAAGTGAGAAGGAGGGCGAGGTAGGAGACGTGGTGACAAGACCTCTCCATGGGCCAAACGGTCCGCCTTGGTTTCGATTAGCTTCAGTTGAAATCGGAGGTTGAAGAAGAGGAAAGTGAATTGAGAACGAGAGTAGAAACGATGGAAGGACAAAAGGGTGAAGAGGAACAGCTGCAAAAATGGAGATGGAACACGGGAGAAGTGAGAAATCAATTTAAGAAAATTTGGAATAAAGGGGCCTGACAATAGATGGGGAAGGAGGAAAGATGGAGGAGAAGGAAAAGGAAAAGGACGAAGAAAGAAGAAGAATAGGGAAAGGAGAGGAAGAGGAAGTGGAGGAAGAAATGAAGGAGGAAGAGGAGAGGGAGGTGGAAGAGGAGGAAGAGGAAGAAGAAGAAGAGGAAGAAAAAGAGGAAGAGTGAGAGGGATATGAAGAGGAGGAGGAGAAAGAGAAAGAAAAAGTGAAGGAGGAAGAGGAGAAGGAGGTGAAAGTGGGGCAAGAGGGAGAGGAAGAAGAAGAGGATAAAGAAGAGGAGGAAGAGGGAGAAGAAGATGTAGAGGAGGAAGAGAAAGAGGAAGAAGAAGTGAAGGAGGGAGAGGAGAGGAAGAAGAAGTGAAGGAGGGAGAGGATGAGGAAGAGGAAGAAGAAGAGATGGAAGAGTAATGAAAGTGAGGAGGAGAAGAATGAGGAAGAAGAGGAAGAGGAGAAAAAGTAAAGAAGACGAGGAGGAGAAGAACGAAAACGAAGAGGAAGAAGAGGAAGAGCAATAAAAGACGAGGAGGATGAGGACGAGGAAAAAGAGGAGGAGAAGAATAGGGAGGAAGAGAAGAAAGAAGGCGAGAGGGAAGATAAGGAGGAGGGAAGAGAGGAGGAGGAGAAACATACGGAAAGTAAAAGGAAAATAATAAAGAAATAAATAGGAAGAAGTAAAAAGAGAATATGATAGAAACACAAGAACTAGAAGGAGAAAAGAGAAGGAGTAGGAGCAGAAGAAGGAGGAAGAGGAAGAGGAAGAGGAGGAGGAGGAAGAGGAGGAAGAGGAAGAGGAGGAAGAGGAGTAGGAGGAGGAGTAGGAGGAGGAGAAGGAAGAGGAGGAGTAGAAGGAGGGCTAGGAGGAAGAGTAGGAAGAGGAGGAGTAGAAGGAGGAGTAGGAGGGGGAAGAGGAGGAGGAAGAACGCGGGAAAGCGTTGAAAGAAATTTGGAGGGGTGAATAAAAGCGTGTGAGTGATTGCAGCCCAGCGGAAGCATGGAGGAACAGATGTCGCTACTAAAGCATTAACAGGGGGTGGGTTGGGGGTGGTGGGAGGGGGGAATAGGGAGTTGGGTTGGGGGATGGTAATAGGAAGTTGGGGGGAGACATCATTTTGACCCCTCTCCCTTCATATCCGGCACCCAGTCCTTAGTTGAGCGATGTTGAACGTCCTTAGTTGAGTGATTCTTTGTCCTTGGTTGAGTGAGTCTTAATGTCATTAGTTGAGTCATTCTACAGTATGTCCTTAGTTGAGTCACTCTATGTCCTTAGTTGAGGGAATGTGAGTGTCTTTAGTTCAGCGATTCTCAACGTCCTTAGTTGAGTAATTCTTAATGTCCTTAGTTGCGTGATTCTTAGTTTGCCTTAGTTAAGTGCTTCTGTGTCCTTAGTTGATTGGTTCATAATGGCCCTAGTAGAGTAATCCTTAGCGTCTTTAGTTCAGCAACTCTTAATGCCCTTAGTTGATTAATGTCCTTAGATTCTTAAACTCTTGTTTTTCCCACCCCTTCCGAAAAATTTTCATCTGTATTGGCGAAGCTAATCAAATAATTTTAAAGATAACATTTTCGAAATAAAACACTTGTAGGTATGGTTCGAAAGTGAATATGTAGTATCCTACTATCAAGATCTAGGTTTGACAAATAAATATACGGAAATAATTTCCCCGGGGCGAGGAATTAACTAACGGAACAGAACCCCCTTTGTAATTCTAACTGAGGTTTCAGATGTCAGGTAGGAGGTAGATCCCCTCTAAATAACAAGGTACCAATAGTCTGTCTATAAACAACGTGGCCTCGTTACACAACAGGTTTTTCCACCTCGGAAAAAAAGAGAAATAAACAAAATGGATGAAAAGCTAGAATGAGAGGAAAGAGAGAGAGGAAAGAGAGACGGAATTATCCTCGACTGGAGAAAAGAGGAGAAAGAGAGAGGAGAGAAGTAGTTTAGGAAGAATCTGGAGAGGGTTTAGGAAGAAAACGGAAAGGGGATGAAAGAGAAAAAGAGAAAACATAAGTGAAGAGAAAAAGCTTTGAGAGAGAGAAAGAGGGAGACTAAGATGTAAGCAGATAGAAGGAAGTAAAGAGGGAACGAGGAGAGGAAAAGAGGACAAGAACTGGAACCTGAGTAAATCGCGCCATAAAATGAAAAAAAGAGAGGAAAATTTAAACAAAAGTGTCAAGATTAGGAAAAGAGAAAAAGAGTGGAAAGATCAGCAAATTGCGCCATAAAAGGAAAAAAAAGAGAGGAAAATTTAAACAAAAGTGTCGAGAATAGGAAAAGAGAAAAAGAAAGAAAAGATTAGCAAATCGCGTCATAAAAGAAAAAAAAGAGAGGAAAACTGAAACAAAAATGTTAAGATTAGGAAAAGAGAAAAAGAGAGGAAAGATCAGCAAATCGCGCCATAAAAGGAAAAAAGAGAGAAAAATTGAAACAAAAGTGTCAAGTTTAGGAAAAGAGCAAAAGAGAGGAAAGATCAGCAAATCGCTCCATAAAAGGAGAAAAGAGAGGAAAATTTAAACAAAAGAGTCAAGATTAGGAAAAGAGAAAAAGAGAGGAAAGATTAGTTAATCGCGCCATAAAAGGAAAAAAGAGAGGAAAATTAAAACATAAGTGTCTAGTTTAGGAAAAGAGTAAAAGGGAGGAAAGATCAGCAAATCGCGTCATAAAAGGAAAAAAGAGAGGAAAATTTAAACATAAGTGTCAAGTTTAGGAAAAGAGCAAAAGAGAGGAAAGATTAGCAAATCGCGCCATAAAATGGAAAAAAGAGAGGAAAATTGAAACAAAAGTGTCAAGATTAGGAAAAGAGAAAGAGAGAGGAACGATAAGTAAATCGCATCATGAATGTGGAAAAGAGAGGAAAATTGAAACAAAAGTGATAAGAGTAGGAAAAGAGAAAAAGAGAGGAAAGGAGAAAGGTCGACTGGTAAAGAGTGTGAAAGGGACGAAAAGAGAAGGAAAGTGTCTAAGAGAGACACGATTCGACAAAGAGCAAAGCAAGGGAAATAAGGAGTACGGACGAGGTTGAAAGAGACGAAGAGAAAAGGATTACTATGAAGAATAGACACGAGGGAAAGAGACTGAAGCTGGAAAATACAAAAAAATAAATGAATAAATAAAACATAAAAAAAAACATAAAATAGAAAAAAAATAAAACATAAAAAAAATAAAGAATAAAAATAAATAAATAAATAAAAATAAAAAATAAAAGGGAAATGGGAAGACTGGGGGTAACAATGTGGTTATAGGCAAGGGAAGAGGAAAGGAAGATTATTACAAAAAGAATTGAGACGAGGAGACTTGAGGAAGAAGGGAGGGACTGAAGGCATAGGAAGGCAGAAGACGGGAAGAGACAGAAGTTGGAAAAATAAAAATAAAAATAAAAGGGAAAATGAGAAGGCCGGAGTAACAATGGGTTATAGGCAAGAGAAGAGGAAAGGAAGATGATTACAAAGAGAATTGAGACGAGAAGAGAGGAGACTTGAGAAAGAGGGGAGTGACTGAAGGCATAGAAAGGCAGAGAAACCAAGGTAAGGGAGTTGTAGGAAGGAGAGGGGAGAGAGGGGAGAGAGGGGAGAGAGAGGAAAGAGGGGAGAGAGGGGAGAGAGGGGAGAGAGAGGAAAGAGGGGAGGGGAAAAAGGGGAGAGAGGAGAGAGAGAGGAAAGAGGGGAGAGAGGAGAGACAGGGGGAGAGGAAATAAAGATTAAATAGAAAACGGTAGAGGAAAGAAAACGGAAGAAACCGAGGACTGGTGAAGAGTTGCGAGGAGACAAAAGAGAGGAGGAGCAAAAGAGTTGGAGAAAATAAGCGAAGTGATAAAGAGAACTTGGGGAGAAAATGAGAGGCCAGAGAAAGGAAGGGAACTGGAAATGTAAACAGTGAGATAAGGGGTTAAAGAACTGCTGTGAGAGATAATGGTGAGATAATAGGAATTTGAGAGAAATGGAGAGACGAAGAGAGAAAGATCGCTAGATGAAGATTGGAGCTACGAAAAGAGAGAAATGATTTGGGCAAAAGGAGAGAAAAAGAGGCAGTGGAGAGATAAAAGGCGTTGAGAGAAGAGAGTAAGAGACAAAAGTGGAAAGAGAGTAAAATAAAAGGCAAAGAAATGGAAAAATGAGAGAGAGAGAAATGAAGAAAGGAGAAGAGTTGGAATAAGAAGGTCTGGGTAAAACGATGTGTGACAGGAAATAGAGGAGTCTGGTGAACATAATATCCTCGGCAATATGACACCGTATATAGGGAACTATACAGGTGGCGAAACAGGAATTAAAGGATAGTGTAAAACCAACGGTTTATGGTAGAGATAAAGAGACGAAAAGAAGAAGAAGAAAAAGGAGAAGAAGAAGAAGAAGACGAAGAAGAAAAAGAAGAAGAAGAAGAAGAAGAAGAAGAAGAAGAAGAAGAAGAAGAAGAAGATGATGATGATGATGATGATGATGATGATGATGATGATGATGATGATGATGATGATGATGATGATGATGATGATGATGATGTAGGTGGAGACGAAGAAGAAGAAGAAGAAGAAGATAATGATGATGATGATGAAAAAGATGATGATTGATGATGATGATGATGATGATGATGATGATGATGATGATGATGATGATGATGATGATGATGATGATGATGATGATGATGATGATGATGATGATGATGATGATGAAGAAGAAGAAGAAGAAGAAGAAGAAGAAGAAGAAGAAGAAGAAGAAGAAGAAGAAGAAGAAGAAGAAAAGAACTAGATAGAGAGAAGAGCACCGAAGTACGGGGCTGGAATCGGCGGCGTGGGAGGGAGAGGGAGGTGGGGGTGGGGGGTACGGGGGGAGGAGAAGTTAGGGATGGGGGGAGGGAGTTCTGAGTGGAGCGGGAAAAAGGGAAATCACGAACTAGATGGAGACTTGTTTAATAAAGATCTGTCATATTTTGCTCTCGCTCAGTGCAAGGCGGACAGAGATATTGCGCTATGATTTACGGAGATGCCTTTCATATAAATGTAAAAATCTCTCGATGGAAAGGGAAGACGAGGAGGGAGGGAGGGAAGGAGGAAGGGAGGGAGGGAGGGAAGGAGGGAGGGAGGAAGGGCTGGGGAGACGGGAGGTTCTGATAGCGTCAAAAGCTTGTGACGGGACCTTAATATTATCCCTACGGAATAGAGTCACACAGCAATAAATTACAAGTAGAGCCCATTTTCCACTTGAATTGATAAGAAAATAAGTAGATGAATAGATAGATAAAAATACAATAATAATCAGATAAATAAATGAATACATGAACAAGTAAATGAATAAATTAACATATGCATTCCTGAATCAATAAACATATAAATAAATGAATAAGTGAATACAGAAATACTTGAATAATGAATAGAAGAAGTTTATAATGTTGACATTTTTTAATTTTTCTTTTTTCTTTTCTTTTTTACTTCTACTGTCCCTCCGTTCTACCCCCCTTAAACCTTTCCTTTGCCACTTGTGTCATATTGTTTCCTAGGGCAGAAGCGCTGGTTATCTCTCATAAAGTATTAAGGCAAGGTTACTTTTCTAATCTAGTAATAAGCCATAAGCTAGTATTCGGACAGATCATGGCTTAAGATTAGTACTTAAACTAGTTTAGCAAAGTATATTGTTTGGACAATATTGGACTAGTGTTTATATTAACTATATGTTCAGGCACTACATTGAATAAACAATATAAAGTTTACTAACTGACTGACGTGGTTTAACATAATCATCAATATTACTCGTAGAAAAGAAGTTATCTTATTCCTTACTGGAAATCAATCAGAAGCTATTAAGTCTATAGATATCATGGCTAAGTTAGGTTAAAAACAATCTTTCAACCCATGCATTCTATTAATACACAAATAATAATAATAGTAATAACAATAACAATAATAATAATAATAATAATAATAATAATAATAATAATAATAATAACAATAACAATAATAATAATAATAATAATAATAATAATGATAATAGTAATGGTAATAGTAATAATGGTAATAGTAATGATAATAGTAATAGTAATGATAATAATAATAACAATATAATAATAATAATAATAATAATAATAATAATAATAATAATAATGATAATAATAACAATAACAATGATAATAATAATAATATAATAATAATAATAATAATAATAATAATAATAATAATAATAATAATAATTAATAATAATAATAATAATAATAATAATAATAATAGTAATAATAATAGTAATAATAATGATAATAATGATAATAATGATGATAATAATATAATAATAATAATAATAATAATAATT
>NC_134820.1:17598228-17608228 GCF_046742065.1 Oratosquilla oratoria | reverse complement strand
CCATCTATCTATCTCTGTATCTATCTATCTATCTCTGTATCTATCTATCTATCTATCTATCTATTTATCTATCTATCTATCTATCTATCTATCTATCTATCTCTTTCTCCCTCTCTCTCCCTCTCTAAATCTCTTTCTCTTTCTTTCTTTGGTTTCTTAGTTCCTCTACTCTCTCTCTCTCTCTCTCTCCGCCTTTCCTTCCTCTCCCCTTTTCTCATTCCCTTTTTCTTTCGCCATCTAAATTTCAATTACTTTACACATGGTCGGTGGCGCACACGTGGAAGATGTTGTCATTCCCATTTATATATATACACACACACATATATTCTCCATCTTTATTCCCTGCGGTATCATACTTTGCGTGGTCAACTTAATTTAACCCAAATAAGCTCATCTCAAGCTCAGATATTTTTTCTTCAAAATTGCAATCTTTGGATTTCTTTATGATCAAGGCGTGGACGACAGGCCGCAGAGGAAAGCTAATTTTGTTACGCTGTGAATTCGCAATATCCTGCTGAAGAGCCTATCGAGTCAGAAAATACAATTAGAAAATGGAGTATCATTCAACGTTCTTAATGAAAGTTATACACACACACACACAGACACAAATAAAAAGAATTGATGACGTATGCTTCGTCCATTGAAATATAATTATTGCTGACCAGGTCTTTAAGCACAGTGAATAAAAAAATAACATTGACCAAATTAGTCTGGACTGAGTGTATAAGGCAGCTTCACTGTCTTCATCCTAGTCAACTTGCAATATAAGCCACGCCCCTAAGACACGCCTCCTTTCCCTCCCCCAACCCTGACGAACGTGGTTGAGACGCGGTGTGGGTAGAGAGATATGGAAACCAATTAAAACTAAGGGGAGAATAGGGACAAGAAAGTGGAGAGAAATGTGAAGGGGAAGGGAAAATAGGGAATGGGAATGGGAATGGGAAATGGGGAATAGGAATGGGAAGGGGAATAGGGAGAGAAATGGGAAGGATAGGAGGAAAGGGGGAATGGGAATGGGAAGGGGAATAGGGAGAGAAATGGGAAGGAGAAGGGGAAAGGGGGAATGGGAAGGGGAAGGGGAATATGGAGAGAAATGGGAAGGAGAAGGGGAAATGGGAAATGGGAAGGGGAAGGGGAATAGGGAGAGAAATGGGAAGAAGGGGAAAGGAGGAATGGGAAAGAGAAGGGGAATAGGGAGAGAAATGGGAAGGGGAAGGGGAAAGGGGGAATGGGAAGGGGAAGGAGAATAAGGAGAGGAACAGAAAGGAAAAGGAAAAGGGGAAGGAGAGGGGAAGAGAAAGGAAGAGGAATAGAAAGGGGAAGGGGAAAGAAAAGGGAAAGAGAAAGGGGCAATGGAAGGGGAAAAGAGAGGGGGAAGAATGAGGAGGAGAAGGAGATGGAAGAGGAGTGGGATGATGACAAGTATAAGAATGAAGAAGAAGAGGGGAAAAAGAGGAAGAGAGAGAGTGGGAAGAAGAGTAAGAAAGGAGGAGGAGAAGAGAAACAGGAGAAGACGAGGGACAGGATAAGAAGGTTGAAGAGGAGGGGAAAGATAGAGAGAAGAAAGGCAGGGGTTGAAGGAGGCAGAGGGGGAGGGGGGATCACAAGAAGGGGAGGGAAAGGAAAAGGGAAGGGGAGATAAGGAAAGTGATGTTGAAGGTGAAGTTAAAGTGGGGGGAAGGGGAGGGGAGGGGAGAGACGGAGGAAATTGGAAAGGGGGAGATAAGAGGAAGGGTAGGAATGAACGGTGAGAGAAGGGAAAGGTGTGTGAAGGGGGAGAAGAAGAAGAAGAGGAAGAAGAACATAAGAACATAAGAAATAAAGGAGACTGCAAAAGACCTTTGATCCACTTGAACACTTCTATTAGATCACCCCGCACTCTGCGTCTTTCCAGTTTAGGTGCCTAAGCCTCTTTTCGTAAGGCAAATTTCCGAGTCCTTGTATCATTTTGGTCATTCTTCTCTGTACTGATTCTAGTGAATTTACGTCCATTCTGTAGGACGGAGACCAAAACTGTACCGCATAGTCAAGGATGGGTCTAACTATCGCTAGATAGAGTTTAATAATTACCTCTGCACTTCTATTCGTTACCGTCCTAGCAATGAAGCCTAATGTCTGTTAGCTTTATTTCTGGCGCTAATACACTGCTTCCTGGTTTTACGGTCCGGACTCACCAGAACTCCCAAGTCCCTCTCGCACTCAGAAGAAGAAGAAGAAGAAGAAGAAGAAGAAGAAGAAGAAGAAGAAGAAGAAGAAGAAGAAGAAGAAGAAGAAGAAGAAGAAGAAGAAGAAGAAGAAGGGAACACGAAGGAACACAAAGGAAAACAAAGGAACGTAAAGGGAGAACAAACAACAGCAGGCCTTCTGGACCTAACGAGACTGTTTGTGTTTACTAAGCTAAGCTACAGTTAAGAAAACAGGGCAGAAGATGAACTAACACTACTGCTACCACTATCCTATCCAATTGCAATTAAATACCGGGCTGTCAGATCTTTTATTGCAAGGGATAATATTCTATTAAGGGAGGAGGGGGAAGAGGTGGAGGTGGGGGAGAGGAAGGAAGTGGAAGTGGAAGGAAGATAGAGAGAAAGGGGAGGAGAGGACAAAAAATAAGAGGGGACGAGGGGAAGAGAAAAGGGGGATAGGGAGCGTGAGGAGTGAAATTAGAAAGGGAGGAAGGAGGGAGGGAAGGTAGGAGAGAAGGATGGATGGAGGGAGGGAGGGAAAGTGGGAGAGAAGGAGGGATGGAGGGAGGGAAAGTGGGAGAGAAGGAGGGATGGATGGATGGATGGTGGGAGGGAAAATGGGAGAGAAGGAGGGAGGGAGGGAAGGAGGGAAAGTGGGAGAGGAGGGAGGGAGAGATTGAGGGAGGGAAAATGGGAGAGAAGTAGGAAGGGAGGAAGGGAGGGAGAGAGGGAGGGGGAGGGGGAGGGAAGGGGGAAGGGAGAGAGGGAGAGAGGGAGAGTAGGAGGAAGGGAGGGGCGGGAAAGGAAGAGAGGGACATGTTGAAAAGAATGTGGAGGGAGAGGGGGAGTGGGAGGGAGAGGGGGAGTGGGAGGGGGAGGGAGAGGTGAAGGGGAAGCCGAATGCTGTTTATCTAGTAACCAGCTCTGTGTATGACAGTGTTTCTAATGGCCTCTAATCCCGTAGGGGGACGATGGTGATACCCCTTATGGACCCGAGTCACTTAGCATTATGTTATCATGGGAGGCTCATCTCCACACAAAAATAGATAAATAAATGAATAGATATATAGACTAACAAATATATAGATTAATTAATTAATTAATAAACACATGAATAAATAAGTAATGAATAAACAAATAATTATATTTTTTCTCCTACCATTTCTTTGACAATAATGTACAATAGTGCATCCAAAGACAGAAACAAAAATCATTGTTGAAGGATTTTTTTTTTTTTTTTTTTTTTTTTTTTTCAGTGGCGATGAGTCTGGTCATAAAAGAATCTTCGTGACTCAGGTCTGTAGGGGTGAAACTACCCGAAATATGAACAGTACAGAATGTATGCAATCAGTGCCCTATAAAGTGAACAAGAACGGGAATGGTATGGTGCTTTACCCATATGAAAACAGCCAATGTTATGTTTTTATCTGTTCAGTAGATAGAAATATAGAAATATATAGAAACATCTAACCTACCTCTAATTACACTCTCTCCTTTTTCTCTTCTTCTCTCTTTTTCTCCATTCTCTCTTCCTCTCTCTTTTTCTCCATTCTCTCTTCCTCTCTCTCTATCTTTATCTCTCTATCTTTATCTCTCTTTCTCTCTTTCTTTCTCTCCCTTTCTCTTTCTCTCTCTTTTCTTCTCTATTTCTTTCTCTCCCTCTCTCTCTCTCTCTCTCTCTCTCTCTCTCTCTCTCTCTCTCTCTCTCTCTCTCTCCTTCTCTCTTTCTGTCTCTCCCTTTCTCTCTCTTTTTCTCACTCTCTCCTTCTCTCTTTCTTTTTCTCCCTTTCTCTCTTCCTCTCTCCTTCTCTCTTTTTTCTCCCTTTCTCTCTCTCTCTCTCTCTCTCTCTCTCTCTCTCTCTCTCTCTCTCTCTCTCTCCTCTTATCTCTTTCTTTCTCTCCCTTTCTCTCTCTCTCTCTATCTCTATTTCTCTCTCTCTCCTTCTCTCTTTCTTTCTTTCTCTCTCTCTATTTTACTGTACAATGAAATTTTAATATTCCGAAGCATCTCCATGGTTTAGTCAGACGATCATTTACTATCACAGTTTCCCCCTCTGGGCAAGAAGGCTGGGACGCCCTTCCAGCGCCGAGTCTTATCTGAAGAAGGTCCTGACGACGCAACCGGGGCGAGCCACGCGGGACACTAAGTCACCGACCCGGAGACAGACACCTCCACCATCCCCACCCGAGTGTCTCCACTCCAGCCGTGGAGTGTCTACTCTCCTATCACCCGCATAGGCACAGAAAGACACAGACACATCTATGGTACCCGGAGAAGACACTTTCCCACGTTTCGGAACATCGGTCCTCCCGCGAGATGGGATCTAGGGTCTCATGTCCCTCGTGGGTGTTTTGGAGGTTCTTGGAAAATAGGGGAGAAGGGTTCTTCCAAAATGGCCATGGTTGGGGAGGGACCTTTAAATGCCCAGGGTGACTACGTAGGCACCCGAGCGGCTGTCAAGAGCCCTTCCAGTCCATTGAGAGGAGGAGGTGGAGGAGGAGGAGGAGGAGGAGGAGGAAGAGAAGTAGGAGGAAGAGGAGGAAAAGGAGGAAGAGGGTGAAGAAGAGAAAGAAAAAGACTTGGAGTAGAATTAGGAGGAGGAGGAAGAGGAAAAAGAAAAAGGGGGAAGAGGGAAAGCAAGAGAAGGAGGAGGGGAAGGAAGAGAAGAAGGAAGAGGGGGAGTGAAATGAGGAGGAGGAGAAGAAGGAAGAGGAGGAGTGAAATGAGGAGGAGGAGAATCCGCAGTGGGTAAAAGTAATAAAGGAAAAAGGGGGCAATAAGGAAACACAGAAGGAAACGGAGAATAAGACGAAGATGATCAGGAAAAGGAGAAATAAGGGAACAAGGAGAAAGAGGAGAAGAGAAAGTAGAGAAGGATCAGCAGAGGTTAGAAGATGAAAAAGAAAATGAGAGTAACAAGAGGGGGGAGGAGGAGGAGGTGTAGGAGAAGAAAGAGGTTGAAAAAGAAGAGGATATGTAGGTGTGTGACAAGGAAGAGGAGGAGGAGGAGGAGGAGGAGGAGGAGGAGGAAGAGATGCAGTAGCAGTAGAAACGGGAGGAGGTGAAGTAAGAGTAAGAGGAAGTAGAAAAGGAGGAAGAAGAAGAAGAAGAGGAGGAGCAGGAAGACGAAGAGAAAGACGAAGAATGAATATGAGGAGAAGTAGGAGGAGGAGGAGGAGGAGGAGGAGGAGGAGGAAGAGTGAGAGCTGTAGTAGTAGTAGAAACGGGAGGAGGTGACGTAGAAGGAAGAGGAAGTTGAAAAGGAGGAAGAAGAAGAAGAAGAGGAGGAGCAGGAAGACGAAGAGAAAGACGATGTGGATGTGGAGGAGGTGGAGGAGGAGGAGGAGAAAGTGGAGGAGGAAGAGGAGGAGGAGGATGAAGAGTAAGAGGTGTAGTAGCAGTAGAAATGGGAGGAGGTGAAGTAAGAGTAAGAGGAAGTTGAAAAGGAGGAAGAAGAAGAAGAAGAAGAGGAGGAGGAAGCCGAGGAGAAGGACGATGTTGATGTAGAGGAGGAGGAGGAGAACGAGGAGAAAGAGGAGAAGGTGGAGGAGGAGGAGGAGGAGGAGGAGGAGGAGGAGGAAGAGAGCAGTAGAAATGGGAGGAGGTGACGTAGAAGGAAGAAGTTGAAAAGGAAGAAGAAAAGGAGGAGGAGGAAGCCGAGGAGAAGGACGATGTTGATGTAGAGGAGGAGGAGGTAAAGTTCAATCGTGGCTTACGGCCTTGATCAAAGGAACCCATAGAACCGATAGAAAATATAGTTGAACCTGTTGTTTGTTCACAGATCTCAACAATCAATCAACACTTCTATTTCTATATTTTTGTTATCAGTGACATAAAATAGATTGGGTGATATTTCATTGTAAGTGAGTGTGTGTGTGTGTGTGTGTGTGTGTGTGTGTGTGTGTGTGTGTGTGTGTGTGTGTGTGTGTGTGTGTGTGTGTGTGTGTGTGTGTGTGTGTGTGTGTGTGTGTGTGTGTGTGTGTGTGTGTGTGTGTGTGTGTGTATGTGTGTGTGTGTGCGTGTGTCTCCAAACGCACGTGTACATCTGACCACAGTTTCTATTACCTGGTAATTGGAAATTACTTTTCCCAATTCAACTTTTTCCCCCCGAATGAAATGGATATCCCGTTGGCTCAAAATTATATATATTTTTTTCCCTCTCGGAAGTCTTTTCCCTGAAACCTTTCCATTGGCTGGCATAGTGTCCGGACGCTTTTCCGGGGAAGAGTAGAAGACTACATCTAGTTCCAGGAGGGTCCGGAAGATGCAGAAGAGTTCCGGTGAGTAGGTCATAAGAATGGAAGAAGCTGCAAGAGACCATAAGGCCTACACTAGGTAGTTCAATGTCCAGACGCTCTTCCGGGGAAGAGCAGAAAACCACATGTAGTTCCAGGAGGGTCCGGAAGATATGGAAGAGTTCCGGTGAGTAGGTCATAAGAATGGAAGAGACTGGAAGAGACCATGAGGCCCACACTAGGTAGTTCAATGTCCGGACGCTCTTCCGGGGAAGAATAGAAGACTACATTTAGTTCCAGGAGGGTCCGGAAGATGCGGAAGAGTTCCGGTGAGTAGGTCAAAAGAATAGAAGAAGCTGCAAGAGACTATAAGGCCCACACTAGGTAGTTCCATGTCCGGACGCTCTCCTGGGGAAGAGTAGAAGACTATATGTAGTTCCGGGAGGGTCCGGAGGATGCAGAAGATTTCCGGTGAGTAAGTTATAAGAATAGAAGAAGCTGCAAGAGACCATGAGGCCCACACTGGGTAGTTCAATGTCCGGACGCTCTTCCGGGGAAGAGTAGAAGACTACATGTAGTTCCGGGAGGGTCCGGAAGATGCAGAAGAGTTCCGGTGAGCAGGTCATAAGAATGGAAGAGACTGGAAGAGACCATAGGGCCTACACTACGTAGTTCAATGTCCGGACGCTCTTCCGGGGAAGAGTAGAAGACTACATCTAGTTCCAGGAGGGTCCGGAAGATACTGAAAAGTTCCGGTGAATAACTCATAAGAATAGAAGAAGCTGCAAGAGATCATAAGGCCCACACTAGGTAGCTCAATGTCCGGATGCTCTTCCGGGGAAGAGTAGAAGACTACATTTAGTTCCAGGAGGGTCCGGAAGATACTGAAGAGTTCCGGTGAGTAGGTCAAAAGAATAGAAGAAGCTGCAAGAGACTATAAGGCCCACACTAGGTAGTTCCATGTCCGGACGCTCTTCCGGGGAAGAGCAGAAAACCACATGTAGTTCCAGGAGGGTCCGGAAGATATGGAAGAGTTCCGGTGAGTAGGTCATAAGAATGGAAGAGACTGGAAAAGACCATAAGGCCTACACTAGGTAGCTCCATGTCCGGACGCTCTTCCGGGGAAGAGTAGAAGACTACATGTAGTTCCAGGAGGGTCCGGAAGATACTGAAAAGTTCCGGTGAGTAGGTCATAAGAATAGAAGAAGCTGCAAGAGACCATATGGCCCACGCTAGGTAGTTCAATGTCCGGACGTTCTTCCGGGGAAGAGTAGAAGACTACATGTAGTTACGGGAGGGTCCGGAAGATGCGGAAGAGTTCCGGTGAGTAGGTCATAAGAGTGGGAGAGACTGCAAGAGACCATAAGGCCCACACTAGGTAGTTCAATGTCCGGACGCTCTTCCGGGGAATAGCAGAAGACCACATGTAGTTCCGGGGAGAGGAGTGTCCGGGAGATGCGGAAGAGTTCCGGTGAGTAGGTCATAAGAATGGAAGAGACTGCAAGAGACCATAAGGCCCACACTAGGTAGTTCCATGTCCGGACGCTCTTCCAGGGAAGAACAGAAGACCACATGTAGTTCCAGGGAGAGGAGTGTCCGGGGGATGCAGAAGAGTTCCGGTGAGTAGGTCATAAGAGTGGAGAAGACTGCAAGAGACCATAAGACCTACACTAGGTAGTTCCATGTCCCTTACCACTTGTCATTCCCATCCACAGATTGATCTCATCTTCTCTCAAAACAACCAATTGGTTATTAAGTCTACTCCACTTAACAAGACCTCCTTGAATCCGGTGTTTGATTTTTTGTGTAGGAAGCTTTTGATATGTGTAAGTTTTTTTTTTTTTTTTTTTTTTTTTTAAGCTCCTGCGCAGGATCTCTGAGGATCCGACGTCGTCTGTGTTCTCCTCCAAAGAGGTGATTTTTATGTTCCTTTTGTCTTAGGTCGACCTTCCAGGCATCAGAAACTTGAGCCTGAGCTTCAAGATAAGGACGATTTTTGGGAGGTTTTAAGGTACAAGAATGGAAGTTGAAAGACGCTATGGGGACACTGGAGGACCTAGTCTTCAAGTTGAAATTGATTTGCATTCTTTCTGAGTGGAGATGAGTCTCCGTTCGTGAAAGAATGACGCGTGGTTCTGGTCCGTAGGGGTGTCATTTAAGTGATTAAATATTAGCTATATAACAATGATTTTAAGTCAGTACATAAGACAAGCTTGTGTTAAAGGACATGACAAAGGAAGTGCAAAGTAAAGAAGTAAATATTAATAATTCTTTTATAGCCAACCAAGGGATGCTCCTAACTCCAACACACTCTTCCATCCTTAGCTTCTTGATAAGATCACACATAAAAAAAAAAAAAAAAAAAAAATTAGTATGGCAAAGAAGAGACGATTTTATTTAGTTTTGGATCACTCCTAAATATGAACAAGGTCTTAAGAGACATTAAATGTTATTCAAGATAGGGTTTAAGGTTTTAAGAGACCTTAGACCTTATTCTAAATCTGAATATCTTAAGAGACCTTAGACCTTATTCAAGACAGGGTCTAAGGTCTTAAGAGACCTTAGACGTTATTCGAGAGAGGGTCTAAGGTCTTAAGAGACCTTAGACGTTATTCGAGAGAGGGTCCAAGATCTTAAGAAACCTTAGACCTTACTCAAGAAGGATCTAAGGTCTTAAGAAACCTTAGATCTTATTCAAGATAATACCTAAGATCTTAACAGATATTAGACCTTATTCAAGACAGAGTGAAAGGTATTAAGAGACGACCTTATTCAAGATAGGTCTTAATAGACCTTAGACCTTATTCAAGATAAGGTCTAAGCTCTTAAGAGACCTTAGACCTTATTCAAGATAAGGTCTAAGGTCTTAAGAAACTTATTCAAGATCGGGCCTTTCTATGGCAAACGTAAGACTATTCTATTCCGTTTTGGGTTAATTCTAAACCTGAATAAGGTCTTAAGTGACCTTATTCAAGATAGGGTTTTTCGATATATCGTGTGACACAATAGTCTCAATAATAACAAAACAAAATCCATAAATTTGTCATAGTATTAAAGGAGTAAAGGGGAGCTCTCGTTAGTATTCTTAAAAAAAAGAAAAAAAAAAAAAAAAAAAAAAATGCTTATATAAATCTTATATGTCCTTGGAAGGGAAAGATTTTTATAAGAATTTTTTTTAAGAATACCACCGTAACAATCTTACGATGGTATTTTTGAAAAAAAATCCTTATATAAATCTTTACCTTCCAAGGATTTATATAAGATTTATATAAGGAAAGAATTTCTTTTTTCTTTTTAACAATACAACCGTATGCTCCAATTAATTAAAGAGAGGCCTTAGACTAGACCCATCACTTCTATTCTTGTTTTGTGGACAATATTACATCGGGAACGTGGAATCACATAAGTCGTAAATGAGAGATTCAAAGAGCGCACAAGAACGGAATAAGAGTAGAAGTTCAAAGTATTCTCTCTCTCTCTCTCTCTCTCTCTCTCTCTCTCTCTCTCTCTCTCTCTCTCTTTCTCTTTTTTGTGGAGATGAGTTTTCCAAGGAAAAGGGAACACAGATATACATCCAG
>NC_134820.1:17593228-17595728 GCF_046742065.1 Oratosquilla oratoria | reverse complement strand
ATGGTGAAAGGGAGCGGGACCTCAGCTAAATTCGATAAACCTATAAGCCCTTGAGCAAAGAACACACAAAGGATCCACGTTGCTTATACACAGTGACTTAGAAACCAACATATTGCGTTTTCTATGACCCATAGTTACACTGAGTAGAGTTTTCTTCACACCGAAAGCTGCCCGGGCAAAGTGCATATGCATTCCATTATATATATTTTTCTTGTGATTATCTCTCGGACACACGCAACAACAACACAACACTGAATCATTATCAACACAGAATCGGCCCTAAAACTGATGTCAAACTGTTCTGCACTCTTCAACACGAAAAGATCACAGTCAGGAGAACAAAGTTTCTTCTCTGAGTGATCTAAAGACCATTTATGAGATCGTAGCTGGTTACAAAGACGGAGAAAGATGAAGTATGTCAACAGGAGACTTTTGCTCCATAACAACGATTACATGAGAGAGACATATAGATAGATGGATAACTAAATAGAGAGAGAGAGAGAGAGAGAGAGAGAGAGAGAGAGAGAGAGAGAGAGAGAGAGAGAGAGAGAGAGAGAGAGAGAGAGAGAGAGAGAGAGAGAGAGAGAGAGTGAGAGAGAGAGAGAGAGAGAGAGAGAGAGAGAGAGAGAGAGAGAGAGAGAGAGAGAGAGAGAGAGAGAGAGAGTGAGAGAGAGAGAGAGAGAGAGAGAGAGGAGAGAGAGAGAGAGAGAGAGAGAGAGAGAGAGGAGGACAGAGAGAGAGAGAGAGAGAGAGAGAGAGAGAGAGAGAGAGAGAGAGAGAGAGAGAGAGAGAGAGAGAGAGAGAGAGAGAGAGAGAGAGAGAGAGAGAGAGAGAGAGAGAGAGAGAGAGAGAGAGAGAGAGAGAGAGAGAGAGAGAGAGAGAGAGAGAGAGAGAGAGAGAGAGAGAGAGAGAGAGAGAGAGAGAGAGAGAGAGAGAGAGAGAGAGAGAGAGAGAGAGAGAGAGAGAGAGAGAGCGCCGAGGCAACATATTGACTGGCCTCCCTGTTTCTTTACACCTTACTAAGCAGAGAAAATCCCCACAACTGGAGACAATTCTCCAACAATTAAAAGAACGAAATTAGTAAAACACTACTGCCTGACACAGTATTACTGATGGTAATATAAATACGAGTAAAATGCTTCTTGCCTCCATACTTTGAGCTAGCAATAGATATAAAATATTTGTTTTAGCTCCTTTAGGGTGGGATTTTGGCTTCGGTTGAACAAACAACCTGCTTTTAGTCACAGCATCATTGGCTTAATGAGGTTAGAACGAAATCCTAGATTCTGTACATTACCAGTTGTCCTGTTGTCTTCTTCCTGATGTGCACGATACCTAGAAGTGTCAAGTTAGAGGTGTTTGGCAAAGCTGGGCACGTTCCTAGGTACCTCCCTCGGTGTCCTGACTGACATATATACTGTATAGTCAGAACAATGGACGCACCTAGGTACGCACCTAGGAACACGCCCAGCTTTGGTGCTTGAGAGTGCTAAACCTTTATGCTAAACCTCTTTGCTAAACCTGATCTACTAAACATAAACCCATGTATAACTTCACCGGATTGAAGTGGCTATGTTTGCTGTGTTTGCTGTACTTACATTGAGGCTGGGCAATCCATGTGTAAGGAGTTTGTTTGATTATCTGAAACAGCAAATCAACTTTTTGTTATTCTTGAAAAACATAAATATTTTCCACTAATAGATGTAAAAAATATGAATCAAAGTACACGAATTCTTTAAAACATGAAACATGAACTTAAGCATTCAGAATATTAATTTATGACATTTTCGAACCACATTTAGAAAAATAAACAAAGAATAATTGAAATATTGAAACCTCTATTTTGAAACATTGGTCAGAGTTAACAATAACAAACGATGAGAGAATCATTCAAAAACATAATTAATCTACACTCATTACATGTGGGGATTGACCTGTTATCAGTGAGGAGATGGGTAATCTAACATTAACTAGATAATTGATTTCTAGGTCACTCTCAATAGAATCTCATAGGACCTATATCACTTTTCAAGTAACTTATGGACTCATAAATTATGTGGCTTCTGCTTCTCTCTTTTCTTGTTTAGGTAAACTTTGCTCATTTCCATTCATCAGATATAACGCCAGCTTGGGCCAAGTTTTTCAATATGATTTCGCATGGAATAGTTACTTCGCTGCTTGGGTGTCAGTCTTCAACTTAATTATATATCTGTCTATATTCAACGTGGTTATGCTCATACGTAAAAACATACATATACTCGTATATGAGTCACTGTTGTGTATATGGATTTGTGTGTGTGTTTGTGTGTGTGTGTGTGTGTGTGTGTGTGTGTGTGTGTGTGTGTGTGTGTGTGTGTGTGTGTGTGTGTGTGTGTGTGTGTGTGTGTGTGTGTGTGTGTGTATGTGTGATTCACCTTGGTCTTGGATCACGTGTTGGACTAGTGATCGACAGTTATTTCCCTCCCGGAAGAGAGCTCAGAGCTCATATATGACCGATCTA
>NC_134820.1:17570728-17588228 GCF_046742065.1 Oratosquilla oratoria | reverse complement strand
GTTGCCAAACTTGATATGTTCAGCGTTGCCAAGTTTCACAAAAACAATCCAGTCATTACACTTGGTGGCAACTGTATCTCAGACAAAGACAAACAAGAGTTCTGAGAATTAACATTTTATCATTCATTAAAAAATATATTCTCTTTGGGATCACCAGACGATTTCAATCACTTATAGAAGTACCTTCTCACTCACCCTCCCAATCCCACGCAGTGGGAAGTGAGAAACCCCAGGGTATAGCAAAGCCTTGTCAGTTGCGGTAACAATTTCTTAAGCCGACGTTGGGTCACCTCCCCGCCTGACCAGGACTGTTGGTGTCGGGGATCAACTTAACATAGCCCGCACCGGGTCCCGGGACTCGAACTGAAGACCACTGCGGTTTCACCTTCCCAAAGGAAAAAAAATTGGTGTGAAATGTTAGACGTTCTACGGTTTCAATCATAATGTTGCCCAAACTATGTTGATTAAAGCGCACAATAATCCCTATTTACCTTCACCTTTTGTAAGGTTCCTATTCCCTCGGGAGTTGACCTGGGAGTCTTGTGGCTGTTCTTCCTCTGGGCCAACTCCCTTGGACAATGGACGAGGCACATAATTAGTCCATTTCTTCGACCTTTCTTCAGAACGACGATATAAGACGAGACCTTCTCACCTTAAAGGGTCCTCGTAATTGAGGAAAAAGGTCGAAGGGAAACAATACAGAAATAACATACTAAACAATGGAAGAGAAAGAGGGAGAGTGAAAGTAAGAGAGAGAGAGAGAGAGAGAGAGAGAGAGAGAGAGAGAGAGAGAGAGAGAGAGAGAGAGAGAGAGAGAGAGAGAGAGAGAGAGAGAGAGAGAGAGAGAGAGAGAGAGAGAGAGAGAGAGAGAGAGAGAGAGAGAATGGGGAGAAGGGAGAAGGGGATAGGGAGAGAGAGAGAAATAGAGAGAGAGAGAGAGAGAGAGAGAGAGAGAGAGAGAGAGAGAGAGAGAGAGAGAGAGAGAGAGAGAGAGAGAGAGAGAGAGAGAGAGAGAGAGAGAGAGAGAGGAGGGAGAGAGAGAGAGAGAGAGAGAGAGAGAGAGAGAGAGAGAGAGAGAGAGAGAGAGAGAGGGAGGGAGAGAGAGAGAGAGAGAGAGAGAGAGAGAGAGAGGAGAGAGAGAGAGAGAGAGAGAGAGAGAGAGAGAGAGAGAGAGAGAGAGAGAGAGAGAGAGACTAAACCGATTTCAAAGTTTCTCCCTCTGCTCAGCAGCCCCCTCTCACTTTCTCTCTCTTCCTCCTCTTCCTCCTCCTCTTTGTGGCTCTGACGACTTCCTCAACAGCCTCGGTTCCTCCATGATAATCAATAAAGGAGTGTAGTACCTCCACCCTGGGGTGCGGTGCCCCCCCTCCCTCTGTTACTCGTCTCTTGTTAACAAACCACACCGGGGTAGGTGACGGTGAACTGGTACTTGGGATGAAGAGGGTTGAGATGGCGAAGTGCTGTGTGTGTGTGTGTGTGTGTGTGTGTGTGTGTGTGTGTGTGTGTGTGTGTGTGTGTGTGTGTGTGTGTGTGTGTGTGTGTGTGTGTGTGTGTGTGTTTGTGCACGTGTGTGCGTGTGTGCGTGTGTGTGTGTGTGTGTGTGTGTGTGTATGTGTGTGTGTGTGTGTATTCACTTGGTCTTTGGATCACGTGTTGGACTCGTGATCGACAGCTATTTCCCTCCTGGAAGAGAGCTCAGAGCTCGTAGGTCCGATCTATGGGTAATGCTATGACCTTGCACACACACACACCCCCAACTCCCCGCCCACGAGAGTCAGAGTAACGACCCGAAGCGCAGCGGTACCGAAATAATTTCGGCCCTGGGCAGGATTCGAACCATGAGCTGCGGGCCACTATTGTGGCAGCTCAGTGCTCTACCAACTACGCCACCGAGTCGGTGTGTGTGTGTGTGTGTGTGTGTGTGTGTGTGTGTGTGTGTGTGTGTGTGTGTGTGTGTGTGTGTGTGTGTGTGTGTGTGTGTGTGTGTGTGTGTGTGTGTGTGTGTGTGTGTGTGTGTGTGTGTGTGTGTGTGCGCGCGCGCACTCGTGCGTGTTTATTTCATAACGAAAATTGGTAAAGAATAATTTTATTTTAGGAGAAAATCATGTGTATGTATCCAATGAGTAGCAAAGTGAATATGACATACAAATAAACTAATAATCAAGGAAATTTCTTTAATTCGCAAGTGTGTTTACCATCGTCAACTTATATTCTTTCCTAAAGCTTACTCCTCTGAAAGTAGAAGAGGAACTGTTGGGAAACTTGGTAAATTTGTGAAGCTGGATATTATACTTTTTTCGTTCCCGGCTAGCAATTCTATTCAAACGAGAGTACAAACACCTCATTCTGACGTCATAAGTTTAAAACCTGTCACAATGAGCTCGCGAAGTTTGCATTACATTCTTCTTATCGCCTGATGATTTTATTCAGCTGAGGGATGGGTTTCCCAATGTAGCGAAAGTGTTTTTTCGCAATGAAATTTTTTTTCTTGAAAATGATCAAGGAATTGACTTGAATTCAAAAATTTAATTTTTAGTGATGTAATACAATCACAAGTGATGGATATTCTTTTTCCTAATTGTTTCTGTAGAAATTTAGCTACAGTTTATATATTCTTGTCGCCAAGAGTTTTTTCATAATGAAACGGTATTGTTTCATAAAGTTTCAGGACTGATTCGATTTCAGGTTTAGAGGTTCGGGATTTAGTCTGACTGATTTAGTCTTGACTGATTAGATTTTATGTTTAGACGATCGTGGGATCTTGTAGAGAATTGGACCATTAGATTGTACTTATTTTTGTATTTGTACAAGAAATGTTTTTATGGCTTTACCAGCCTTTTGTCATTAGCAATTACAGGATATGTTTGTGTATTCCTTATACAAGTCGTATTTTTGAGACTTTGAGACATTCAACCATGAGAAGGAGTATTCTTTGAATCTTCCTCAGCTTTTGATTTGAGAGGGAGAATATGACTGATTTGAGGAGGCTTTGGGAGAGGTTTCTTGTAAAAATATGGCGATTTTATTACTTTTTGAAGCGGAACCTCTCCGAAGTACAGCTGCTCAACGAGCGTCACTCCAGCTGAACTAATCTTTCCGTCAATAACCTCAATCTCATTGATTTCCTCCAGTGACACACTGAAGATGAAAACGACGCTGAGGTCGAACAGATCATCTTTTTCTGTAAAATACTCACTCTCCTCTCGTCTAAGCGCCAAGCCAAAGTCTGTGATTTTAACCTGGCCGGTCCTATGGAGAAGGACGTTTCTCGCGGCCAAATCACAATGCAGAAGTCCAACTTTGTGGACATGGCGGAGTCCTGAGAGGCATTGAAGCCAAAGAGATTTTACTTCACCTTCAGTGAAGGACAGGCCATGTTCGGCCATTCGTTGAAGTGTGACCTCGAGACTCAGGTCCATGAGTTCGAGAACGATGTAGACGTAATCGTTCTCCTCTTCTTTAAGGACCTCTTGTAAACAAATGACATTGGTGTGTTTACCGATGGTTCTAAGAGCTTTGATCTCTGTGTTGGAGTTTCTGTCATCCAATTGGCACTTGATGGCCACTGATTCTCCACTAGATCTTGAGACTCCTCGATGAACCCATCCATAGGATCCGGATCCCAGTCTTGGTCCAATGTCGAAGATCCTGTTGAGAAGTCCTGAAGACATTCCCTTGGTAACTACTCCTGCTCCTACTCCTTCTTCACCTCCTTCACCGAAAACTCCCTCGACTCTTCCAAATTCCTTCCGCTCGCTGATCATTGTGTAAAAAAGCTTCACAACAATCACAAAACGCCGGCAATCAGAAATCAAATTTCGGCTATACAAGTTCAAACCGAGATATGAATTGACCCTTATTCACCCTCTTTGAAGAACTAAACACCGAGGTATGAAGCTATGAAGTATAAACAACCGAACCCCATTTTGTTCCTTGACTTTCACTGCTGTTTACTTGTTATGTCTGCCTCCAGACTCCTTCATTCGACCGAGAGACATTCCCTGTGCAGTAAAAGAGCTAAGGATACTATTTTGATAAGTAGTATATACACCGACAAAATAAGAGGCGGAATGATTTTCCAATTATCTATAAGTTCATATTTATTCAAACTAATTCTTAATGTATATCAAACCATTAATATATAATTAAGGTGCAAATGTAAGCAACAAGAATTTAATTCAAACAGATAAAAAATATATAAACAAATTAATCAATAAATAACCAAAACATACAACAAATAAAGAAAGAAATTACTTAATGCAAAGATACATAAATAAATAAATGAATGTCTACACAAAAATACAACAATACATTCCAATACAATTGTTCAATAAAAATTCACAAAGACCTACAGTATATGTATTCCTCTTCATGTAAAACTAAAGGCGTTCACTCACATTCTCAAACTATATTTAAAAATATTAATGTGTGTGTGTGTGTGTGTGTGTGTGTGTGTGTGTGTGTGTGTGTGTGTGTGTGTGTGTGTGTGTGTGTGTGTGTGTGTGTGTGTGTTTGTGTGTGCTTATTTATTCATTTTTATTTATTTATTTTTTATCTTATTTCATCGTCGTCGTCTCTTACTCCAAAGTTAAGGTAAGACATACATCTTATTATATATTGTTGATAACCAGAAAATTCCTTTCGAGTCATTAGCAAGTGCTTACGTGGAAAAATTCACATAAACTACACAATCATTAAGTGAGAATTTTACTCTAAGAAGCTATCACACTGGGCAATTTCTCCTTCAACCTCCAATTAGTCGGCGGTACCGTCTGCACCTTTTCCACCGTAAGTACACTATGGTAAACTATTTTGTTTTCTCAACAATTCACATAGAATGTTAACTGATTTGCTGGATGGAAATTGATTTCCTCCAGCATATCAGAATCTTTCCCGAAAGTTGCAGGCTCCAAATAGATAAATAGATGAATAGATAAACAGATAAATGAATAAATATATAAAAATATAAAATATAAGAAGGTAAGAATATAAAGAGATGAAAAGATGAAGAGATAAAAGATAAAAGATATAAAAAGATAAATAGATAATAGATAACTATATAACTAGATAACTAGATAACTAGGTAAATAGATACATAGATAAATAGGTAAATAGATACATAGATAAATAGGTAAATAGATAAATAGATAAACAGATAATAGAAAAAAGACAAATAGATAAATAGATAAATAGATAAATATTTAAATAGATATATAAATAAATAGATGAATAGATAAATAGATAAAGAGATAGATATATAAATAGATAAATAGAAAAATGGATAAATAGATAATAGGATGAATAGATAAATAGATGAATAGATTAACAGATAAATAGATAAATATATAAACAGATTAATATATAAGTAGATAAACAGATGAACAGATAAATAGATAATTAAAATAATCAATAGATAAATATATAAATAGATATATAGATAAATAGATGAATAGATAAATAGATGAATAGGCAGATAGATAAATAGATAGATAAAAATAGATAAACGGATAATAGACAAATAGATAAACCGATAAATAGATTAATAGATAGATAAATAGATAAATAGATAAATATATGAATAGATAAATAGATGAATAGATAAATAGATAAATAAATATATAGATAAATAGATAAATATTTAAATAGATAAACAGATAAATAGATGTATAGATAAATAGATAAGTACATAGATATATAAATAGGTAAATAGATAAGTAGATAAATAGATGAATAGATAAATGGATAAATGGATAAATAGATAAATAGATAGATAGATAAGTAGATAAGTAGGTAAGTAGATAAATAGATAAATAGATAAACAGATAAATAGATATAGATAAGAGATAAAATAGATAAATGGATAAATAGATAAATAGATAAATAGATAAAGAGATAAATAGAAAAATAGATAAATAGTTGAATAAATAAATAGATTATTAGATAAATGGATAAATGGATAAATATATAAATAGATAAATAGATAAATATATAAATAGATAAATAGATTAATAGATAGATAAATAGATAAATAGATAAATAGATAAACAGATCGATAGATAAATAGATAAACAGATAAATAGATGAATAGATAAATAGATAAATAGCTAAATAGCTAAATAGATAAATAGATAAATAGATAAGTAGGTAAATAGATAAATAGATAAAGATACACAGATAAATAGATAAATAAATAAACAGAAAAACAGATAAATAGATAAGTAGATAAATAGATGAACAGATAAATATTCAAATGAATAAATAGGTAGATAAATAGGTGAATAAATAGATAGATATGTAAATAGATAAATATGTAAAAACAAATAGATGAATATATAAATAGATTAATAGTTGAACATATAAATAGATAGATAGATAAACAGATAAATACTTAGATAAACATATGAATTAATTAATTAATCAATTAATTGATTAATTAATAGAGATATATATAATAGGTAAATAAACAAATCAATCAGTCAATAGATAAATAGATGAATCAATGAATTGATAAATGAATAGATAAATGAATAAATAGAAGATTAAATGTACAATAAATAACCAAACAAATAAATGTATAAATAAAAGGAAATTTAATTACTTTAAAAAAAAAACCGACAGCATCATCTTTTCATCTATTCCCCGTCAGTGATAACTCTAACAAATATAACTGTTAGTAAATAAATAGATAAATGAATAAATAAATAGATAAATGAATAAACAGAAGAATGAATATATGAACAAATAGGGAAACACATAAATATATAAAAAAGCGAAAAATTAATTAGTTTTAAAAAATCAACAACGTCATTTTGTCAGCTATTCCCAGTCAGTGATAATTCTAACAAATATGGCTGTCAGTACATAAATAAATAGATTAATAAATGAATTAATAAATAGATAAATGAATAAATAGAAGAATAGATATATGAACAAATAAGCAAGCAATTAATTATATGAATAAATTGAAAATTAATTATTTAAAAAAAAATCGACGTCATCTGTTCATCTATTCCCAGTCAGTGATAACTCTAACAAATATGATTGTTAATAAATAGATAAATAGATTTATAAATAAATGAATAAATAAATAGGTAAACAAATAAACAGAAGAACAAATATATGAACAAACAGGGAAACACGTAAATACATAGATAAATGGAAAATTAATTAGTTTTAAAAAATCGACGTCATCTTTTTTACCTATTCCCAGCCAGTGATAACTCTAACTAAAATTACTGGGGACCGAAGAGTAATGCGGGACTCGAACCCTTGACTTGGAAATCACTTTAGTTGTTTATCTTTATTTTCTCTCCATCTATACCACGTCCCTCGTTTTGTGCCTAAGACATAAATATCGTGTTGTGTCTATGAAATGAGCGTCTTAATTTAATTCCTCAGGTTTAAAGAATCGACCTTGGGATCTTCTTGAAATTCAAAAATCGTGACGTCACAATCGTCACTTCGTCTTTTGGTCCCATTTGTCGAAAAGTAAAAAAAATAAAAATAAAAACAAATAGATAAATAAATAAATAAATAAACAAATAAATGAATAAAATAAAGAACTGAACAAAATGATGAGGAAGTCACAAATTTTGGTTGTTCATTGAGATCGTCTCTACTTGTTCAGTCAGCCCATAGATGAACTGTGGGGTATTTTTGAAGTTTTTGAAAAAAAAGGTATTGACTTTAAAGCAGTTGAAGAGTGTTTATTAAGATATTCTCTTTCTCTACACACACACACACACACACACACACACACACACACACACACACACACACATACACACACACACACACACACACATACACACACATACACACACACACACACACACACACATACACACACACACACACACACACACACACACACACACACACACACACATACATACACACACACACACATATATATATTATATATATATATATATACATATATATATATATTATATATATATATTTATATATATATACACAGTATGTATGTATTTATAGTTCCTTTATCTTCACAGCCACCTGTCGACAACAAGAAGCTATCGACTTCGCAAAGTAAAATCCCGAACTTGAAGCTCCTCATACATTAAATTCTCATCCTCCACCAGAAAGCCACTTTCCACACAGGCACTTACTTCTTCAACTCTCCAGCTTCACCAACTCGCCACACACACACCCAAACCAGGATCCCCATCTCTTCTTCCGGTCCATCTCCTCGCTCCGTCTCGTGTCCACCGTAACCATTAGTACCCCTCGTTCCACCTCGTCTCTTTCCTTCCTCCTCTTCTCCAGCTCTTTAACTTCTTATTTATTCACGTCTCTACCTCCTCGTCTTACTCCTCTTCTCCATCCTCCTTCGGTGCCCTTACTCCTCCTCCTCCTCCTGCTCATCCTCCTCCTCGTCCTCCTCCTCCTCCTCTTCATCTCCCCTCCCCCATCCGACCTCCCCACTTCTTCGTCACCATAAAAACGGGAAACTTGGACGGGTGAAATGGAGGGACATCATTAAACATGGGCGCCTCCGTCGCGACAGAGGGACGCGGACGCGGATGCGGATGGGGCCGCCGCAAGGCACCGCAGGCGACCGCGGGTGCCAAAAAGGGGGAAAAGCAACGCAGAGTAAGCGTGACACTGAGTGAAAGGGTCCCTCTCTCCCTAACCACTCTCTCTCTCTCTCTCTCTCTCTCTCTCTCTCTCTCTCAATTTGTGCGTGTGTGTATGTGTGTGTGGGTATATGTGTGTGTGTGTGTGTGTGTGTGTGTGTGTGTGTGTGTGTGTGTGTGTGTGTGTGTGTGTGTGTGTCTGTGTGCGTGTGTGTATGTGTGTGTTTGTGTGCGCGCGTCTGTGTGTGTGTGTGTGTCTGTGTGTTAAATGCGGCGGAAAGTGGATGTTACATGGCGTCAATACATTAGTCGTAGTGAGGGCGACAACATGCATTATGCTTATGCAGAGTAATTAGTCGGTGTCTTCTCTCACTCCTCCTCGACCCTCTCCAAATACGGCATAACCATGCGGGCGCGCAAACGTGAAAACGCATACACACACAAACACACACACATGTACACACACACACACACACACACACACACACACACACACACACACACACACACACACACACACACACAAACACACACACACACATACACACACAAACACACACACATGTACACACACACACACACACACACACACACACACACACACGCACGCACTGGGAGGAATGGGAAACAAAGAAAAGAATAGACTCCTGGAGAAGTCAATTGTTAGATATAGCAATGAACAATGTAATGACACAATGGGTCAAAGGAACGACAAGAGTAAGAGGAGATGACAAACCAGATAGACTGGAATTGCTGCTGAGGACACTAATGTTATCGAATCTCTGAAATGCATGTGTCCAATGGGAAAGAGTGATCACGTAGTTCTCTAAATGCATTTGGTTTTAAGGAGTGGAGAAACAAGAGATGAATCACATAGACAAGAAAGATAGAGCTTCGGGAAGACAAACGTCATATAATTGAAGAAACGCCTTGATGAACCAGACAGGCGCTTACAAATCGGTAGTAACAATATGTGTGCCAAAACTAGGCTGGAGGGAAATTGGAGAAAGGATTGATTTAACAAAAGATGAGAAAAAAAAAGGTCCCAAGTCTGGCTTCAATTTCCACATTCTGCCGTGTTTTGGCTGCAAGCATAAGGTGAAGAGAGAAATCGGGAACGCAAAGATAAATGCGGGTTGGAACCACAATGGAAGTATTCGAAAAACACCGGATACCAAGAACGTGGGACTGAATGGATAAAGATAAGACATATCAGTTCTAAGAAAGACGAATCTTGCCAAAGAACCACGGCATTAAGTGTGTCAGGAAGTGGAGAAGAAATAATCGCCTTGTTCCAGTTTCCATCGGTCAAATCTGGAAAATACCCACACGGGAGGTCGAGCAAGGTTTCCACGAAGTGTTCGTGGAAGTAAACAACAAAATACTCTAAAAGTTAAAAGGAGGATTCAGTCCAGGGAGGCGCTCTTGCATAGAGAGGAAGTGTAGAGTGTGAGAGAGGGGAAGCCTGGGAAGAAAAGAGGGGAACCATGAAGTGTGAGAGGGAAGTAAGAGACTGAGGGGAGGCTTTTCTTTCTCCTGCCGAGGCTCTCAGCGATCTCCCTTCAGCTCTGAAGTCCTCATGATCAGTCAAGAACACAAGAACATAAGAATGAAGGAAACTGCATGAGACCATAAGGCCTATACTAGGTAATTCTATGTCCCTTACCACCTGTTATCCCTATCCCTAAATTTAGCTAGTCTTTTCTTAAAATAACCAGTTGTTTCAGTGCTCACTAGATAGTTACTAAGTTTAATCCATTCGATTACTACTTAGTTATTAAACCAGTTCTTACCTATTCATTCTTAAAACTAAACTTATCTAATTCATTACTACGAGTCTTGCCCTGTTGTTTTAATAAGATGACCTTGCCTGCAGCACCCTTGTTAAAACCCTTGATCCATTTGAATACCTCTATTAGATCACCTCACACTCTTCGTCTTTCCAGAGAGGAGATGGGTTCAAGCAGAACATTCTGAGTCATTAAACAAGTGATTAGATATGTAAGCTTACTAAATGCGGGTTGATACTCGTATATCAATGACTAAATTCGTCTATTCATCATCTGTAGATATATATGACTATCTCAGCCTATACAGAAGATACACACAGACAGACACAAAAATACACACATATACACACATACGCACACATACATTTGCAAAAACACACACACACACACACACACACACACACACACACACACACACACACACACACACACACACATACACACACACAGAGTGGTGGGTATCTGGAACAAATTGAATGAGGAAACAGTGAGTGCAAAAATTATACAAGAATTTAAGAACAAACTTGATACTGAAAGATACAAAAGCGGGTCACTACGAACATAGCTCTCTTCCCGTAAAATACAACTAGGTAAATACACGCACACATACATACATACAAACACGCGCACGCGTGTGTACACATATGTCAGAGAACTTTCCTTCAGTGTGTACATGTGAAAGGACAAGTAAAGTACATCTTAAACTATAGAACAGAGGACCATTTGAGAACGAGTTCAGATCAACATATTTTTTCTCCTTATCTTAATGAAAACTTAGCTTCCGCTCGCCAAGACACAAAACCTAAGATGGGGACGGGAGGGGGGGGGAGGTGACAGAAAGACCTCCGTGTCTCCCCTTCGGAACAGGAGAGGACCGGTAATGTATCAGTGACCCAGGAGGACCACATCCTCGCAGGGAGAAAGCTCGACGGGCGCATAAAGGGAGCACTTTCCTCCGCAGTTGTAATAATTCTCTGCGACAAAAGCTTCGTGCCGAAGCGCCGGAGCAGTAAATTCTTAACTCTCACCTGCCTTTCCTCCAATCCACCATATGCGATACACATGTGTACGTACGTATATACATGCGTACATACATGAATACAAATGTATGCACATACATAAGAATATACACAATTCCATGCATGCATACATACATGAATGTGTACATGCATACATGAACACATATATACGAGTATATATATATATTATATATATATATATACATATATATATATATATATATATATATATGTACACACATTCTTACATGTATATATACAGTATATGTAAATATATATACATGCATATATATATATATATATATATATATATATATATATATATATATAATATATATATATATATATATATATATATATATATATATATATATATATATAGTGTTTAGGAAGAAAGTCAAGCATAAGTACACATGGCAGAGGGTGGTGGATGGAAGGGTGGTAGATAGAGCGTTAATGGACTATATATTGGTAACCAGGAGTATAGTAGGAAGAGTTAAGGGTGTACGTGTTCTAAGAGGAGACAGTGGTGGAATATCAGATAATTTTTTGGTGGAAGGTAAGTTGAGAGTGGAGGATATATGGAGAGAGAGGGAAAGGACAGAAGGATGGGAGGTACTTAAGGTGAACAGCTTAAATGAGAAAGAGAAGAAGGAGTACAAGAAGAAGCTGAGATCAGAGTGGTAGGGAGTGAAGGATAGAGTAGAACTGGGAGTGGAGGAGGAATGGGGATGGTTCAAGGAGGGAGTCACAAGGTGTGCAAAGATTGTGTGTGGAACAAGGAGGACGGGAGGAAATAGAAGGAAGGGCAGTGAGTGGTGGGATGAGGAAGCAAAGAAGGTTGTAGAGGAGAAGAAGCAAGCTTTCACAGATTGGTTACATAATAGGACGAGAGAATTATATGAGAGGTACAAAGAAAAGAAAAGAGAAGTAAAGTATAAGATAAGAGAGGCAAAGAGGAAAGCAGATGTGAAATGGGGTAAGAGTATGACAGAATTTTTTGAGAGTAATAATTGATGTTTTGGAAATAAATTAAAAAAGGAAGAAAAGGCGAATCAAGTAGATGAAGAAAAGGTATAAAATACAGATGAAGAGACGGTGTACGAGAGAAGGAAGTTAAAGATAAATGTAGGTAAAAGTAGGGTGATGAGATGCACAAGGAGAGAAAGTGGCAGCAGACTGGAAGAAGTCGATAGATTTAGATACTTGGGTGCGAATGTGGCGGGAAAGGAAGGAGTGGAGGTGGAGGTAGAATGTACACTGAGAGAAGCGAGTAAATGCCTTGGGGGATTAAAAAGTATAATGGGAAATAGACATTTGGGAATGGATGATAAAAGGAGATTGTATGGAGTGATTGTGCCGACAGCACTGTATGGAGCAGAAACGTGGAACATAAGAGAGAAGAGAGGAGGAGTTTGAATGTGTTTGAGATGAGGTGCCGGAGAAGTATGATAGGGGTTACTAGGTTGGATAGAGTGAGAAAGAAAGAGGTGAGGAGGAGAACAGGGGTGGAAAGGGAGTTGGGAGGTAGGGTTGATGTAAGAGTACTGGGATGGTTTAGACACATGAAAAGAATGAGTGAAGAAAGGTTAGCAAAAGAGATGTAGAAGGCAGAGGTGGATAGAGTGAACATGAGGGAGCGACCAATGATGAGATGGACGGATGGGGTAAAAGGGGCATTGGGAAAGACGGGAATGCCTGTTGAGGAAGAACGGGAGAGGACAGAACATAGGGGTGAATGGAGAATGGTTGTGTATGAATGATGTGATGCATGAGGGGAAATGGGTGGAGGATGGTGTGTGTGTGTGTGTGTGTGTGTGTGTGTGTGTGTGTGTGTGTGTGTGTGTGTGTGTGTGTGTGTGTGTGTGTGTGTGTGTGTGTGTGTGTGAGTATCGGCTCCTGTCCGCATGTGGAGTCAGCTCACTCGTACCTTACAATAAAGGAGACGAACTCACCAAAACCTCTTTCTCTTCCCACAGTAGCATCGCTACAATGGTATAAGTATAAGAAAAGGGGTGGGGGGGATTCGTCCATGCTGACATAAACCAATATGAAAAAGAGGCCAAAATCCTGGGAAATATATTATGGCCTGGTATATTCATTTGTGCGTGAGAAAGTCTATCCCATAGTGCCCAGGTCTCTGCATGTTTTCACCTCCCGAGACAGAATGCATGTCTATCTATCTACGTGTCTATCTATACTTTTTTGTTATATATATTTACTTATGTATACACTAAAGAAATTTAATCTTGCTTTACAAATGGGCTTAATAAATCTCCGACTCAAATTTTTCATTAAGCAGATTCGCTTTTACAGAATATGGTAAAGATACATCCATCTTGGAAACAAAGCAAGATATGCCTTGGAGGTCTTTGCTGCAGATCAAAGAACGAGTGCGCATGTGCAAGTCATCGATGTGAATTTCATTCTCCTATTTTGCATATTATTCAATTCGAACGACATACCCAACGAGATAGCAAGCCAATTCCGTCAATGGAAGCATTTGTTTATTGATAACACTATCCTCCTTACTTACTTTAAGAGTACATCTTCGTAACATTTACTTCTTTTTTTATATATAAAACAAATTGACATGGATGTCGCCTTCAACGTGTGATGCAAAGTTATTTCTGTCGACTTGGTTTTGTTATTTTTTTTCTTAATGTAAATTTACAGAGCTGTTCAGTTGCTCGGATGAACCAACTAAGATAACTCCGGCTAAGCATTTCTCTTCATTCCCACAAGTCTCGGCTTTCAACTTCATGAATTCCATTGTTAATCTGGTTAATGGAATCCACGGGGCTTCCCGCCATCTATGGATATGAAGAGATAAAAAACGAAATTGCATTTAGGGGTAACTATAGCATTATCAAGATTTGGTTGACAAACGTATATATATATATATATATATATATATATATATATATATATATATATATATATATATATATATATATATATATATGTGTGTGTGTGTGTGTGTGTGTGTGTGTGTGTATAATGTATATATTCATATATATATACATATAAATGTATATATGTATAATACATATATATATACATATATATATATATATCTATATATATATATATGTGTGTGTGTGTGCATGTATGTGTGTGTGTGTGTGTGTGCGTGTGTGTGTGTGTGTATCTATGTATGTGTGTATTCACCTCGGATCTGCTGCAGTCTCTTGTCGAGACAGCCAGACACCACCCTACGGCAGTGAGCTCAGAGCTCATTATTTGCCGAACTCTGGGTAGGTCTGAGACCACTCACACACCACACACCGGGACAGCAAGGTCACAACTCCTTGACTAACGTCCCGTACCTACTCTCTGCTAGGTAAACAGGGGTTACACGTGAAAGGAGACAAACCCAACTTATCTCCGCCCGGACGGGGAATCGAACCCCGGTTCTCTGGCTTGTGAGGCCAGTGCTTTACCAATCCGCCACCGAGCCTTGTGTGTGTGTGTGTGTGTGTGTGTGTGTGTGTGTGTGTGTGTGTGTGTGTGTGTGTGTGTGTGTGTGTGTGTGTGCGTGTGTGTGTGTTTGTGTGCGAAATGCGTATTTTCTGTAATATATTTTTCTATATTCTCATTCTAAATGTCAGTGTAATGATTTCAAAGAAAGGTTGGAAGTTGTTGTATTTATAATAATTTCAATTTATAATCAAAGTACAAATCAACAAAATTAGCCCTATCCTATTATGATGACGGACATAGCTCATAGTCGTCCTCACCCTTCTTCCCTCGTCCTGCGGATCGTTCATTTGTTCGTGTAGTAGGGTGGCAATAAAAACGCCTACTTTGATATTAATATGTATTAATTCACAACTTGATCAATTCACACGAGAGACAAAAGGGGCGTGTTCATACTTTGCAGGCTACAAGCATATCTGACGCCAAGCCCTGGGCTGGCAGGTAAAGCTCTCGAGCGGACGGAGGCGATGCTTGGTTCTCCCAACATACTGGTACATAAAGTTACACTCATTATAATGCTCAACAATATAATCAATAATGAAATTAATGTCCTATAATACCTATGATAATTGATGATACAATGGGGAAGATATACAACTCCCAATTGAGCAATATGTAGGTATAATGCACAACACAACGGTACGATGCGACAACAGTACCACACCGTCAAATTAAAAACAAATTATCTTCCCACTCCCGCGCCGTGGGAAGTGAGACACCTCTGATAGGGCAAAGCCTTGTCAGTTGTGGCAAACCGCTGTGCTTCTTTGGCCGACGCTGTGTTACCTCCCCACCTGGCTAGGGCTGTCGGTAACCAACGCAGCAAGCCCGCAGCGGGGCCCGGGACTCGAACTCACGATCATCTGTTTATAAGCTCAAGAAGGTATCCACTGGATAAGGATTCGTCGAGTAAGTTCACGAGTGGACCGCGCGGTATCCCGGTGGATATCTTCTTGAACTCGTAAGCAGGTGGTCGTGAGTTCGATTCCCGGGGCCCGCTATGGGCTTGCTGGGTTGGATCCCGGCAGTCCTGGCCAGGCGCGGAAGTGATCCAACGTCACCCTAAGAAACCCAGCGGCTTGCCGCAACTGATAGGGTTCTGACTTACCTGGAGTTTCTCCCTTCTCACTTCGTGGGAGTATGTTTTCATCTCCTTCGATGTTCAGCGTGTCTGTTATCACATCCTTCAATGTTCAGCGTGCACACGCGCACACGCACGCATGTAGAGTAAGCATGAATCTTCAGGCAACTCAAGATGTCCCCTATTGTTCCGCATTTTCCTCCCAAGGGACACTGTCACTGTATCCAGACCTGAACAGGGACCAGAGCCGTCGACTTTTCCAGCCAACGCCCAAACCAAACAATGGCTTCGCCGCGTCTCGAGTCAAACCCCGAATATCTGCTTGAAACACCTGCACCTCACGCCTTCAGAGTACAATAGGCGCCTGTGGTCGTCACTCAATCCGACACAACCAACCATTCTTATATTCTTTTCCTAAATGTGGATATAGCAACAGCCTACTTGTACAATTGTAAATATATTTCATCTGGAAACCCCCAAGGTTACTTCAAAGGTTGCCTTGTATTTGTAGACCAGAGAGCAGTCTGGAACATTAAAGTAAAGAACACTCCCAGACTTTAATTCACCAATGTAGAAGTAGCCTACAACTCAACAACTTCTACAAGTAGGAGGGTGAATTTCTAGTTCAGGAGTCGCACAAAAGAACCTTCACATGAGCTGTTCCATGAAATTGGAATATCATTTACACAATCCAAAAGTTAAATATCTCTGTTCTATCTTCTCTTTCCGTATCTGTTTCTACGTTATCCTATCCTACTTTATCTTGACAGACCACCTTGGTTTCTAAACCCCCTTCTTGATTCGCGGGTAGGTGAAAGGAGACTGCGACAGTGACGGCCCCACAATTCCGGAGAGAACGAGATGTGAAGATGAGCGAACGATCTCTCCTGCTGAAATGGTTTGGTTTGAATGTAACAAAATCCCATCTAAGAAGGCATTCAGAGATACTTAGTTAACGAAACGCGTGGCTGGGCAGAAAAAAAATTAATCACAGTAAAGAAATTTATTTTGGCGTGATTTAGATATCTTTATCAAAGTGTTTTCGATATGAGACGTTGTGCCCTTCCTTACTCCTCATAGAATAACATTGTGTGCATGTTTCCTCAAGAATGTAGCTCCGCTTATTTCATCAGGTTATTGCCCATTCCAATGTTACATTTCTGTTTGTTAAAAAAAAAATCATATATATTTTTTCAAACAAAACCTGGTTTTAGCACTTTATATGGTTTCTAGATTTCGATCAAGACTACACAAACCAAAAACCATGAAGGAAGCTCCAGATGATCAGTATTCTTGTCCACGTGAAGGTGGACAGTTAACTTTACTATCTCTATCCTCACCACTCCACAACAGGTGGAGTACCTGTTGTAGTGTGTAACCAAACCCTAACCCCACCCACTTGTTGTGCTGTGTAGCACCACGTGACTGCAACCTGTTGTGGTGGCTAGCACCACGGTTATCGCACCTGTTGGCCGGTGTAGCACTATCATACGCTAACCTGTTGTGCTGCGAGGATGGTTCTACGCCTTG
>NC_134820.1:17560728-17563228 GCF_046742065.1 Oratosquilla oratoria | reverse complement strand
CAATAATGATCTACGTTTTAGTTGTCCCGTTTGGTCACTACTCAATCATTCTATTCAGTTTAAAAGTAGCATTGCTCAGAAATAGAGTTTTTTATCAATGAAAATCAGCTGAATAAATTCTTTTGGCATGAGATCCGACGAACTCCTAAATGTGTCTTACTTTAGAGCAGGGGGGAAAGCAGGTCCTCAAGTTACGAAAGGTGTCTTTTTTTCTATTTAAGGAATGTAATCGGCATCCAGACCCCAACGTCCGCAATGCGTAGACAAGTGAACGAAGAGGAGCGGGTGAGCGGAAGAGGAGGATTCCACCACAATATTGATCCGCCAACGCTCTTAGAAACAATTGATCTGACATTCCTCTCCTTCTCCCAACAGTTATATAACTTAATATTCATTTATACTCTCTTGCTATCGCGACTTTTCGAACGCATACTGACTTTGTGACCGTTAGTCTTTCCTACGTCATGTCGTCTAAGTATGTCATGGGGGTCGTAGAGGCGGGAACGCTGCAAACACACTCAAAGCGAGTTATCATGTAGTTCATTTTTCATAGAAATTCATAGTAATACACGCTCTTCTCAGGTGGACAATACACATATTTCGTTAAATCTTATCATACATCATGTGTACATGAAATATTGACTGTTTATGGTAATTTCATTGGTAACAGGAACTCATAATGTCGCAATTCTTATCAAAACTCATTCGGTCCCACAAGTGAGCAAGGGTGCTTGGTTGCCTACTAGTGATTTAAATCTTATTTCACAAAAACTGACTTATCAATGTTTCATAAACAAATTTATATGTCATGAGGCTAGTTTAGATAATAGCATTAAATAGGTTAATAAAATAATGAACATAAATTTAAATGGGTAGTTTCCTTTTGAATATAATGGAACAATGAAATTTGTTAAATAAACAAGAGAGGAACAACAACGAACAGCTCGGGGAAGGATGAGGCGAGTGTAGAGTCGTTTTCACTCCTGAGTACCACACTGAGTGACGTCATCCGTGGGAATGTGGGAGAGGAACTTCTCCCGATCGTTGACTAAAAATTACCTAAGAAACTCGTTCATAATACTCTAGTGTCTGTAGTACATAGAAATGACGTCTCCAATTCTATTATTTAGGGAGGGAGGGCAGTGATAGGAAGAGTTAGTTGAGAGAACAGGAATGGGGGTGGATGGGAGTCGAAAGAGTGGGAGTGGAATGGGTGGGAGTGAGTACGTGGCTTCTGAGTTGGCTACCTTTTTTTTTTTTTTTTAGTTTGTTAAGGTTTATTCAACAATATAAAATACAATTTAGACATACATATATACAAAAATTTTAAAAAATTATTTGTTGAAAAGGTAGAGCGAGAAGCAAATCATATGGGGAGTTGCTCTCCCTTTAAGGGAAAAAATTAATTATTAATTTTTGTTACATGTTTGTATGAGACAGACATAAACATATAAACACATTTATACATATATACACACATAAATAAATACACATAGATACACACACACACACACAATGAGATGATATGATATCCCTCATAAGAGGGAAAAATCTCTTGTTATATAGGTAGACAGACAGAGGTTGGGCTATTAATCTCACTCACTGATCGCGACCTCAAAGAAAAATATACAAAATCCGTCACGGATCACCGTGTTAAAGGAGCTACATACAGTGTTACATTGTATAGATTACCCTAAGATCAACATTAACCCATATCATTACTCCTACATAAAGTCCTTCTTGGTCTGAATGGACTCTCAGCCCATGTAGACCGCGTTTAGACCGGGATGGTGTCCGCTGAGTTGAATAAAATCAATTACTGCCGCAAAGTTGACACAGTGAGCGATATCGGGTTGATGGTCTTCGACTGCTGTCACCTTTGGAGTGACATCATGGATGAAGTGAAACTTGTTGCGTGAAAGAAATCGATTAAAGAAAGAGAGGAATTAAATAGAGTAAAGATATAAGGTAGAAAAAGTCCTGGAAGATGAGAGGAATTTTTTTAAGACCACGAAAGAGGAATTTGCAGTAAAGAAAAGAAAGAGAAGAATTGAAAATAATAAAGAGATAAGGTAGAAAAAGTCCTGGAAGATGAGAAGGTTTTTTTTTTAAGACCACGAAAGAGAAACTTGCAACAAAGAAAGGAAAAAAAAAAAAAAAAAAAGGAAAGGACATAAGAAGTTTGATGAAGTAAAACGAATAGTTAGATCAACTTTCCTACAGAACCTATTTGAATCAAGACAAATCACCCTTTGTTAATAGAAATGAAGACGTATGCATACATCTTATTCAAGTAAGATGTATTACCCTACCACTTGCGTAGTATCCAGTAGTTTCCAAACGTAAACTATCCACAGAAACAGCTGAATAGACAAGACGCCTTTACTCGCTCCAACAAACTTCTGCACTGGATGATCGCTGGCCCGCGGACGGACCTGAGACCAACAACGATGGACGAGATGTTGTGTCCGCGGCCATGGCCAAGTCTTGTTGTCTGTCA
>NC_134820.1:17543228-17555728 GCF_046742065.1 Oratosquilla oratoria | reverse complement strand
TCTATCACTCTCTCTTTCTCTCTCTCTCTCTCTCTCTCTCTCTCTCTCTCTTTCTCTCTCTCTCGCTCTCTCTCTCTCTCTCTCTCCTCTTATTCGTCTTCCATTCTCTCCCATATTTCTTCTGGAAAGTCGAGAGTAGGGATCACTTCGGAGGAATCGTCCTACCTGCTATTCCCTAAGTCCAGGATTCCTCAGCCTAACATGTCCTCATATTTATGAATTGCTGTTCTTTAGAGTCTTGGAGACCATTTTCAACAGTGAATGAAATCACTAATCATTCACAAAAGTCCACTAGTTTTTGGGCTGTAGACCCATTTGATAATTTGTGGTCCCACTAGGGGTCCATTGGACCACATGTTGTGGACCACAACCTGGGGTCCATTGGGCCACAGGTTTTGGGCCATAACCCCAACACTATTTCTTCCTTCATTTTCCCCTCCTCATCTACAGTCCTGTGCTACAGTGGACATTTTCTTTTCTTTCTGTCTAACGCTGATTTATTTCATTGAACTAAATTCCGCATTCAAACCAAGATAATATTTTCATCGACTGAGACCATAATTCGGTTTAAATCCGCACTTAAGTTAAACTAAACCTTATGGTGGTAGCAAAGAGAGTTACAGAATCACTGAATGACAGAGCCATCTAGGAGCTGCCCGTGGCACTACATCCTAGAATCTCCTCCTCCTTTCGTTGTTCGTCCTTCCCTCCCCTCTCCACCATGTAAGACCGAGTTGAAGGTCCGTGTTTTCTTCTGCAACATTCCACCAGACAGAGGGAGACGGAAGGGACGGAGAAGAGGAACGAAAAGGGAAAGGAGTAGGAAAGGTGAAGAGAAAAAGGAAGAGGGAAAGGGAAAAGGAAGGGAAAAAGGATGGTGAAGGGAAAGGAGAAGGGGAGTGGAAAGAAAGAAAAGAAAGGAAAAAGGAGGGGGAAGGGACGGGGAAGAGGAACGGAAAGGGAAAGGAGAAGGAAAATTGAAGAGAAAAAGGAAGAGGGAAAGGGAAAAGGAAGGGAAAAAGGATGGTGAAGGGAATGATGAAAGGAAGAGGAAGTGGAAGGAGAAGAAAGAAGGGGAAAAGGAAGGGAAAGGGACGAGGTAAAGAAACGGAAAAGGGAAGGAGAACTAAAGGTGAAGAGAAAAAGGAAGTGGGAAGGAGGAAGTAAGGGGAAAAGGAAGGGAAAGAAGGAAGGAGAAGGAAACGGAAACGGAAAGGAAAAGGGAAAGGGAAGGGTAAAGGGAAAGTGAGGTGGGAAGGAGAGAAGGAATAGAAGAAAGAAGAAAGGAATGGATAAGGGTACGGAGAAGAGGAAGACAAAGAAGTTAGGGGAAGAGGGAGAATCAAGGAAAAGGGGAATATGAAGGAGAAGGGAAGGAGATGGGAAGGAGATGGGAAGGAGAAGGGAAGGAGATGGGAAGGAGATGGGAAGGAGAAGGGAAGGAGAAGGGAAGGAGAAGGGAAGGAGAAGGGAAGGAGAAGGGAAGGAGAAGGGAAGGAGAAGGGAAGGAGAAGGGAAGGAGAAGGGAAGGAGAAGGGAAGGAGAAGGGAAGGAGAAGGGAAGGAGAAGGGAAGGAGAAGGGAAGGAGAAGGGAAGGAGAAGGGAAGGAAACAGGTCAGAGGGATGAAACTTAGCAGGGAGGCGAAAGAGGAAAAGAAAAAAATGATGAATGAGAAGAAAGGGTGGAGGAAAGAAGGGAGTGAGGGTCAGGGAAAAGGGAACGGAGAGGGAAAAGGAAAGGGAAAGAGGTAACAAAGTGAGGGAAGAAGGTAAGAGGAGACGCCAACGGTGGTAAAATGTGTAAGACAATTTCTGTTTTATCATGAAGTGCCTCCTCCCGTATCTTGACATACATACACTGTACACGTGTCTATGCATGCACGCACACATACACACACACGCACACATACACACATATAGATCGGTCATATATGGGCTCTGAGCTCTCTTCCGGGTGGGAAATAGCTGTCGATCACGAGTCCAACACGTGATCCAAAGACCATGGTGAAACACACACACACACATACACACAGTGTCGCAGTTGGTAAAGTTCCCGCCCGCCACTACGATGGTCCGGGTTCGAATCCCGCCCAGGGCTGAAATCATTTCAGTATCGCTGCGCTGCGAGTCGTTAATCCAACTTTCGTGGGCGGGGAGTTGGGAGTGTGTATGCGTATAAGAACATAAGAACATAAGAACATAAGAACATAAGAAATAAAGGAGACTGCAAAAGACCATAAGGCCTACACTAGGCAGCTCCGTATCCATCACCACCTGTCGTCCCCATCCATAAAGTTGTCTAATCGTTTTTTAAAACAACTGATAGTTTCAGCGCTTACTACGTGGTTACTAAGTTTATTCCATTCATCGACCACCCTATTTGTAAACCAATTCTTGCCTATTTCCTTCTTAAATCTAAATTTGTCCAGTTTATACCCATTACTGCGAGTCCTGCCCTGTTGTTTTATTATGATGACCTTGTTTGCATCACCCTTGTTATAGCCTTTGATCCACTTGAACACTTCTATTAGATCACCCCGCACTCTGCGTCTTTCCAGAGAGTGTAAGTTTAGGTGCCTAAGCCTCTCTTCGTAAGGCAAATTTCCGAGTCCTTGTATCATTTTGGTCATTCTTCTCTGTACTGATTCTAGTGAATTTATGTCCATTTTGTAGGACGGAGACCAAAACTGTACCGCATAGTCAAGGATGGGTCTAACTATCGCTAGATAGAGTTTAATAATTACCTCTGCACTTCTATTTGTTACCGTCCTAGCAATGAAGCCTAATGCTCTGTTTGCTTTATTTCTGGCGCTAATGCACTGCTTCCTGGTTTTAAGGTCCGGACTCACCAGAACTCCCAAGTCCCTCTCGCACTCAGATTTTTCTAAGAACGTGTCATCTAAGTTGTATCTATTTTCGGGGTTGTGTAGCCCTACGTTTAACACGCTACACTTAGAGATATTGAAGTTCATTTGCCATTTCACCGACCATGTTAACAGTTTATTAAGATCATCCTGCAGAATCTGGGCGTCTTCTCCTGACCTAATTAGGCGTCCTATTTTAGTGTCGTCCGCAAACTTACTAACATCACTATTTAACCCATCGTCTAAGTCGTTTATATACATAATGAACAATAAGGGACCCAAAACCGAGCCCTGGGGGACCCCGCTAGTAACATTGCCCCACCTAGATTTTATTCCATTTATGGTGACCCGCTGTTTTCTGTTACTAATCCAAGCTCTAATCCATTCTAACACTTTTCCTCCTATGCCATGGGCTTTGATTTTATTTAGTAGTCTCTGGTGTGGCACTTTGTCGAACGCTTTGCTAAAGTCAAGGTAAATAACATCGTAATTTTCATTGTTGTCTGACGCCTTATATACCTTAGTGTAAAAGGATAGAAGATTAGTCACGCATGACTTACCTTTGGAGAAACCATGCTGTGAATCACGAATTAAATTATGCCCTTCAATGTGTTCTCTGAGTCTATTTACTATTATTGATTCAAGCATTTTTCCTATAACCGATGTCAAACTGATTGGCCTGTAGTTGCATATGGTCGATCTATCTCCCTTCTTAAAAACAGGAACAACGTTTGCCTGCCTCCAAGCAGTTGGAACAGAACCAGTGTCTACCGATTTATTGAATATTTCAGTTAACTGGTCGCAGATTTCAAATTTACACTCTTTAAGCATTCTTGGAAAAATTTCGTCCGGACCCGGAGATTTTGTAGCTTTAAGTCTGTCAATCTGCTTGATAACTTCTTCTTTACTAATACTGATATTAGTTAGGCTATTTTCTTCATCCCCTCTGAAAATCGGATCGCAGTCAGGTACTTTATCTAACCTCTCATTAGTAAACACCGATAGAAAATAATTGTTAAACTCCTCACTCATTTTTTCTTCCGATTCTATCATGACATTTTCATCGTTTTTAATTGGTCCTATTCTTTCTTTATTTTTTGTTCTATAGAGGTGAAAGAAACCCTTTGGGTTTGATTTTGCTTGACTGGCAACCTTGATTTCATAATTACGTTTCGCTGAACGTGTATTCCTTTTAATTTAACCAGCTTTGCCATTTCGTTATATCTTGATCTAAGGTGTGATTCCCCGTTTTTTATTTTTACGTAAAGTCCTCTTTTAATTCCGATCTCATGTTTCAATCTGTCCGTCATCCATTTGGGAGTATTACTATTTTTTCGTATTGACTTTAGGGGGATAAATGTGTTTTGTGCATTAATAATTAGATCTGCCAGATTGCTATACATCTCATCCAAAGTACTGACCTGATTTTTGGGCCGTCGCCCCGAATCGACCTGACCCAAGGCACGCGCATCAATCTCTTTGACCCAGACCTGATCTAAGGTATGCGTATTTCTCTCTTTGACCCAGACCTGACCCAAGGTACGCGTATCCTCCTTGACCCACTTCTGATTATCAGCCCCGCAACGATAAGGTCACAGCATTATCCATAGGTTGGTCATATATGAGCTCTCTTCCGGGAGGGAAATAGCTGTCGATCACGTGATCCAAGATCATGGTAAGTCACACACAAACACACACACACACACACACACACACACACACACACACACACACACACACACACACACACACACACACACACACACACACACACACACACACACACACACACGCACATGTATGTATGTATGTATGTACGTATGTATGTATGTTTGTATGTATGTATGTATATATGCATGTATGTACGTATGTATGTATATATGCATGTATGTACGTATGTACGTATGTATGTACGTACGTACGTATGTATGTATGTATGTATGTATGTATGTATGTATGTATGTATGTATGTATGTACGTATGTACGTACGTATGTATTATTGCACAGCAGCGCGGGCCGCCGTCTGCCTACTGCCACACTATTACATATCTGACTTCAGCCTTTGGCACCAAGAGCCTAATGTAGTCGTAAGTCTCAATAAATCACAGCAATTTCGAACACCGGATGGATACTGGCCTCTTAATATCTATTTGCGCTGCATATAAATTATATATATATATATATATATATATATATGTATATATATATACATATATATATATATATATATGTACATATATATATATATATATATATATATATATATATATATATAGAGAGAGAGAGAGAGAGAGAGAGAGAGAGAGAGAGAGAGAGGGAGAGAGAGAGGGAGAGAGAGAGAGAGAGAAAGAGAGAGAGAGAGTTAACAACAGTATTCTCACAGTTACTCAACTTTTTCATAGGGTTTTCCAAAGTTCTTCAAAATCTTCTTGCATTATGGATATCGTTCCCCTGAGGACGAAATGTCAAAATATACCACATTTCTTGCCTATTTCCTTCCTAAATGTAAATTTGTCCAGGAAGTCGATGAATTCTAAGGTAGGGAGATGCCTTTCTCCGACGTCCATCAAGGACGCGTTATAGTAATGAACACTAAATAGTGTAATTATTTGGTCTTAGAATGATCGTCATGGATAAAAATAGTTATTCGTGTTTCTCTTTTTCTTTTCCTTTTTATCATTGTAATATTTCCCAGATGCGCCTGGCAGTAAAAACATCAAACGTATTTTTGTTTTCATCCCTTGTCGTTTTTTTTCGCGGCAAACATCATTTGCCAAACAAAAACCCTCGCGAGAAAAGATGCTTTATTTCTACAAATTTGATTTGGCAGACGAACGTGGTTGCTGGAATTCGCAGAGCGGGAAGACGTTATCGAAATGAATATTAAACTTTGATTTATGAAAGAACTTATCGCTGTGCAAGACTCGCATTGCATTCCTCGTGAATCAGTGTGCTTGGAATGTTGGGCTCTTCTTGGACTTAGCAAACGCATAGTAACTGTTCTAACTTCGTTTTCTTTTTTTTAGTTTCTAAGGTTTCTATATATTCTATGTTAGTTTCTAGAGTTTCTATATATTATCATTTTGTTAGCTTTCTATATATTGTTAATTAGAGTTTTGTTTTTATATATGTTGTTATTTAGCTTCTGCTTATTTAGTTAGTCACTGCTTCTGACCCAGGGCAGTGGACAGGGTGCCGGGATGCCCCGCCATCTCGGTGGTGCTAATATGGGCGGTTGGGTGGAGGGGTGTGGAGTGTTTTCGGGGATGAATTGGGTGGGAATGTTTTTGTGTCTTGTCCTTTTTGGCTACCCCCCCTGGTAAGGGGGAAAAGCCTTGGTATATGTATGTATGTATTAGTTTGTTAGTTTTCGATATATTGTTAATTAATTAGGGTTTTCTTTGTCTATATATTGTTAGTATGTCATTTCTAAATTTAATTTTGGTTTGTTTGTTAGTTTTCTATATATTGTTAATTAGGCTTTTATTTTTCTATATTGTTAGTATATTATTTTTCAATTTAAGTTTGGTTTGTTTGTTAGTTTTCTACACATTGTTAGTCAGTTTGTTAGTTTTGTATATATTGTTAGTCAGTTTATTAGTTTTCTATATTTTGTTTGCTTATTAGTAATCTATATATTTTTGTTAATTTGATAATTTTCTATAAACTGTATGCGGTCTAAACGGGGCTTCCATTAAGATAGATAAAACCAACCAATGTTTGCCAGAACGAAATTCTGAAATCCCCAAAATTTTACCTTTTCACAGTAGAATTATTTGAATAATTCATTGAATTTACATATGGTCTATACATACTTATCATACGACCTACAAAATACAGTACGTAGCAAAGTTAATGAAATTTTATATAAAATATTCAAAACTGTGTTTCATGGAAACGGATTCGGTAAGACGAAGAAATTTGAAATTTTAAAGTTGGATTCTGCTCTAAACAGGAGCCGCAAGGCCAGTGACCTTTCTGGCATCGCCCAAGCTTCTTTCAATCACGGATCTATAAATCTTCGGTCAAGTTTACAATCCAGACTCTCTGGTGACCGTGTGGGCAGTGTAGGGTCCAAAGTGATACACAAAAGATACACAAGGATATCAGCCGTATACCAAATCTATTTATCTATTTGATTATCTTAAAGTGTTCAGCCCCTTAATGATCACTTGGTCTATCTTTTTTTCATGACCTAACATTTCTTTCTTTGCCTCGCTAACTGCCTTTCTCCTCCACTTACTTTACCTATGACCTCTTCCCTTCCTGTGTCTCACCATTCCTGACCTCGATTCTACAAATTCTGACCTATTCAATTCATGTGTCTCACCAGTCTTTTTCTCCTCCAATTGACCTCTGACCTATTCCCTTTCTGTGTCTCACCATTCCTGACCTCGATTCTAAAAAATCTGACCTACTCCTTTCCTGTGTCTCACCATTCTTTTTCTCCTCCAATTGACCTCTGACCTATTCCCTTTCTGTGTCTCACCATTCCTGACCTCGATTCTAAAAACTCTGACCTATTCCCTTCATGTGTCTTACCATTCTTTTTCTCCAATTGACCTCTGACCTATTCCCTTTCTGTGTCTCACCATTCCTGACCTCGATTCTACAAACTCTGACCTATTCCCTTCATGTGTCTCACCATTCTTTTTCTCCTCCAATTGACCTCTGACCTATTCCCTTCCTGTGTCTCACCATTCCTGACCTCGATTCTACAAATTCTGACCTATTCCCTTCATGTGTCTTACCATTCTTTTTCTCCTCCAATTGACCTCTGACCTATTCCCTTTCTGTGTCTCACCATTCCTGACCTCGATTCTACAAACTCTGACCTATTCCCTTTCTGTGTCTCACCATTCCTGACCTCGATTCTACAAACTCTGACCTATTCCCTTTATGTGTCTCACTATTCTTGACATCGACCCTACACCTGACCTATTGCCTTCATGTGTCTCACCATTCTTGACATCGATTCTACAAACTCTGACCTATCTTCTTTTGACCTCCAAAGCCTCTTAGTGTCTCCTTGCAGCACCATCAACCGTCAAAGGTCATTAAAGGTCACGAGTTCCAACAATTAAACTTTAATTGCGGTGTAACTACCTTCCAACTAAGTTTGATGAATATAGTCTCGCTGTTACATAAATCAAATGCAAATTGCACGTGTCAGATAAATTCCAACAACTTCACCAAATGGTGGGATAGATCTGGTGTCTCCCCAGGAGCTTGTCTGGCGTAGCTTCTGAATTTGGAAAAGAAGAGAAAACGCACAAAGAGGTCTTTAAAATAGCTGTTATGTTCGGATTTTGGGAGATCTTAATTTCAACCTAAAATAGTTGTGATAAGTAACGATGGTAAAGGATAACCACTTTTTAGTCTATATCAAGACTAAATAGCAGATAGACACAAAAATACATACGCACACAAACACACACACACACATAAACACATATGCAAACACATACACATTGTATTATTCAGAAGTTCAAGTACTCAATCACAATTCCCATCAAGTAGAATATTAAATATATATAATATATATATATGCATATATATATATTATATATATATATATATGCATATATATATATATATATATATATATATATATATATGCATATATATATATATATATATATATATATATATATATATATATATGTATGTATGTATAAAACAGAATATCCCTCTCTTCTTCTTGTTAGAATTAAATCTTATTTATCTAGCGTACTGCTGAAATTCGTTCCCAAGTCTGATTTTAAGTGTGAAGTGTTGCGGATCTTAAATCCTGTACTTTGAGACTTCTTGAGTTGGAGAGAGGAGGTCAGGGGTCAAGAGTTACAATAGATCTTTGACAATTGCAGTAATCGTGATTCATGGACAGACTTCGCGGCCTCTCTCAGACGCAGAGGCACGCAAGAACCCGGGAACCAAGTTCCTGATTAATGTTACTGGATAGAGAGAGAGAGAGAGAGAGAGAGAGAGAGAGAGAGAGAGAGAGAGAGAGAGAGAGAGAGAGAGAGAGAGAGAGAGAGAGAGAGAGAGAGAGAAAAAGAGAGAGAGAGAGAGAGAGAGAGAGAGAGAGAGAGAGAGAGAGAGAGAGAGAGAGAGAGAGAGAGAGAGAGAGAGAGAGAGAGAGAGAGAGAGGGGGGGGAGAGTGGGAGAGAGAGAGAGAGAGAAAGAGAGTGAGAGAAAGAGAGAGAGAGAGAGAGAGAGAGAGAGAGAGAGAGAGAGAGAGAGAGAGAGAGAGAGAGAGAGAGAGAGAGAGAGAGAGAGAGAGAGAGAGAGAGTGAGGGACAGTGAGTGAGGGAGGGAGGGAGATAGGGAGAGAGAGAGAGAGAGAGAGAGTGAGAGAAAGCGAGAAAGCGAGAGAGAGAGAGAGAGAGAGAGAGAGAGAGAGAGAGAGAGAGTGAGAGAGAGAGAGAGAGAGAGAGAGAGAGAGAGAGAGAGAGAGAGAGAGAGAGAGAGAGAGAGAGAGAGAGAGAGAGACTAAATCACTCGATAATGCAAGAGGCTGTACAGAATTATAGAAGCGCAGGTAAATCAGTGACCGTAACAACCAACCTCTACTAGAAAATGTAAATGTCACTAATTAACAAATAAGTTATCTATCTAGAGTTAATTGACTAGACGTATTATACTAGGAATGATTAATCTTTATTAATTTTTCCGTACATCGATATACTTTGACTAATTCTATTGTCGTTCTCAATTGACAGGCGAAGTGGTATAATCCTAGTTAACAACCTTTATGTTTCACAAAACTATTAGATAACAAGAAAACATCACCATTCTCTCATGCCACCAGAAGGCAATTTCCATTGACTCAGAAGAATCACAAACTTCTGTTAGTTAAATGTAGTCTTCACGGACTCAATCCTGTCCTTGCTACATTTGTTCTTCGTCCCAAAAGCGACTCCCCCAGCCTTGTCTGCTTCAGTGGAGAAGGTAGCTGAGTTCCACCATCCGTGGTTCTTGGCGTTCTTGTTGTGTCTCTTTTGGTTTCCTGCCAGGTCTTCCCCCAGGTCCTCTTGTATCCACTGGCAAGCTTTTCCGTCTTCTTCGTCGTCGTCGGTTCTCCGAAAGTGTTCCTCTTCTTTTTTCTTATTACAAGCCGCGGGCTTCGCCCTCCCCGGCTTCGCCGGGGGCTTGGCTGCACAAACAGCGGCCTACGGCCGCAGCTTTCCGCGCTCTAATCCCTCGTTTTCCCCTTCGGCCTCGGCCTCGGGGCGGAACCCCAACACGGGATCCCCAGCACGAAGAAGAACGCGAAGAAGAACGCAAAGAAGAACGCGAAGAAGAACGCGAAGAAAAACGCGAAGAAGAACGCGAAGAAGAACACGAAGTAGAATGCGAAGAAGAACGCGAAGAAGAACGCGAAGAAGAACGCGAGGAAGAAGAACGCGAAGAAGAACGCGAAGAAGAACGCGAAGAAGAACGCGAAGAAGAATGCGAAGAAGAATGCGAAGAAGAACGCGAAGAAGAACGCGAGGAAGAAGAAGAAGAAGAAGAAGAAGAAGAAGAAGAAGAAGAAGAACGCGAAAAAGAAGAAGAGGAAAAAGGAGAAGAAGAAGAAGAAGAAGAAGAAGAACGCGAAAAAGAAGAAGAAGAAGAAAAAGTAGAAGAGGAACGCGAAGAAGAAGAAGAAGAAGAAGAAGAAGAAGAAGAAGAAGAAGAAGAAGAAGAAGAAGAATACCACCTGACCCCGACTTAACCACCCAAGCGCTTTTTCAAGAATATTTTTAGGACAAAGTGTCACCGTAATACCACATGCCCCCGACTTCCACAGCGTTTTTTAGAAGAATATTTTTATTTAGACTTAGATTATTTTCTTCCAGTTGGGCCTTCGGGAGTTTATCTCCATCGTTTTTGAAAACTTGATCTTGTTTTTAAAAATGTGAAATCGTCCCCAGTAGGGTGTATATACGGTTATTCGTGAGGCCATGTCCTTTATTTTGATTTTTGATTACTAATTCAAACGTTACGTTTGGTCATTTTTTACTCTTGCCTCGTTTCTTTCTCAAATGTCATTCCCCGCTCATTGCTCTTCTACAGAATATTTGATTCTTGGTTGACATATTTCATGTCTACTAAATCCTTCACAATGATTCTCTTTCAATTTCTTATCTCTTTGTTTTGTGTTAGAAAAAGATTCTAATTTACAAAGGATTACAAAGGAGGAGCATGCCGACAAGAGACCTTTTGGTCCATAAATGGGTCAGATGCGAAAAAATATATAATAATGATAAATAAACAAATAAAATTATAACGGCATAAATAATAAATAACAAAATAAATGAATATATAAGTATAGTTAAATAGATAAAAAAATTATAACAGCATAAATGATAAACAAAATAAATGAATACATAGGTGTAGTTGAAGAATAAGCAAGCAGGAAAACAGTAAATGATAATAAATTGACAGATAAATGATAATAAATGAAAATCAAGCAAATAATAATAAACAGACAAATAATAACAAACAAATAATATAAAATAAATGACAGGCATTACAGCATCTTACTCAGGTGTTTATCTAAACGAATCTTAAAGCTTCGAAATTATCTACATTGCACTGCCTCTTAACCCATTCAACTCCGATGACAAGATGTCTTGTCATTTGGTCAAATAAAACAAAAAATCATAAAACACCAAAATGATTGATCAAACACCAGAAAAAGGACTGACGTCATATTTTTCTGGTGTTTGATCAAACATATTGGTGTTTTATGATTTTTTTTTTTTTTTTTTATTTGACCAAATGACAAGAATCTTGTCATAGGAGTTTAATGGTTTTAAGGAAGTTTATTCCATTCATTAACTACACGGTTGTAGCCATTTCCAAATTAAATCTATTTCCTGACAGTTTGAGACCATTATTTCTTGTCGGATTCTTATTCAGTGTGAAGACTTTGTCAATTCCCTTAAGAATCTTAAAGACCTGTATAAAGTCACCTCTGAGTCTACGCCTTTTTAGGGAAAACAGATTCATATGTTTTAGTCGATTTTCGTATGATTTATTTTTCATATATGGAATCAGTTTTGTGGCTCGCCGTTGTACTTTTTCCAATCTGTCAATGTCTTTAATGAGATTCGGTGACCATACGGAAACAGCATATTACAAATGTGGACGAACTAACGATTTATATAGCTTGTTAATGAGAGATGGTCTTCAAAAGTCAAAAGATCGCGCAAACAGTCTTAGAATCTTATTTGCTTTCTCAGAGGCTGAAATACACCGTTTAGATGATTTGAGATCGTTACTGATAATTACGCCGAGATCTTTTTCACTATCCACTTTTGTTAACGAATTTCAAAATAGCTTGTAATCGTACTTACTGTTATTTTTACCCATGTGCATAACCTTGCATTTACTTGTGTTAAATTTCATTAGCCACTTTTCATACCATTGCTGTAGTTTATCTAAATTTTCATGAACATCTAATTGGTTTAAGTGATCATTTGCCATCCCGGACAGCTTTGTATCATCAGAAAATTTGGAGACAATAAACTTTAGTCCGTGGTCTATATCATTTATATATACTATGAATAGAAGTGGTCCAAGAACAGAACCCTGAAGAACCCCACTCTTAACATATTTCCATCTAGAAGTTTTGTCATTTAGAACAA
>NC_134820.1:17525728-17538228 GCF_046742065.1 Oratosquilla oratoria | reverse complement strand
TCATATATGAACTCTGAGATCTCTTCCGGGAGGGAAATAGCTGTCGATCACGAGCCCAAAACGTGATCCAAGACCATGTGAATCACACACACACACACACACACACACACACACACACACACACACACACACACACACACACACACACACACGGCCCGGTGGCGGATTGGTAAGGCACTGGCCTCACAAGCCGGAGAACCGGGGTTCGATTCCCCGGCCAGGCGGAGACAAGTTGGGTTTGTCTCCTTTCACGTGTAGCCCCTGTTCACCTAGCAGCGAGTAGGTACGGGACGTTAGTCAAGGAGTTGTGACCTTGCATTCCCGGTGTGTGGAGTGTGAGTGGTCTCAGACCTACCCAGAGATCTGCTAATAATGAGCTCTGAGCTCACTGCCGTAGGGTGGTGTCTGGCTGTCTCGAAAAGAGGCTGCAGCAGATCCGAGGTGAATACACACACACACACACACACACACACACACACACACACACACACACACACACACACATACATACACACACAAACACACACACACAAAAACACACACACACACACCCTCACAAACACACGCTCACACACACACGCTCAAACACACACACACACACACACACACACACATACACACACACACACACACATACACACACACACACACACACACACACACATATATATATATATGTACACATATATATATATATGTACACATATATTCGTATGTACACACACACACACACACATATATATATATATATATATATATACACATACATATATATATGTATATACACCTATATATTATATATATTATATATATACACACAAACACACACAAAATCTTTTTTCCCCACATTTCTCTTTCTGCTTCTCCTCCACTTCTTTCTTATTACACTTCCTCCTTTTATTCATAACATTCTTTTTCTCATTTAATTTCGTCTTTTCTCCGGCTCTTTCTCTTTTTCTTTTCATATTTCATACTTATTTACTCTTCTTTGTTTCATCCATTTCTTCTCTCTTCTCCATTTTCCTCTTATTCTTCTTTTTATTCTTCTTTCCTCTTCTCTCTCTTCGTTCACTTCTTTGCCTTTTCCTCTGCATCTTCATTGTCTTCATTTTGGTCTCATTTCTTCCTCTTCTTTCCATTGTCTGTATATTCTCTTTAATCTCTTTCTCTTCTTCCTCTCATTTTCATCATGTTCTGCATTAACTTCTTCCCCCTTAAGCTTCTCCTCCTCCTCCTTCCACCTCCTTCTCCTCCTCCACCTCCTTCCTCCTCGTCCTCCTCCTCCTCGTCCTCCTCCTCCTTCTCGTCCTTGGGAGTGGCTCTGCGCTTGTGCTTTCCAGTTCCTTCTCGAGACTTCCACTCCCATTGGGTGGAAGAGGAGGAGGAGGAACTGGTAGAGGAGGAGGAGGAGATAGAGGAGGTGGAGAAGGAGGAGGAGGAGATAGAGGAGGAAGAGGAGAAGGGAGGAGGAGGAGGAGGAGGAGAGGGAGGAGGAAGAGAGGGAGGAGGAAGAGGAGGAGAGGGAGGAGGAGGAGGAGGAGGAGGACGATAATGATAGGCTAAGTGGAAGAGAAAAAAGGTGAAATAAAAGAGGAGGAAAAGAAGGAGCAAAGATAAATGAAGAAAATGAAGGAGAAGGGGAAGGAGAAGGAGGAGAAGAAAGAGGAGGACGAGAAAGAATGGCAGAAGGAGAAAGAGATGGAGGAGGAAAAAGAGAAAAAAGGAAGAGAATAGAGAGTAGTGGAAAAAGAGGAGAAGAAGAAAGAAGAGAGGGAGGAGGAGGAGGTGGAGGATGAGAGGGAGGATGAAAAGGAGGAAGAAGAAGAGTAAGAGTAGGAAGAGGAGGAGGAGATAAAAATGGAGGAGGAAAAGGAGAAAAAATAGGAAGAGAATATGGAGCAGGGGAAAAGGAGGAAGAAAGAGGAGGAGGAAAAGAAGAAAGAGGAAAGGAAGGAAGATGAAAAGGAGGAGGAAGAAGAGTAAAAGGAGGTAGAGGAGGTGGAGGATGAGGGGGAGGAGGCAGAGGAGAAGGACGGGAAAGCGCACGAGGAGGAGGAGGAGGAGTAGGAGGAGAAGAAGAAAGAGGAGAGACAGAAGGATGAAAAGAAGGGAGAAGAAGAGTAAGAGGAGGGAGAGGAGGAGGAGATGGAGGTGAAGGAAGGGAAAGCGAACGAGGAGGAAGAAGAGGAAGAAGAAGAGGAGGAGGAGAAGAAGAAATAGGAGAGGTAGGAGGATGAGAAAGAGGAAGAAGACTAAGAGGAGGGAGAGGAGGAAAGGAGGTGGAAGAGAACGACGGGAAAGCGCACAAGGAGGAGGAGGAGGAAGAGGAGAGGCAGGAGGATGAGGAGGAATAAGAAGAGTAAGAGGAGAGAAAGGAGGAGGAAGAGATGGAGGTAAAGGACGGGATAGCGCACGAGAAGGAGGAGGAGGAGAAGGAGGAAGAGGAGGAGAGGAGGAGAGGAGGAGAGGAGGAGAGGAGGAGAGGAGGAGAGGAGGAAAGGCGGACGACGAGTATGTCATGGTTCGAGTGAGAGAGTCCAGGCGGAGGAGGAGGAGGGGAGAGGGGAGAGGTGGGAAGGCGAGGGGCCCAGCGGCGTTGGAGGGACGGAGGGAGGTGGTGGTGGAGGAGGAGGAGGAGGAGGAGGAGAAGGTGAGAGGTGGAAAGACGAGGGAGCCAGCCCTCGTTGGAGGGACGGAGGAAGGTGGTGGAGGAGGAGAAGGAGGAGGAGGAGGAGGAGGAGGAGGAGGAGGAGGAGGAGGAGGAGGAGGAGGAGGAGAAGGAGAAGGAGGAGGAGGAGGAGGAGGCGGTGCCAGGCAGAGAGCCAGGCTAAGAAGTGCGCTTGTGCAGTGGCAGTGTAGTTAGGGGGCGCGTCGCTTCCAGTTGGTCCCATGCTACTCTGGGTTTTGCGTACCTCCTCCTCCTCCTCCTCCTCCTCCAGGTCCACAGTCCCGAGGCCTTGTACTCCAACCCTTCAGGAAGATCCATGTAAGTCGCCCTCGATGCCGTCAGTTGGTCGCCGTCAACGGCGGATGTGTGATTTGTGGTGTTTATGTTTCTTACCCTCCCTTCCCCTTTCCCCCGTCGACTTCCCCGCCATCTTTCCCGTTCTCGTTCCCTCCCGGAATGTTTTTTTTTCGGGAGAGGGAGAGTAGGGTGAAGGCGAAAGGGGGAGAAAAGAAAGGCGAATAGGGTGGGAAGAGGGGAAGTGTAAGTAGAACATATGAGACGTGTTTTGCGTATAGAGAATTCGTAATAAACCAAATCTTGACCAGAGAAAATCAATATTGACCGTCTCCGACAGGTCCCTCACGAGCGGGTGGTACCAGCTGCGGCACCAGCCATGACGGCTAAGGGACGAGTTGGATAAACTAAGCGACATCACCCACCACAACACAGGCTTCGCCTTGCCCAGAAGGAGTGGCTTCCCGAGCGCCCTGTATCCCGCTTCTTCAGTGCCCTGCAGGTGTCGAGGTAAGTGAAAAACCTTTAGGGGACGGGAGGGGTTGGTGGCCGTCTCCCCTGAGAGAGTTGGAAGAATCTGAGGGTGTGTTACTAGAAACTCGGTCAGGTCATTCGTCTAGTGCTCTCAACAGGGCTAAAGCAATTTTTCGTGAACCTGTTATTTTATTTAAGATGGCAAAGGCCAACATTAGGAGAATCTAAGGTCACGGTAAGGTCATTCAAAGGAGACAGTGTCAAGGGCTATTGAAGATTTGGGTCTCCGTCATGTTACGTTAGGTTATTAGGGCGCCTTCTGATATGCTTTTTTAGTCGTTCGTAAATTGAATAAATATTCTGAGCAATCATGAGGGAGGTACCTAAACACTGATATCAGAAATAGGATAACAAATACCGGGAACTTAAAGAGGATGTACTGTATGTGGTGCCACACAATGACACAGTACCACAAAGAATCATCCCAACGTAGTACATAGTTCCTTCCTTCTAACCTACCGGATCTCCTGAGTGTCTGTGACCAGGTCAAGTATTACTATTCCCCCATCCACCTTCCCCCCAGACTACGAAACTTCGGTTCCTCAACTTCAACTACATCTGCGTCGCGAGTCTAACTTCTCCGACCACACCTCCTACTGCGTCGGTTCGGGTGTGATGACGCTCCGATCGTAGCGTAGAGGTCTTAGAGGTCTTGGCTCCTGCCACGCCCCCTTACCTTCCAGGGCGAAAGGAAGGGCAAGGGGAAAGGGAAGAGGAAGGGGAAAGGGAAGGGGAAGAGAATGGGAGGGAAGTCGGCAACTTCAAGTTTCCGTCGCCGGGTTTTCAAAATATTCCAAGAAACCCAAAGACTGCAAAGAAAGGCGTGGTACGGCAGTAGCCCATAAGGTCTTCCGAAGCCACTAGATTGATGAAATTTTTTGGCGTTAGACATTATATAATAAATACAAAAACCCACTGTAATGTAATATCAGTGATAGAATCTCCAGCTATGAACTAGAAATCCCTCTAAAGAAAAATAAGTATATCACTTGATATTGGCCTGACAAAAGTCATTATGATAGCCATTGAGTTTTAAAGGCTTAGGAAGCCGCTCTAAGTATTTATTTGAGTTCCTTAGATGTGGTTCCTTGTCCCTTGGAAGAACCAAAGGAAGACCTCAAGGGTCTCAATCTTAAAACCTTATCAAGCCTACCATTGAAAAATATCCTTTTAATAACTTCATCGGATGTAATCACGAAACATTACTATTGGATATCGTTAAAGATAAATCAGTAATCTAATTAAGTTTAACCAGAAATCCATTTAACGTTTTTCTTTATAATCGTGAAAAGCGTTAGCCAGAGGGATAGGAATCGTTCGCAAGGGCTGACGAAAGGGTTTGAGAGTCCGACCTTTAGTTCTTTGGGGCGTGTCTTTTCCATGTAGGTTCCAGGTGCATGGTCCAACCCATGCCTTGTGCCTGGAACGGAACCACTCGTTCCAGCAGCCATTGCGTGCGTGTCGAGTTCATGAGACCGGAATAATTCCCAATAGGAATGTCAGTGACGTCATTCTCCGCCCCCTTCCCTACTGTCACGTACGATATGAATCTTATTCCATCTGTCGTCAGGTGATTTTATTTATGTTACATGATGCAACTTCACTGTAGGGGAGAGATTAAGATTATATCGATTAAATTAAGAGTTACGGTGACGCCCTTTACATTCTTTCTTCTGTCTATTGTCATTTTATTTTATTCACTCCAACTGGAGGTTTGAGAACAAAGACCAAAATTCTTACATATTTGCTTAACACGTCAACGCTTCATGTCTGTGATATGTCTTTAACAATTTTATACAAGCTAACGCTAGGTAATCAAAACTATTATAATCAGCTCTCTAATGGCCTTCATTCTCGATCGGCTCCTCCTAAGTGGTAAAAGAACGTGAAGAACATAAGAACATAAGAATAGAGGAGACTACAAGAGAACATTAGGGCTACACTAGGCAGTTCCATGTCCCTTATGACCTGTCATCCTTACCCATAAAGTAATTTTCTTTTTAAAACAACCAATAGTTTCAGCCTTCACTATATAGTTACTAAGTCTTTTCCTTTCGTTAACCTCTCTCTTGGTAAGCCAGTCCTTATCTATTTTCTTCTTAAACAAAATTATCCTTTACGAGCTAAGATCAAACAATTCCATTCAGTTGAGGGTTTGTTGCCTTCTGGTAGGCAATTGGTACATGTTAATTTGGAGTCCGTGTCAACCTTTTGGTACTTCCCGTACGTCCACGCCCCTCTTGTGCTCTACATCACTCAAGACTCCCTCCTACTGCTAGCGTCATCGGAAGCGTGCTGGACTCGCATTCGCTTAGTTGTGGGTTCGAATCCCGCACTCCTCCCCGATTCTCATCAGTGACTGTTAGTTTCTTGGACCAATAGTCATTAAAGAACACAATAGGTCAAAGGTGACGGCTTCGGCCGCAGCTACTCAGTGCCTCCTAGTGTAGGCTCCTCACCAACCCGCCTACCAAGAGCGGTTAGTCCACTTCAGACACCTCTCTCTCTTCAAGATCAGACGTCTTCATTCACTCGAAGACCGTTGCCGGTGAACTGAGGGCACTGGATGTGTTGGCGATCCCTGACCTAGAGCAGGTCTCAGGGATCTAAAATCCATGTCACCCTTGAGCTGATGTCACCCTTGAGCCGATGTCACCCTTGAGCCATGTCACCCTTGGCGATGAGTAGAACAAAGTCAGTAAACCTCGTCAGCCTGTTGATGAGTTAACGTCAACCGATATCTGAGGATTGAGAGGTCGTCCTTCAGACCTCAAGGGTCATCGAAGTCTCGAGTGTTTGATTCACGCTTGAGGGACCGTCCTTTGTATGAGAGGCTGTCCGGTCCTCACGGTGGCATTCTTAAAAAAAAAAAAAAAAAAAAAAAAAAAAAAAAAAAAAAAAAAAAAAAAAAAAAAAAAAAAAAAAAAAAAAAAAAAAAAAAAAAAAAAAAAAAAAAAAAATCCTTATACAAATCCTTGGAAGGGAAAGATTTATGTAAGGAAAGAATTTCTTTAAGAATACCATCGTCAGCCATTTCGCTCCGGGCGCAACCCCCTATCCATTTGGCGCCAAACGATTCTATTCAGTGAAAAGCTGCCCGAGCAGCTTAGAGGGTTCCTGTACTTGGGCAAGAAGTCAGGAGTAGATGGTGTTCGAGGATGCCTGGCGGCGGGCCGGGTTCGTGGTCAGGGCAGACTACATTAAATTCCCTGAGTAAAAAAAAAGTCTTTAGAGTCAGTACCTTAGGGCTTTCTGGAGTTCGCGTTAAGTTAAGGTCTTGGAGTCCTGCATTCGATAAACGTGCTTATGTCTCACAATGCCATGTTTCGAAAGATCGAAAAATCTCCTTTTTTTCGGCTCATTGACCAAGGTGGTCTTGGCTATTTCTGAAACCTCTCTTCGGTCTCATGTTAATACTCCGGTGTTCGAGGAAGTGGTTCATGTTTCCTTTTTTTTTTTTATCATTATTACTATTATTGTCATTATTATTACTATTATCATTATTGTTATTATTATTACTATTATTATTAATTATTATGGTTGTTTTTGTTTTTGTTGTAGTTATTATAATTATTATCATTAATTATTATTATTAATTATTATTATTGTTATTATTATCATTATCATTATTATTATTACATTGTTATCATCATTATTATCATTGTTATCATTATTGTTATCATTATCATAATTATCATCATTATTATTATCATTATCATCATTATTATTATCATCATCATTATCATCATCATCATTATTATCATCATTATTACTATTATCATTATTGTCATTTACTTATATTTTGTGTTTATTTTTGTTTGCTCATTATCATATACTTATCCCTTTATTCATTCACCAGAAGAAGTATTTAAGGAAGTGGCTGATGCTTTTTATCTTCACTATTTTCTTATATTCTTAATGTTTATTTATTTATTTATTATTTTTATTCTATCTATTCACGAAGGAAATTGTTACTTCTTTGGAAGAATGGAGCGAGTCTCAGTAGTTAAGGCGTATTTAGCAACATCAACAATCCAGGGCTGTTCACAGAGAATGGTTAAATAGACGAATAGACCAATATACATACATACATACATACATATACCAAGACTTTTTTCCCTCTTATCTTAGCACCTCCTGGATGACGGGTCATCCGTGCACCTTGTCCACTTCCCTGGATCAGAAGCAGTGTCGCCAGACACAGCACATCCACAGCAAGGCCGCTTCATTAAATCGGCGACCCCCCTTCTCCATCCACCCATACAAATGCATAGATTTATAGATGAATGAAATAAAGATAAATAAATAAGTAAATAAATAAACAAATAGATAAATATATAAATATATAATATAAATATATAAATATATAAATATATAATAGATAAATATATAGATATATAAATATATAAATATACAAATATATAAATGAATGAATAAATAAATAAATCCACTTAAACGAAAGAGAGGAAATGTTCGAAGAGTCAGTTCCACCCAAAGACTCACTGAACCAAAATTAACATTTCTTGATCATTTTATTCTGGCTAATTATAGAAGAATTTGTTCACCTAGCACAAGATCCAAGAACCAAACCGATTAGAAAATCTATGAATAGCCCGTTGCGACTAAACTAGCATACTAAATGGATTTTATTCTTTCTAAAGCCAGACAATTTCAGTCAGCTGACCTACACCTACAGACAATTAAAGAGTTTGATTAATAAACACATGTTAGGGAAATCATGTAGAGTCTGAGAAAGTATCTTATGTGTGTGAGTAACTTCCGGCTTTCTAGGTGTGCCAAGTACAAGGAGGTATGTCTGAGAGTCCAGGTTGGATTCCATTGTCGAGACGAGTAGAATTTCAAATGGATTTTTTTCCCTTCTTCTTCTCCTTCCTCTCTTTGTTACTGTCACTTCCTCTATGTGTCTGTGTCTATGTGTGGGGGAAGGGGGGTTGCCGAACGTGTGTGTGTGTGTTTATGTGTTTGTGTGTGTGTGTGTGTGTGTGTGTGTGTGTGTGTGTGTGTGTGTGTGTGTGTGTGTGTGTGTGTGTGTGTGTGTGTGTGTGATAATTTACTTGAAATATTATTTTTCTATGCAACAGACAAGAACAGACTATATATATATATATATATATATATATATATATATATAGAGAGAGAGAGAGAGAGAGAGAGAGAGAGAGTGAGAAGGGTGGTAGAAAGAGAGGGAGAGACGGAAAGGGAGAGAGCGTACGATAGAGAGGAGAAAGAGAAAAAGCCAGAGACGGAGAAAGAGAGTAATGCAGAGGGGATGAAAGAAAACAAAGTAATATGATGGTCTATCGGTCCTGTTAGTCTACAATCTAGACAATGACAGTCTAGACTCCAGCTTGTCTGTCTCCCTTGATGTCTCCATTGCTTGGAGACCGCCGGTCGGGCGCCTTCCTGGAGAGCGAGAGAGATAGCGAGAGAGGAAGAGAGGGGGAGAGAGAGAGAGAGAGAGAGAGAGAGAGAGAGAGAGAGAGAGAGAGAGAGAGAGAGAGAGAGAGAGAGAGAGAGAGAGAGAGAGAGAGAGAGAGAGAAGCTATCGACCAAAAGTGGCTCAGTGACCTTCTCGTCCTGAGCAATAATTCTTCCTCTTCTCATTATTAATTATTCCCAGCCGGCCACTTCCTATGCGGGTGATGGGGAGATCAACTGCAGCATACAAGTAAATATGTACACACGTACGCACATGCGCATATACACACACATATACATACATACACGTACACACGACATACACATACACACATCGGTAACACACAAATTCACATATCGATAACATCCACATACATACATACATACATACATACATACATATGTATACATATATACATACATGCATACATACATACACACACATACATACATACATATATACATACATACACACACTTAGATACAAGTACAGGCACACATATAGATACACATATACACATGTTTACATTTAAACACACATATATACACACACACACAATATACACAACGTACAAACAAACACATTCGCACACACATACACATACACACACACTATACAAACACACACGCACACACACACGCACACATACATATATACATTTCACACATTTCATTAACAGCGTTCTCGCCTTTGGAGTTAACCTGTCTTCAAAGTCGTGTGTCTTACGTTTACCAACTCGTTCAACACAGTGGCGCACTGTATAGCTCATATTCTAACATCAGTGCTCCCTCAAGCTCGTATCCCATGTACTCCGTACTTATGTAATGCTGTTCTTTAGCTTCCTATAAAACACTTTCAAGACCAAACTAAATTGTCTCACATCCACTTCTTACCGCCAGGTTTTGCTTTCTGTGTTCCTTGTTGACACTATAGGTCGATGGACCTTAAATTAAAAACTTCTACTCAAAGAAATACTGTTCTGCATTGTGGGAAACGGTTTTACTCAGATGGGTGGTATCCACATAGAGATGGTGTCGAACACTAGGAAGAATCAAGCACAACGGCTATGTATTGTAAATCGAAATAAAGAGACAAGTTATCCTAGGAACTGGCACACTCCTACCCAAATATGGTCAAACGTGACATGTTGTCACCGTAGACTTACACAAATTCAATCTCTGGAACAACATATGCAGAGGTCCATGTACCGATAGCCGATGAAGTTATATTGCCACCACTCGACCCTTGTTAAAAGGAATAAGACTTACCATACTGAGATAGACCCTTATTCTGTTCCTAATTAAGTTTATTTAATTCACAATAATCCATTTGACGTTCTGCCAGCTATGGACCCGTTATTTAAAATCTTTCGGCAGTTCTTGCGAACGCGTTCTATCATTAGAAAGTAGAAACTTACCCAGACTTCTAGTTAAGTGTATCGGTGTTACTAGCTTATCTATAAAATACAGCGGCAACTTTTATAACCGTAGTTGGCGAATTTATCAAATTTTTACTTTTTAACAGCAGAAGGCGTTCGCCATGGCTGAAGAAAGGGTTTGAAAAATATGACCACTACCTCGTTGACTTCGATGACGTAAAGAAGTTCCTTCGAGAAATACATACAATAGACTCTTGCCTGAAGAAGAACCCAATGGATAGTCACTTACCTTAAGGCCCAAATCAACTGTATAGCGTTCTTAGAGAAATTAAATAACCTAAAATATATCACCACTGTAACAAAATTTTAATCCATCGATGGAGGGTTTATTAATTACAAAGGCGGAGTATGCCGACAGGAGACCGTTTGGTCCATAACTAGGTCGGATACAAAGAAATCATAATAATGATAAATAGATAAATAAATGAATAAATAAAAATATTATAATATAATCACATAAGAAATAATGAAATAAACAAATTAATGAATAGGTATTAATTAAATAATAAGCAAAAATGTAAATAGTAAATAATGATAGATTGACATATAAATAATAAATGTGAACCAACAAAATAATAATAAACAAACCGACAAATGATAACAAACAAATATTAGATATAATATAATGTAATATATGATATAGTATAAAATAAATTATAGTCATTACAACATCTATGGCGATTTTTCCCCATGTTTAGTCCAAATACAGATGAGTTCATCGTCCATTCTACCCTCGTAAAGACTTGCATTACTTTAAGTTATCAAATATTTGGTTTTACATTTTCAAGGTTGAGTTAGCTTTTTTCAGAATTTGAATATTACGTCTTTTTCGTTAAATTGCGCATTCAGCCAAAGAGGAGGCGGAGGAAGGAAATTAGGAGGAGGTTTGTGTAGATGACAGGTAGGGTAGATAGTCATCATGTAAACACGACCACACCCATGACCAAGAGGAGTATGTAGGGAGTTTGAGGGAGTACGGGGAATTGGAAGGGGTGGGTGCAATGAGAAAGGTGGGGAGGGGGAAGGGAGAGGGAAGGGAGGGGGAAGGGAGAGGGAAGGGAGGGGGGAGGAGCTGAAAGCTTAGCTGATGAGGGAGTGGGACTGAATCAGGTTGAAACGATAATTTCAGGTCTCCATCGGAGGTTTCAAAAAATTGGGACGAAGGAGGGAGACGGGAAGAAAGAGAAGTGTGTGGGGTGGGGAGGGTATTTGTATAAACTTCTATTTCTTCTTCTTCTTCTTCTTCTTTCTTCTTTCTTCCTTTCTTTCTTCTTTCTCTTTTTTTTCTCTTCTAATCTTCTTTTTTTCTTCTTTTTGGAGGCCAACGGGCCACCAATGAACCTTATCTATCCATTCGTAGGACCGCCTTGCTTCAGAATAATTACATGTTGTATCACTCGTAAAAAAAAAAAGATAAATAAGAAACAAAATAAGGAATAGAAAAAATAAGAATAGATACACACTACACGAAGTTAAAATTCTTAAAGAAAATAATTTCTAAAGCTTTGGGAGCATGAAGACTTCGCCTCTTACCACCGTGAATAAAATCTATAAAATATTTCTCAGTGCCGGCGAGGTGAAGCGTTTGCATGGCCCTGCGTTTCGATGTCGTGCAGCTAATGATACCATTACCAGCTGCCCTGGGCTCACCCCCCCACCTGCTACTCCCCTGCCACCACCTGTCACGTTCCACTCACCACCTGACACCTACTCACCAGCTACCTCATGTGAGGTACAATGGTAAAGTAAACAAGGAGACCATTTGGTTCGTAGTGGGGATTAAATGTGTTATTTCTCAAAGAGAATTCTCACCTTCGCTATATTTCAGTGACCTGGCTTTGTTGACCTTTGACCTCGTCTGACCTTTTCTGCCTTTAGGGTATATTAGCTTCTACGTCACCTCTTATGACATATTCTCCATCTAAATATAATTAATTAATTTTATTGTCTTGTTTTATGGTGACTCACAACACTGGCTGTCCACCACATATCAAGGTTAGAGTAGAATTCTTCTTAAGCTCTCTTAATTTGAAACTCAGCACTGCTCTGAGGAAAAGTCATGAAGAGCGAATAAGCGGTGTCTGAGGTATAGGATCGAACGCTCACTGGGGCTTCTTTTGATTCCT
>NC_134820.1:17505728-17523228 GCF_046742065.1 Oratosquilla oratoria | reverse complement strand
GCGGGGTTTGACATCAGGGTGACTCACAACAAAGCGTATGGTCGCTTTTGAGGCAAAGGCGTCGAGGTAATACACAATAACAATGTGGTAGGTAGCTTAGATGAAGAACAGAGCTATCATGGATAGAACGGCGCGTGGTATAATCTGATACAATGATCTGTTTGCTCGATTGTTTTGACGCTGTAAGAACAATTTTGTACTTCACTGTAAGGTATACCAACTTTCACGCTCTTTATCACTGTTATTCGTTATGACTCTTTCTGTGTTCTGTGACGGAATTTTCACGCTAAATGAGAATCAAACAAGGAATATTGGTCTCAAACTGTCAGGGAGTAGATTTAATTTGGAAGTGGGTAGAAACAACTTCGTCAACATTGTAGTTAATGAATGGAATAAACTTCCTGCAGAGGCAGTGCAATGTAGTACAGTTCGAAGTTTTAAGATTCGTTTAGATAAACACCTAAGCAATATGCTGTAATGCCCACCATTTATTGTTATTTATATTTATTTGTTATTTATTTATTCGTTATTCATTATAAGTTATTGTTATTTTTCTGTTTGTTTTTTGTCATTATCTATGTATCTATTTTATTCATTTATCTACTTTTTCCCTCATTCGACCTAGTTATGGACCAAAAGGTCTCCTGCTGCCATGCTCTTCTTTTGTAATCCTTTGGTATTCACGTTGGTGGGGTTGCCTCAATTCTTCCAGGTGGGCCATTGTGCCACAGTGGTACGTTGAGCCACTATAACTGAGTTGGGTCAAATGGACTCAGTGTCCAGTCGGCCCATAAACATTCAATCAATCAAACCTAAGATATATATACATACATATATATATATATATGTATATATTTATATATATATATACATATATATATATATTATATATGCATATATGTATATTGTATTTCAAATGCGATTCCTCTCCTAGAACGAGCTTTCCTTACGGTTTCAAAGTATATTGATTAAACCATACCTGAAATTGCTAAACTTCTAGCTATTTTCTGTAGTTCATGAAAAAAATTTAATCGTTTGTATTAATGTTTTTACTGCAAATTACCTGTTTCCGAGTCAATTTTGGATAGTACGCCTGAGGATTATCTAGCAAAAATTGAACTTACAAATTCGACAGAAAACATTGCCAAAAAACATTTATACACTAGAGTAAAACCTACAAAAATAAAGAAGAAAAGTCTGTGCTTGCAATGAAAAAAATCTGTGTTAACGACCAATGAAAATTCACGTAAACGACGAATAAACAAAAAATTATGTGGACGACAAATAGAAACCCGAATAAATGACAAATAAAAACCTACACAAGCGACATGAACAACAACAACGCCGACTCTCATGCAGCATATAAAGATTTCGGAGGGCGCCGACTAGTCGCCCGGGATCATCGATAATGTTTACATGTCGATCGCGCCGACACGACGCCTCCATTAGACAACTTCCTTACGTATTCCCCATACTTATGCGTCGCTGTTCGTTACACACCTGGTAAATACCATTTCTTCAACACTAAATCATATCATACATCCACTAGGGTGCCCCTGTTCCACAAGTCCTAACCTAATCTAATCTAACCTAACTTAGCCTAGCCTAGCCTAGCCTAACCTAACCTAACCTACCTCACGTCAAGTTAATAAATTGAGAAAGTTTACAAACCTGAGATTTCCCTCAACTGAATATTATTAATTAGTACTTTATTCTATCTTAATTTTATTTATTCCTTTATTATCATCATTATTACAGCTAGTATTGCCAATGTTTTTTCTTATTACTCTTATTATCATCATCCTCATCCTCATCATTATCATCATCATCATTATTGTTATTACCATTATGGTTACTATCATTAATCATTATGTTGTTGTTGTTGTTGTTGTTGTTGTTGTTGTTGTTACTATTACTATCATCATCATCGTTATCATTATCATCATTAATTCATTTATATAATTTTAATCTATTTAGCTTATTTGTCTATTTATCTATAGATTTATCAGTTTATTCTTAGTTGGAAGCGATGTTGCCCAGTACGCCGTCTGTGGTGAAATATTCGCTCTTTGTGTGGATCAGAATACTTTCTTTTGTAGTGCCACCCCTACAGGGGCCAAAGTATTCACAGAATATTTTGTTTGTCGTCACGCCCCTATAAGAACCATGAACTTCGCTGTACTCCTACTATAGTCACGAAACCACGAGTGAAGTACTAGTGGTAGGTTCTGGTTTCCTCATTAGCGAGGGTACTAGCCCCGGGCCCGAAATGAGGCGAAGACTCTGTCGCGAGATCGGAGAACAAGAAAGACTTCGGAAACGATTGAGACTTCGAGTCGCGAAGAATGTTCGCATTTTGCTTGCTTGACATCGTTTCTTTTCGTGTACTTCTGTGACGTAGGAGGAGCGAGGCCGGCTCTCGGAGTCACGCTGACGGAGAGCGAGTCCGACGTGCCTAATCAATAACCAACACCCGGGCTTAGCCCGCCAGTGCCGGCCAACTAGCCCCACAGGGAGACTAGCAACCAAGCGTCGACTCTACAATCAACTAGCCAAAACTAGTTAGCCCACAGGTCGGATCAGACAGCTGGTCAGACAGGTTAGCCAAGTATGTAGTCAAGAACCATCTGGAGAAAGAGAACTGGGTTGCCAGGTGGTTCAGCTCAACAGCCAGCCAACCAGCTCGACACACACTCGGAAACTCTCGAACTCAGACTTCGTTGAGAGCTCAAAGACGAGCCTAAGTGTCTAAAAACCTGAAACAAGTGGAGGAGCTTCCTCCTCTTTTTCTTCTTCTTAACTGAAGAGCTCTGAGGCCTAATAGGACACGGAGCTACCGAGAGGATTGAAGTCGATGTTATATACTCAGAATAGCCGGATGAGTAGTCTCTGGAACAAATACAAAGTGTACTATTTCATCTGCGATAACTATCGCTTCTATCCTTAGAGACATATAGGCGGTAAAAAAGAAATATATTGGGGACAGTAGAAAGGAGGGTTAATTTTCAGAAGTGCAGACCTACGCGATATAGCAATAGAAAATTAAATAATAATTTTGTAGATTATAACACACTAATGTAATATACGTTATTCTTGGCGGAAATCAATAATAGAAAAAGAGGGATAGTGGAAGTTATAATGGATTTATTCATTTATTTATCTATTTTACTGCAAAGAAGTCTCCGACCACAAAAGAATTCTGCGTGAGTCTGATCCGTAAGGATGTAATTAGAATTCCTGAAATAATGAGTGCATCAAATTTATACATTCCGTACCTTATACGAGGCAGATACAAAGAGACACTACTTAATTTTAAGTGGCTTTATCATTCACCCTGCATGAACGTGTATGTACACGCGCACACATGTATGAATCCACATTCGTTCATACAACAATGCATACACATAACTTTGCAAATATATCCTTATAATCAAACACGTGTGCATAAACACACAATCGAATACACACAGACACACACACACACACACACACACACACACACACACACACACACACACACACACACACACACACACACACACACACACACACACACACACACACGCACGCACTCACATACACACACACACACACACACACACACACACACACACACACACACACACACACACACACACACACACACACACACACACACACACACGTACACACACACGCAAACCATTTTACAACATTAATGTGACTAAGTTGAGAGTAACTTGCTCTTTTACTCCCTCCCTTTAGTCCCCACTAAGAAGAACCGCCTACTCGACGCCAGCTACTTAACTTCCTTCTCATTTAGTTGACGTGCGTGGCTGCAGCATGCAACAGGGCGCCAAAAGACTTGGTTTGCATTCTGCAGCAACGCCGCTTCCTCCTCCTCCTCCTCCTCCTCCTCCCACTACACATCACCCCCACCACCTCTGTGTCTTCTCGTCCACGACTTTTTTTTTTTTCCAGAGAAAGAAAAGTATCAAATGAATAAAAGAGAATAACTTGTTTATCAATGAACTGATCAATAATAAATAATAGAAAAAATAATTAATTTATTAATAGATAAAAGAATGTATAAATAAATGCATAGATACAAAATAGATAAATCAAACTAAATTTATCAAAATACTAGCCGCCCTTTGGAAATAAAGTGTACTTATCCAAGTAGCCTGGGTTATGGTGAATATATATGGTTTTACGGGGAGTTTGTGAACAAACAGACAGGTAGAGGCTACTACTTTATTATAGTAGATACAAATGATAGTTATCCAAGTACCTTGGGTTATAAGGTTTCAGGATATATATGGTTGTAGGGGTCTATCTGCAAAAATCTAGGAGATCGGGAATAATCCCTAACCATACCGCACCTAACTTTAACCCTTAACCCCAGCCAAAATACTTTTTTTTAAATGAAATTTAGTTATCCAAGTACCTGGAGTGACAGGGTATCAGAATATGTATGGTTATGGGGATCTATCTCCAAAACCCTAGGAGGAGTTCGTGAACAAACAAACAGACAGACAAATGATAGTCATCCAAGTACCTTGGGTTATAAGGTTTCAGAATATATATATATGGTTATAGGGGTCTATCTGCAAAAACCTAGGAGTTCGTGAATAATCCCTAACCTAACCATACCCCACCTAACTTTAACCCTTAACCCTAACCAATTTTTTTAATGAAATATAGTTATCCAAGTACCTGGAGTGATAGGGTATCAGAATATATATGGTTATAGGGTCTATCTTCAAAACCCTAGGAGTTCGTGAACAGACAGACAGACAGACAGACAAATGAAAAGTAGTTATCCAAGTTATAAGGTTTCAGAATATATATGGTTATAGGGGTCTATCTGCAAAAACCTAGGAGGAGTTCGTGAATAATCCCTAACCTAACCATACCCCACCTAACTTTAACCCTTAACCCTAACCAAAATAATTATTTTTAAATGAAATATAGTTATCCAAGTACCTGGAGTGATAGGGTATCAGAATATATATGATTATGGGGGTCTATCTCCAAAACGCTAGAAGTTCGTGAACAAACAGACAGACAGAAAGACAGGCTACTACTTCATTATAGTAGAAGATACTATAAAATATAGATAATAAAATCAATCAAATCCAAGAGCACATTTGAACTGACCTAACCTTGCTTAAATCTCACGAAAAACTATAATTAATCGATCTAGTTTTACCCTCCATATAAAAGAAACCCTTGTCAATCCTTTGTAAGCTTGGCTGACCTACCTTAAACCCAAGTCCATTTCAACCTGCATGTATGTGACCTGACCTGACCTCGATTGCCTGGCATGTCCATCCCAGTAGAGGCGACACCTTCCTTTGTTAATTGTGTCAAATTTGCTTCAACCCAGTCTAACCTAGATAAATGTAGGTTAATGCCAACTAAACCTAAGTTATTGCAACAAAAAATCTATTTCAATTTCGTTCCACTACAAATTAGTCCTGACTTCGTTCACCAGATGTCGTGGCTTCAGCTAGATTAATTACTCTTATTGGAGACAAGCGACGGAAGAGATAATTCTAACCGACGTTCTTTTGGTATTACAATTACTAACAGGTACTTGTCGTTGGTGCCTGGACATTCGAGTATAAAACACCTTGTTCAATAAACAAAAATCTCTTAGCCAAGACTGTACCACAATGTTCAGATTTGCTTGTAATGACGTCAGACAAATCTAATCAACTGAAGAGATAAATCCTGGCTCGAACAGGTTTACGAGTAACAAAAAATTTGCTTATTCTAGGATTCGAGTCCCGATTTTTATATACAAACTTTTAGAGTTGACCATATACCTAACATACATGGCGCCCCACAATATCAATTCAACCAGTCCTACTTTATTATTTGTTTAATAATCTATATATTTTTGTGAATCAGAATATAACTGAACCTCCCCCTTTTATTTAATCTTTGTCATCTTACCAATTCATGCAACACCTTGGTAGGTTGCATGAGCTCCACATTATCTACAAAGAGCATAGAGTTCGTACGTCAACAGTAGTTTGCAGCCTTTCTACTGACATTACAAGTGAAAGTTCAGCAAAGTTCAGAACTTACGATAATGGTCTAGAGGTGTGCGCTCAATGGCCAGCTGAAAGTCGTCTACCTCTCTGCAATGGGAGACATAAACATGATCTTTGGCTCCCATGGGACCAGCTGGCTTGTTTAATTTCCCAAATCAGTGACAGCGTCTAGTCTCTTCTGCAAACGCGTTACTATCCTATTCAGCGCAAGGATAGACTCGCGACTCTGATTCATCACTCAAGTTCCCATTTATCCTGAGTCGCACCACTGAACTGAAAAGAATCGTCTACAGTATTTTGCCGCATTGATGAGGAAGTTTAGGGTCAGTAATCTCCCAGATGGAAGTGACACGCGGACAAGACGAACCCCGCGAACTCCGGGTACTTAGTCACTACGTCCACGTGAAATCAGACCAATCCCAATGCACATTCCCACGATTGAAATCTTTCAGATACGTTTCGAAACGACTGTGATTTACAGTTCTTAAACTCTATGCTACGATGAAACTAAATAGATTCACTTTATCTTTATCAAAATTAGATATTCTTTGTGTGTCATTATAGTGAAACCGGTAAAGACTTAAATATTGGTATACGTTAGGTGATATAACGCTAGGGTATTGTCAAATACTTCTCCCGACGGAGAATTGAACTCGTTTGCAATGAATGACAGGAACCATTTTGTGTGATTACAAGAATCTAATCTATCGATCAGTAAAGCAGAACTGCATCGTAAAAACCTTCGCCAGGGTGATCCATTCTCTGATCATTTTTTCTTTTTTCTAATAATGCTAGACAATTCTATTCAGCTAAGGGGTAAACTCATTCGAATAAGGCATAATTTTTCTCCAGAATATGCCTCCTCAGATACTCTTGCGAGTGTTAGAATGAGGCAAAATCAAATAGAGAGAGTACACAAAATACTGACATTTTGTGAAATTGTGTTCGACCCACTTTATACGACGCAGAAGGGAACGACAACTCGTGACGTAATGTCGCTGACGCTTTGTCTTGTTGAATCGACGCACGCCCAAAGCGACGCTGGCTTGGAGTTGGTTATATCATTCACACAAATACTGCAATTGCACGCCCACTTCCTAACGCTTTTATTCAGTCTAGGACCTGACGTCGCTGAGATGGTAGTGTTTGCTGAATAAGACTGCCTTAGCTCGAGAGCTGTTGCCCTCGAAAAGAGTAGAGGTGTCTGACATGATGAAGAAGGTGAGAATAGAGATGATACTGCAGATGAAGAAGATGATACTGATAAAGGTAATAATGAAGATGGTGAAGATGGTGTTGTTGTTGTTAATGTTGCTGTTGTTGATGACATTGATATTGATGATGATGATGATGATGATGATGATGATGATGATGATGATGATGATGATGATGATGATGATGATGATGATGATGATGATGATGATGATGATGGTGTTGATGATGATGATGATGATGATGATGATGATGATGATGATGATGATGATGATGATGATGATGATGATGATGATGATGATGATGATGATGATGATGATGATGATGATGATGACGACGACAATGACAAGGACAAAGACGACGACAACAACGACGACGATGATAACGAAGACAACGACGATGACAATGACAAAGACGACAACAACGATGACGACGACGACGACGACGATCATGACGACGACAAAAACGATGATGACGACGACGACGATGATAACGATAACGTAACCCAAGTCCAATTCAATCACATCCATTCTTATTAAGTATGTGGTGGTGGTGGGGTTAATCTCGATGAAAAACCTGATTTTGAAAAAGGGCGTGTCCTGGAAAGGGCGTGGCCCAGGATGACAAAGCACGGGGCACTTGGTTCACAACTTTCATTCTTGCTGTGAGCTAACTGCTTCATACAGGTGTAGGACGGTTCCCTAACTAACCTCTCTAACCTTGCTCAGTTAACCTCATCAACACAACCCTTTCCCTCCAGTGCAGAAGGCTGGGGAGTTACCTCAGCTGAATAAAACCTTATAACGGCATAGGAAATAAAATTCTGTAAGTGAGGTAATAAAATCTATAGGTTTAAGATTACTCTCAACACTCGCCCACCGGAAAAGGGGCGGGGCCAATCAGCTGAACAACATCGCCTTCGGGTGATGCAAAATAAGCGGCATTTGTCTTAAAGAGGCTCGAGAGGGCTCAAGATTCGAAAATCGATTTTTATTAAGTTCAGGGTGGCTACCTAATATCTCTCTATCACCCTCGCCCCACTCAACACCCCTACCCTCCCACCTTCCACCTCCCACCTCCTTCGATACTCTTCCCACCTCGTAATTCCCTGCTACCCATCCGTCTCCCACATCCTACCTCCCTCGCTCCTCTTTCCCCTCCTCTCCTCTTCTCCCCCCTCCCGCCGACCGAAAGGAGTATAATAACAAAAGAATAAGAACAAGAAACCATAAGGAAAGAACAACAAACAATAGAGTGCTTGAGCGGAAAGGGCGCGGGGCTAGATGGAGAGTTGGGGAGAGGATAGGAGAGAGGGAGAGACGAGTGAGGGAGAGAGCGAGGTAGTGTGTGGTGGGGGGTGGGGGAGGATCGTGGGAATATAAAATGTGGTGTTAGGGAATGGGGGGAGGGACACCTTGACGTTGGTGGGTGGGTGGGAGAGAGGGGGAAGTGGCGGGGAGGGGGGGAGGGGGGGCTGTGGAGTTGGCCAGGAGAGAAGGGGGGAGTGGGGAGGGGGAATGGGGGGAGAGTGAGTTGAGCTCTGACACGAACTTAGGCCGTTATTTACGATAAGATAATGACATGGTCGTCGGACCAGAAGCAAAGCGCAAGGGACTTTCACCTCAATTCCCATGGTGTACAGGTGTCAGGATTCTTTGGGGAATCCCTGGATTTCGGTAACGCCGACCGCGTCTTGGAAATGACCTGTGCCCTTCTTCTCTATCTCAAATAAAGAAAAAATAAAAAAAACTTCTGGGTATGGACTTTTTGTATCTAAAAAGATATGTATCTAAAAAGATATTGTGACGTTTACACTTTCTTCTATAGACTTTTTTTTTTTTTACTTTCTTCTTCTTTTGATGAAGAAAATAGACTCCAATCTTAAGTTCTCGATCAGCTGATAATGTAATAATAATAGTGATAACTAACAAAAACAATAACGATAAATACAGTAATAGTAATACTACTTCTACAAGTAATACTACCAACAACAGCGAGGCCTCATTTCATCTATGTTCCCATATCAAATCAATTACAACTAATAAATAACAATAATAAATAATACCAATAAATAATAATAAATAACAATAAATAACTAAAATAGATATTAGTACTAATAAATAACTAATAAATAACAATACACGCGATGCGATGCGAAGCGAAGCGATTCAGGCATGGAATTAAAAGTGAATTATGTTTGAAAAGATGTTAATCTGTTCACTGGAAACTATTCAGTGTATGTATAAACTTTCCCACGTTTACATACTAGCTATTGCACTATCATGGCGGAGGTGGGTTGAACGCAAAAATTCGTGTATGTGTAACTCGAGCATACAAATATAAGAAAGTTGTGCTCAACTTATATCTCTCTTGATAGCGCAATGGGCTAAGTCACTGACACTTTGTCACGTCCGAGCTGAGTTCGAGTCCTCGGCTCGACCACGTTTCAATTTCCAACATATGCTTCCTTCGAGCTCCTCGTCAGTCTCGACTGCGATGGCATGGAATTAAAAGTGAATTGTGGTTGAAAAGATGTTAATCTGTTCACTGGGAACCATTCAGTGTATATATATATATATATATATATATATATATATATATATATATATATATATATACATATATATATATATACATGTATGTATATATATATATGTATATATATATATATGTATGTATGTATATATATACATATATATATATATACATATATTCTACATCTTTCTGGGCAGTGTCCGTCATCATACGGCAACGGGGCAGGTACCGAACACAATGGGGTCTCGATCGATACTCGCCTCGTTTCAATCCGGAATTATCCAGAAAGAACTCCGGGAAGGCAGACACTATGATGAACAAGTTAAGATAGCTACCAGGTAACGGTGATCCATGACTTCCACATGCTGGAGGAATGGTGTGATGTATGGCCCAGTCATCCCTCACAGCGTTGCATGCTAAGGAACAATTCCCTGTGACCGAAATACAGTGATTGGTGATCAGATGATGGGGGCGAGGGCAAGGGATTGGGAACAACTGGTCTTTCCAGTGCAAGAGTCATCCTTCCAGGTGAATAAAATCGTCCAGGTTTGGCTGTATCTTGCTGCTGTGTCTTGTTGTTGTGTCTTGCTGCTGTGTCTTGGTGCATTGCTTCTGATACCCAAGTTTCGGGCGGAGGAACACGGGTGGCCCTTCATCCAAAAGGAGCTAAGAGGGACGCAAATGGGCGTCGAGTGGGTGTAGGGTGGGTTCACGCCTGAGCTGGCTATCTCCCTTATATGTAGAAAGAAGCCTTTTGATATATAAATAGATAGATCAGTCTGGCTAAAAATGAATATGAAATGTGACAGTGAATTTGTTTATCACGGTAACATGAATGCCTCCGCGTCTCTCGGGACTCTTCGATGAAAAAAAAATATATATATATCAAGGCACTTTGCTCCTATAGTTTTGTCTTCAAGAAAAAATAAAGTGTGTGTAAAGTCGCTCTATTCCTGCGGTTTTGTCTAAAAGAGAAGTGTGTAAAGACACTATTCCTGCGGTTTTTTTTTCTAAAAAAAAAAAAAAAATGAAGAAACTATGTTCACGCATTTTTGCCATCAAGGAATAAAAACCTGTGACGGCACCTCCTTATTGTGTCCCCGTGTTAACCTGCTGCCTTCCGGTGGTACTCGTATGTCCTCGGGGCAGGTGAGCCAAAGAAATCTGTACAACAAGAAAACCGGCGTACTAAGGTGGAAGCATATTGCTCATTGCAACCAGGAACGCCCTTGAGACGTGACGTGTGCTGCAGAAAACGTGTGCGATATGCGACATGCAACTACTGTTATCATTTGAAGCATCTCGTTCCCTCCCCTTGCAACAACACTACCCCCACCACTCAACGACAACAGTCCCACCATCACCACAATGCAGGTCTACTCCAACCCCAGCCTAGCTTCTAGACAAATTACCCGGTTTTCATTTACTTTCATTGTTTTTTTTTATATTTTTGTTGAGAAATGGAATGTTATAAGGATTCTGAGTATTACTAATGCATTATGTACGTCTGAACTAGATTTACCATAGTACACAAAAAATAAATATCTTCTGTTTTACTCCTTAGCCTGGCTTCTAGACAAATTACCGGTTTTCATTTACTTTCATTGTTTTTTTTTCAAATATTTTCGTTTATAAATTAAATAGAATGTTATTAGGATTCTGAGTGTTACTAATGTATTATGTACGTCTGAACTAGATTTACCATCAGTACACGAAAAAAATATCCTCTGTTTTACTCCACCAGGTTTTATAATTTATTTACGAAAAGTATAATCAAAATTTCCACGAATATTCATGTATTTGTTTAAAGTAAATTGCCAGAAGTTTTCATCTTTCATACTACGAAGAAATTGTTTCCAATTTTCCATCAGGGTCTGTAATTGATTGTAAAACAAGAGCCTCAACCTTTCCACAATTATGTGCGGATCTTGTGGAAATTGTTCATTGTGTGTTACTGTTTTTTCACGTGTTAACCCTCGTGATGTGTTTTTAACTTCTTTGTATGCATCCTCTGTTCTGAGGTCCTTCAGAGGGAAATGCACCATTACTGACACCCCTTGGGCAAAGGCTATTAGCATTGCTGGCAACAAAAACAGGCTACAAATAGATCTACAGTGTAAAAGGACAACATTCAAGTGTTTTATACATTGTGCCTCCACGTACTGTACACGGTCTTTAGGTCATTCCCATTCATATTTTTTGTTGGTAAGGGCTTAGTATCTCATACTAGCGGGTACTAACATCTCCTTATTCGGCAGAAGTCGTCACCATGCTGACCTGAAGGAAGACTGGCGGGGGCCGGGACCAGCGAATGCCGAGCACCTCACCAGTCCCAAGGAGCACTCGAACCACCACGACATCGACGACGACGCCGCCTCTGGGAGAGGAGTGACATGGGCCAACGGTGTCCTCAAGAGGAACATTCTTAGACTTTAAGTGGACTGCGGACTCGTTTGCAACGAGGTCCGACCAGATTCCCTTAATCGTGGCCGCCCAGGAAGCCACCCTCGACATGGCCGAGGAGGAGGAACAAGCCGCTAAGGCTCCTCCTCCGGAGCCCGAGGAACCGGAACCCACCTTCCTTGACACCCTTCGGTTTTACCTCACCGCCTTCTTCACCCTCTTAGCCTGCTTCAGCTCCTTTGCCTTCCTTTTCCTCGTCCCCTTCGTCATCGACCCAGCCTTCGCCACCATCCTGGCCAACTTCAACCCAGAACCCATGACCTGTGTGACCAGCAACACCGAGTACTACTTCGGTCAGAGCAAGTGCAAGTGGTCCTCTTGTCGCGAAGGATGCACCAAGGACGTGTTCCAGTGTATGCACGTCTACGTGAACTACCTGAAGGACGACTCCGGTGTGTTCAAGGGGACAAACTTCACCAACCCAGACGATATGGACAAGTATGACTGGACAATGGCCAACGCCACGCTTTATCCGAACGTCAAAGGATGCGGGTACCCCCCTGACGTCAACTGCAGCATTTTCAACCGAACATACGCCGTCATTGGCTCCACCTATCCCTGCTACTTCTCGGAGAGTAAACCCTACATCGTCCTCACCGAGCTGAACCTCGACCAGACGACGATGGACCTTGTGTATGCGATCATCCTCCCATGGGGATGTTTCCTGGTGTCTATGCTTTACCTCTTCCTCACCTTCTTGGGCATGCGGAAGCCAGACATGCCAGCCGATGTGCCACAGGAGATCAGTTCGGCAAAGGCTTCCAAGGAAGCCTCCAACTACTCCTTGAGGTCTATTGGCAAGACGATCAACCAAGGCATGACCAAGCTGCGTGGTGATCAGGATGACAAAGGGTAGGTGTTCCTTCCTGCCCAGTAGATACTCCGTCCTTTGTCCTTGTCCTCAACACCTTCGCTAACACCAATTTTTCCCTCTCTCCTCTCTTTCTCTCTCTCTCTCTTTCTCTTTCTCCTATACCGGCACTTCCCCTGTGTTGAACCCTTATGTGAATCCTATAATTTGTTACTTTTTCCGCTACAAAACTTGAAATATAACTAGATGTGTGAAACCAATGATACAATTAAAAAAAAGGCGTCGTGATCTATCTTTTATGTTTTCTTTAATGTTTCTTTTGAATTTCAGATCTATTCTTACATTCACATAGAATATGATCGTTTAGATATGTTGTTCCACCGTTTACCACTATAAATATATGTATACATAGACCCATATGTATATATATATCTATATGTATATCCATACAAAACTATATATATGTGTGTTACCTGTTCCCCTTTAGATGTTGTTCACCTGATCAAGCTTTTAATCTTACCTCCGTCAAGTTTGCTTAAAAAAAAAAAAAAAAAAAAAAAAAAAGGATTATGGACGTAGTCAATTGATTTGCTTGGGAACACTCTGTCAGCATTCCTCTCCGCCCCGGCGCGAGGCTAACAAGTATCCGTGCGAGGCTACTTAGATCTTTGGCGTCATTAAAGAAAATTAACGTTTGAGTTTGTGTACGAATTTATGAGACTAAACTAGACTTAAATTTTGATACAGTGCCCGCATAGAAAAATTGATATCTTTAGCTGAAAAAGAGATATCTATCACAACCGACCAGTTCGCATCTCTCCAGCGTTTGCGTCGTCTACATTTACTTGAGAGAAAGGAGCACAAGAACAACTTAGATTAGGGTTAGCAAGTCATTGTACGCTCCCTTCTAATCCAAAAATTACTTTTGTCAGAACGGTTCTTGCTAGCTTATTACAAAATATGCTGAAAAAAAGGGTATACAAAATTATATTGTACATAGACATTGTCGTTATTTGATTAATTGAAAAGTACTCTCTATTTTCCATTGAGCTATAAGTACTCTCTATTTTCCATTGCGCTAAGTCTATCTAGACATTAAATTCATTTTCCTTACCCACGAAACAAAAATTCTTGTAAAATTCTGTAGCGACAGACCAACAAACGTCAAGTTACATTCATGTCACGTGCCTCCAACATGTAACCAAAAACGTCACTGACACAAAACGAACCCTGAGATAAAATCATGTTGATGCACTCGCAGAAACAGTACTATGAAGAGTAACGTATAAGAGCCGAAGCCTGCATCACACGGAGCGCCACTGGGATTGAAAATTCGTATCGCGGTTAATTCGCACAAACAAAAACGTTGCAGGAAACCGCATGGACGAAAGGCTAGCGTCATTACTGGTATCTGTGTTTATGATCTGATGCCAACGTTACTGACCACTTACATTTTCAACATAAAAAAAATAGCGACTGACAACACATTAAGAAACAAAATACAGAATACATTGCATTCCACTCAGTGGACCAGACGAATCTGATACATTATTACATCATTTGGATATAGTCACAGAATGCGTAATGGCTAAAAATTTCACAGGTACATGATTACTATGCAAAATATGAAGCCCAGATACTGTTAAATCGAAGTGATTTTACTAACTTAACCAATCTTGACACCATGATCTTCTATAAAGATTTTTTTTAGCCAAAGACAAACGATTTATTCACCTAAGAGGATGATTCCGGATAAGATGGAGGCTCCTATTTCTTGTTACGCTTATCTGTGGTCTGTCCTTTGACATGAAGGTACTCACCAACTCCGGAACTAAACACTAATGAGCTTAAGCCGGGAGGCACAAGCCGACGCTCTCATTACTTTGGTCCTATGTGACTTGATGGCCGAGGCAGGAGGCAATTACCAGTATGAACTGGGAGTAAACCTCAGGTACTCACGAGATAGGGTCGACACCGAATCCGCCACAGTTACAAGTCATATGAGATCAGCTTGAACAGATACCTCGAGATATCCAATGTCCCTAAGTAGTGGACACTGACGAAGAAAAAACGAGAAGCTCATGTATCATCCGTGCTTATCTTTTGCTATTCTTTAACCTCATAAAGACCACTTGAACAAGGTACCAAATCATAATGCATCCACGAACCGGTGTCCCTAAGCATTAGAAACTGATGAAGGAAGAACGAGAGGCTTATATATCTCCTGTACTTATGTTTTGCTGTTCTTTAACCTCCTAGAGACCACTCGAACAAGGTACCAAATCATAATGCATCCACGAACCGGTGTCCCTAAGCATTAAAAACTGACGAAGGAAGAACGAGAGGCTTATATATCTCCTGTGCTTATGTTTTGCGGTTCTTTAAGCTCCTAGAGACCATTTGTACAAGGAACCAAATAAGATTGCATCCACTAACCGGTGTCCCTAAGCATCAAAAACTGACGAAGGAAAAACGAGAGGCTTATATATCTCCCGTGCTTATGTTTTGCTGTTCTTTAAGCTCCTAGAGACCACTTGTACAAGGAACCAAATCATATTGCATCCACTAACCGGTGTCCCTAAGCATTAGAAACTGACGAAGGAAGAACGAGAGGTTTATATATCTCCCTGTGCTTATGTTTTGCTGTTCTTTCAGTTCCTAGAGACCACTTGTACAAGGAACCAAATCATATTGCATCCACTAACCGGTGTCCCTAAGCATTAGAAACTGACGAAGGAATAACGAGAGGTTTATATATCTCCCTGTGCTTATGTTTTGCTGTTCTTTTAGCTCCTGAACAAAGAACCAAATCATAATGCTTCCTGAACAAGGAACCAAATCATAAGGCTTCCACTAACCGGTGTCCCTAATTATTAGAAACTGACGAAGGAAGAACGAGAGGCTTATATATCTCCCCGTGCTTATGTTTTGCTGTTCTTTAAGCTCCTGAAGACCATTTTAACAAGGAACCAAATCATAATGCATCCATTAACCATTAGTTTTAAGTACCTGGTCCCACTTGAGGTCCCCGAAGGGGTCGATGGAGCCCATTTTGAGAAACGTTGCCCAAGGGGACACGTGACTTGCCCCTTGGTAGATGCTATTCTCCCCCTGAAGCTCAAGAATAAGATTGGCGTTGAGCTAAGTGTGATGCAAAACGACGCAACAAACCCGATATGAAAACAAGACGACTTGACGTCATTGAAAAACTCAAGCATCCATGACGTCATAATTTATGTTCTTCATCGATTCCCTTTTCAGGAGGTATGGAGATTTGCAGTTCATAGAAATGCTATGAAATCTTTAAGTAAAGAAAATGTACGTTGAATTTTCAGATTCTCCAGCCTCGGTTGTAGTGGGTTATGAGACGAAATGGAAAGAAATTTCTGTACACAAGTTATCTATAACTTAACTGAAGCATTTTGATAAAACACCAATTAGAAGACCTTTTTCCCAAGCAACGAAGCTAACGGTATGACTGCAAATCGAAGATGCATATGCAATTGACACAATCTGGTTCCTTTCAGATCTGCACGCTTATACCAGCAATTCCGAGAGTCCTTGTCACAGGTTTTCAGGACAATGCTTCCTGCAGTGTTTTTGTTGGTGCGATCCCATTATCTATATAAAATAAAAGGAAAACTGAATGCAATCAAGTAACTACCCCGATGTCTTTCTTTCACTGGTGGTCAACGTTTCACGCTCTGTTCTAAAGACTCAATTTTGGGTCTTCCCTGTAAACCGGAGAATCTCAATGACGTCATGTCGTCGTATCTTTTTGAAATAACGAAAGTTTACACAAGAAGGCCCTGCAATAGATACCACCCGTCATACTATTTATCATGAATACCTTTGCTTTCCCCAGTGAATCTGACCTAACTTTACTTGTTATTCGCATCGTGACGTCACATCATGCGCGTAGACAGACCCCTTCACTCCCAGTGAACGTTAAGAGTTCGGAAAGTGGGAGAGTCACTTTGCTGACACCGAGAAATCCCTCGCAAAGTTCGCGTCCTCTTATTTCTGTATCACAGAACCTATGTTTAACGCTCGCCCTTCCACTCTGTGCGACCCTACCCTCCTTGCTCATCTACCAAACCTTCTTGCTCTGAGTCCTTTCCACCCGAAGACTTCCAACCTGACACTCTCCTGCCTGGTTGTCGCCGGCTCTTCATCACAAGCCGAGTCCTTCCTTCCCGGGGTCATAAACTTGCGATCTTCCAAAAGAGGCATCGCACAAACCCCATCAGTCCATGCATGATCAGTTCATGTTAGACGACCGTTCCCTTCCTCTCCCTCCTCTTCCTCCTCCACTTCATTGTCCGTTAGCTTTCCGTAATGTTGTTATTACTGAAGGCCATGTATGCATCGCCATTACTTGTTATCAATCTTTGTTACTGTCTTCCTTTTTTTCCTTCCTTCTTTCCTTCCTTCCTTC
>NC_134820.1:17480728-17488228 GCF_046742065.1 Oratosquilla oratoria | reverse complement strand
GCTTAACTCCATAATAAGCCTCTTGTGTCTTCTTGAACCATCACATGAAACGTGTACTCAGTTCATTTGACTCATGAGCGTCCTGGGCTGTTCAAACCCTGTCATGAATCCATTCCTCAAGATTTTTCGACACGAAACGAATCCCGTATGAACGCTTTAGAATCCGTGTAGAGCCACCTTGAGAATCCTCTGGATACAGTAAGCTTGATCTTCGATCTTCCTCAATACGTTGACGAAGTGAGCTGGGGGTCAGACCATGGCCGGGATCTCTTAGCCTGGCCGGGAATCGTCCCAAGGTGAAGTGTAATCGTCAAGCGCTTGTTGTAATAAGAAAACTAAGCCGCAGCCATTTGCCGTGAGGAACAAGACCTTAATATTTCTTTGTATTTTATGAGCCTTTCAAAGGCAGAACTTCTTAGTTAATCCCTTCAATACGGTCACACCGCACCTTGAAATCAATCCATTTATTCAAATCAATGGAAGCTGAGGATAGCTACCATCCTATAACTAACCTTAAATCCTTGACTAAACTTCCAGATTAAACCTACTCTTTGTCCTCCGCGATGTACCGATGTGCTTTCCTGGATCTGTTCAGAACCCGTCCAACTCCCAAAAATTATTCACAGAAACTTCGTCCACTAAATTCCCTTCGAAAACTTTGTCTACTCTGTGAATCTTTCATGAATCACAGCCGTGAGAATGAACTTCCCGTTTTACAATTTTTTTGATCCTTTGAAAGACTGTACACTTCCCATTTTGGAGAAAAAAAACAAATCGTCTGAATCTCCTTCCACCCCACTTCCTATCTACTCCATGTTATCTCTTTTGTTTTTTGGATCGACATTTGTTCATGAACCTTACAAACACTAATCCTTACCAGTTTGATACTATTGTGGCTTTACAGCTCTTAGGTTAGCTTTGTGGCATGAAGCATCTACATATGACCTCGTTCCATATCCATGGTCCTCCCTTGCTTTTCTCTTCCTTCTCCCTCCTAACTCTCTCACAAACACACAAACTTAGGCACATGTTGATATTTTCTCTCATAATCACATTATTTTCTCTTGAATTCTTTCAACACCTTGACACCATTTCAAATTATGTTCTAGTTATCGCCAAGCGAGTTTATTTAACTGAGTTTTATTACTGTGCTGAAGGGTTAAGACTCTTGATTAACCCCTTCCCGCACTCGATTAACTTAGCTTTACAGGTATTTCTTTTGGTTAGTGTAAACAATTTAATTCATTAAAGGGGCTCACAGAAATGAAGGGTTAGTATATTAATCACATACAAAAAAATTTAAGTTAGGGACCTTGTTTACTAAAATTCTCGTTCTTTGTTGTCTGTGTGTATATCTTCAACCTTTACTGGAAAGCAGGGCTTTTCTTAATTTATATTCTTATTCTTATCTTTTATTAGTTAAATTTTGTATGTTGTTTAATGTTTTTAATTCTTTTTATTTGTGAAGATGTAATGCAACTGACAGAATGTTAAGCCCAACTCCATTTCCCCCATTATCAAGCAGAAAATCTTGTTAAAAGGTTAACATTTTTCATAAGTCTGAATGTTTATAAATTCTGTACAAATATATGTACACGTACATGTACACGTCTGTGTCACACGCACACGTGTCATACATGTGCATACATTTCTATATGTACAAATGTTTATATGTGTACTTTGATTTATGCATGTAAGTACAGATTCACTTAAACACACAAACATGACTGTATTCTTACATGTACATTGGACAACAAAAGAGATAGTTTATTCCAAATTACTATCAAGATTTCTAAACTTTCATACACACATACAGTTGAGAAAACAGACCATGCCTTCCATGTTTCTTTCGGCATCTGTGATTGGCCAATGGCAGGGTGAGGAGTGTTGTTATTAACTCTATCTCTCTCCAACCTCCATTGGTGACCAACATAAGATAAACAGGAACGTATGTGGCCTATTTTCAAAGTTAACTGAACTAAATTGGAGCCTCTTTCTTCAGGAATCCTAAGTTCATATTTGCCAAACCTCCTTCCATAACCCGAGAATTCAATTTTATTTTTATATTCGTTCTGGCTACCTCGACAGTGAATTTATTCACCTGAAGGTAATTCCTTGGGTACTCATGAGGTCAAAACTTGGATTCTCCTCTTTCACTCCTGCCTATATCCTTCCCATATCCTTTTATCATCCTATCAGCAACTGCAGTATCGATTTCGTACGCCGCCAACAGGGAAGCAACAGGTCTCTGACTATGTTGGTCTTGCATTCACTTGAATGTTAAATCTGTGTCCATTGGGCGTGACGCCCTGGGGACACTGACCATCGAACTAATCACTGGTCGTTCAAACCCCTTATCCCAGTACCGCCTAAACTAGATTAGAGTATTCAAAGTGTTCAGAGGAAAAGCGTCCGGAAGACCTAAAAGGATATATATAAAAAAATCAAAGACAAGTAACAAGAGCCAATACTCCTATCATGGAAAACCTACACAAATGATTAATTTTGTCCAGGGTTAGCCCACAATTAATCATTATCCCGAAAATACATATAGGAACAATTCCTCCACGTCAAAAATAACACTAAGGACATCAAAACTATCTCATGTATCGCGTTGTAATGATAACATTGTTAATGTATAATTCATTCTTCATTAATGAGTAAAAGGTAATGTTCACAAAAGAAAACATACATATCACTCCGACATTCAGAAGAGGGCAGCATTTGAGCCAAAGTATTTTCAAGTTCAAAGCTCCCAGGAAAATAATCCACAATATATCAGTGAGTTACCCAAAGGTTAACTGAACCTGAAATCGAGATAATGCCTGAATTGGGTAGATCCCGATAACTGTTAAAAGTCCTGGATTGATACACTTACTGAAGCCCCCATCAAACTCAAGAAACCCCAGTGTAGTTTAAAACCAAGGGGCTAAAAGGACACATCCACAATAATTCTCAGTTACAGTAACCAAAAGTCCATTGTCATTCGATCACGACGAACCTCAAGTTCCTGGCCATCCCCCATTTTCTTTGGCCCTTACTTTCGCCAGTCTTTGATCCGCCAAGCGGAGAGCCAGCTTCTCGTAAAATCCAACATCTTGGAGAAGAGTGACTCCTGGTCAAGGCTTTAGGAGATGAAACGAAGGTAAGAATGCTAAACGACTTCTGAGTATTGCAGAAACTCCTGGAAGGTTTCAGGAGATTTCAATGCCTTGCAAAAACCTTTGGCATCTTCTTAACGTCATCGCGACTCCTTGGCACCAGAGAACCTTACACACCTCCTTCCCACTCTCCCTTCTCTCTTCTCTTTTATCTCCTAAAGACATACCACCTCTCTCATTGTACAGCCTATCACTAATATTCTCTTTTGCCTTGTTTACCCACATTTCTTTTTCTTTGTTTTAATTGTTCATTGTAAATGTTTCATATATTTTTCTTTTTTGTGTAAATGAGTGTTTTGTCTCCTTTTTTGTGTTCAGTATGTTTTTAAATAATCTATATTCATGAGAAATATTCAGTAATATTGTTATCTCTTTATACACATTTTTCTATACCAAGATTATGTATTGTCTATGTCAAAACACATAAACGACTGTCATATAAAAAAAATCATGGCTATCAGATCGCACCTTTGTCACCATACAGTAATCATATGTGGAAACTATTCGCAAAAGTCGAGCACACAATAAGCTACACAATTCGTTTAAACTTTCAGATTGAATAAATTTTAAGATCATTAACAGTCAAAGTAAATGTTCTCTACTGTGACACTGCCACCTTTGACTGATTGATTAGATCATTTTATGAGTTCTAGAACGTATATTTTGTTACAAATTTCAACGTTATTAGCTAAACCTAAAATAGAAAATACTATTGAATGGTGTATTGTAATGCCTTGCGGAAGAATCATATGAACACACATTTCACAAAATTTAGGAAACAGGCTAAAAGGGAGGGATGACTTTAAACAATCTCATAAGATCAAGGATCGTCATCAGCAGTAACAAATTCCGCCTGCGGACACTCCTAAATCCTCCGTAAAATTTTTTGGCTCCCTTATCTTCTTTAATTGCTTTGCTGTGTTTTCGTAGATATTTCCCAAGACTTTTCATCATGAATTACGATAACAGATTGGCCAATGGATCTGACATATTCTCCCTCTCGGTTCAACGTCAAATGGACTTCACCAAGTCTGTATAAATGCAACCGACAGCTGCTCAGCGAAGCTGAGAATTTTAAAATTCTGTAAGTACCGCTTAGTTAAGGACGTGAACTTGATCTTCTGTGAGCAACACCTAGATCTGGCCTGAACTTAATATCCTGTGACCTCCGCACAAATAAGAATGGTTCTTAGTCTTGTGTTACTTCCGCCTGAATAAGATGTTCGTTCTGACCCTCCTGTAATCACAGCTCAAATTAGATGTGAATTGAATTTTGTGTACTTGGCATAAAGAATGGCGTGACCTTTGTTTTCTATGACTTTCGTTCGCTGCAGTCACGTTCACTCAACTTACAGTACTGCTTCCTTAGTTTTGTCACTGACCAAAAAAGAAACACGGTATCTTGATTTAAAAAAATAATAATTATGTGACAACAGCTCGAACAGGGCATAACATTATTCTAAAGATGGCTGATTATCGCGTAGGCAGTGACCTGTCTTTTTAACCACAAAAAAAAAAAAATCAGAGCATAGTTAAGGTGATATACTGTAACATATATCAGCCAGATTTTATCACGGTTATCGACAGGCTGTTTTCAGCGATTTCCTTACGTCTGTAAAGCTGGGACCACACCAACAGAGACACTGCAGTAAACACGTTCAAGAGGGACGCTTTGTACTACTGGCATCAATTAGGAGACACAATTGTAGCGATTACCACAACAAAAGTTACATTTGGGCGTTTCCTTTGTTACCAGAGTCAGTGATCTTCCAGCACGTTGTCTGCGACTAGGTTTTCTGTTGCTGTAGTCCCACTTTGAGGAACATAACCCAAAAACTACAAAGTTCAGTGACGCAATGGTCCTCCATGCCTTGTCTGTGGATCTCTTACCGCCATGACTGTGTCCTGCCTTCCCCTTGATGTACCCAAGACCCTCGTCTATGCGAATATCCTTCCCTTTCGGCACAGTACTGCATCTTTCCTACTCCTACTACTTAATGTCTTCTACCCATTTATCCTGTCCTATATTTTCCACCCTTTCATTTCACTCTATATCCTTAACCTGTCGTTCCCTAGTCTTCTTACTCAGTTTCATCTTCTAGGTTGCTGTCCTGTGTCTTACTCTCCTAACCCATGTGTCTTCCTGATCTTCATAAATGTCTTACCCACGTTGTTGTCATGTGTCACGCTCCCCTGTCACTGAAGTGCCCTTTTCCATCGTGACTTTTCCTGCACCACTGTTACTTAGCCACTGTGACTCAGCCACATTGGCTTAACGATTGTGATTTAGCCACTGTGACTTAGTCTCCGTGATTTAGCCACTGCGACTGAGTGATTTATCTGCTGTGACTTAGCCATTGCAACTTACCAACTGCGACTTAGCTAGTGTGACTCACCCACTGTAACTTATCAACTGCAACTTAACCACTGCGACTTAGTTGCTGCGACTTAACCAGTGTGACTTACCAACTGCGACTTAGCCTTTACAACTTATCCACTGCAACATAGCCACTGTGACTTATTGACTGTAACTTTGCTACTGCTTTTAGCCACTGTGACTTAGCCATTGTTTTTCAACCACAGCGACTTAACCACTATGACTTTACCCACTGTGACTTAGCCAATATGACTTAACAAATGTGACTTAGCCACTGCGACTTAGCCACTGCGACTTAGCCACTACAACTTAGCCACTGCAACTTAGAGACTATGACTTAGCCACTGCGACTTAGTCACTGTGACTTAGTCACTGTGAATTGGCCAATGTGACTTAACAACTGCGACTTCGCCACTGCGACTTAGCCACTGCAACTTAGACACTGTGACTTACCCACTGTGACTTAGTAACTGTGACTTAGCTGCTGTAATTTAGCCACTGCGGCTTAGCTGCTCTAACTTAGCCACCACTTTTTGTCCACTGCTACTTAGCCACTGCGACTTAGCCATTGTGACTCAGCCACTGTGACTTAGCTGTTGTGCCTTAACTGCTGTGACTTAGCCACTGCGACTTAGCCACGGCGACTTAGCCACGGCGACTTAGCCACGGCGACTTAGCCACGGCGACTTAATCACTGTGACTTCGCCACTGCAATGTAGCCAGTGTGACTTAGCCACTGCATCTTAGTAACTGTAATTTAGCTGCTGTGACTTAGCCACTGAGACTTAGCCACCATGACCTATCCAAAGCGACTTTGTCATTGTGATTGAGCTACTGTGACTTAGTCATTGTGAGTTTGCCATTGTGCCTTAAGTACTGTAACTTAGCCACTGGGACTATCCACAGTGACTTAGTCATTGAGACTTAGCCACTGCGACTCAGCCATTGTGACTTAACATCCTCAATTCCATTGCCGCGTAGTCCTTATCCTACTGTCGCATTGCCTGGCTCTGTGCTCGAGTTGTCCATGTGTCCTTTCCCCGCCTTCCACAGGCCGCCAAGTAAGTAGTGATTGTTTGCACATAACTATATCATGCTCAGTCACTGAATCCGTGTTCATCTGTACTCTATGTCTTCACTCGAGCAACTGTTGTCATACTTTGCAACATGCATGAACTAAATGTTCATTTTGTTCAAGTGGCATCTTATATCTAATTAACATTTATATGTCCTTCAATGTTCACCTTATTCGTACGGATTCTGCATGTTTAATGTGTGTACTTGTGCGTGCGTGCGTGTGTGTGTGTGTGTGTGTGTGTGTGTGTGTGTGTGTGTGTGTGTGTGTGTGTGTGTGTGTGTGTGTGTGTGTGTGTGTGTGTGCGTGCGTGCGCCTACATACGTGTACATATGAAGTTACAAGTGCGTGTTTACTCTGTTACTGTGTATGAACGTGATACTGTGAACAACGTGATCATAGGAGAGCCTGAGTTTATTGTTAGCAATAATTTGCTTTGATTAATAAAAACTCTTCCTTTCGTAGTTAGTGTACACTACACTATCACCATGTAGCATCAAATATAGTCCCTGTAGATTTTGAAATATTTGTGTTGAAGCTTTAGATGAATTAGGAATCTCGTAAGTTGAAGTGCATGGTTAAATGAAATTACAAAAGTCGACCAGTGATAGCCTCAAAACACATAAAATGTGTAGTATTCATGTCATTCTTCCATTAGATCAACAAGAATCTCACAACAAATCAATTTCCTTCACTGTTGATCTTCAGAGACTTCAATGCTTATCATCGTAGCTCTTTGTGCTAAAAGCTTATCCAACATAGTTATCTTTTTCTAATCTCAAAGCTTTATTACTGTATTACTCTCTGTTAACATCGTTATCAGTGGAGTTTTTTCTCGTAATGGCTTTACCAATACTTAGCCTTGTGTATTCTTATAGCTTTCTCAA
>NC_134820.1:17470728-17475728 GCF_046742065.1 Oratosquilla oratoria | reverse complement strand
ATCATCATCATCATCACCATCATTATATCAGTATCATCATCACCATCATCATATCATCATCATCATCATCATCACCATCACCATCATCATCATCGTGATCATCATCTGGTTCCCATTTTCATTCTAGGTTCCCACGTCGAAGTGAAAGTGAAGTTATAACCAAAGTCAATTGTTTCTAGTAAGTGATCAAGTTAGGTACTCTGTTCAACACACAGATAATCCTGATGTGTTTTAACGGAAATCATTATTTCATCAGCAATTGCCAGTGCTTCTGTCTTTGGAGACGTTATTAAGAATGGAGTTGTAGAGTTGGATGAAGGAGTTGGATAGCAGATCGGAAAAATAACACAAGATAAAAAATAACCAGTATTCCTTCTTGAGAAAAGATTAGTCTCCAATTATAAAGATATGCTGAGTGCCTCTGGTTCGTAGGGGTGTCACTAAAGTCTCTAAAAAATCGACTGCATAAAAAATGTGCTTAATACGCTAACATTCACTAAACAGCCCACACATTGAGTTTCTCTCATGCAAAATACATACATCCCAGTCTCAATGTGTATTTTGGACTCAGGAAGTTTATCTTGCCTCGTAGACTTCAAACACGTCCTCAAATGTGGACTGGATCACCGAAGACCCGAACTGAGGACTTCATGTTCCTTATTGAACACTGAAGAGGTGGATTGAGACCTTCATGTTCCTCACGAAACATCGGAAAGGTGAAAAATGACGGTTCTGTCTCGTCTACATTCATAGATAAAGTTTCCTTTGTTTTCTACGATGACGGGATCTTCCTCCCTACTACATGTCTAGAATGGAGTATTACCTTACATCCCGATACTAGATAATCTAGTAACATTAAGCGTTTGATCAGGATTGATGTCAGAAGACTACAAGAAAAGAGAGAATGGGATGACACAGATCAATCTCTACTTCATACTGATTCACCATGGGTCTTGGACCACGTGATGGTCTCGTGATCGACAGCTATTTGACTCTCACATGGGGCCTCAGAGTTCAAAAGTTGCACGAGCTATGGTTGGTGCTTTGACCTTGCACAACAAACAAACTTCAACTCTCTGGAAAGAAACATTAGTCTGTTGTTTGTGTTGTGTTAATGTGGGACTTTATCTTTGTCATCGGATGGCAAGGGGAGTAGGAGATCAGTCACCGGTTGTCAGTTCCCTAAATGTGAAAAAGTGGAGGAAATACAGTCGAAATTGACAGAGAAACATCTTAGGCCCGGTCCTTTGACTGAGTGTCAGCCCATCGGGGCTGCACCTCCAAATGAAGATGAAGATGTTGAAGGGTACTTGAAGACGGCGGGAGGGGGAGAAATCTCTCTGTCGTTCTGTTTGTTCCCTTTATTGTCCCCAAAATAAAAAATAATATGATAGAGAGAAATACTGATTACAGGCTGGAATGGAAACAATCACCATGGCTAAAAAAAAAGCGTCTATCTCCATCCCCACCTTTCTCTCTTTCTCTCTCTCTTTCTTAAAAATATTTCTTAAGAATTACAATTTTGCATCTCTCATCATATCATGAACCATATAAACCTCTTCTCCTCCTCTCTCCTCTCCCCTCCACTCCTCTCCTTTGTAGCCTATCACTTGTCCTTTCCTAACTCCTATTATGGAGTAAGGACTGGATGATTTTTATGCAGCCAGTGCTTTAGGCTCGTTTGTGACACCCCTATGGACCAGAACCACGCAGCATTCTTTTATGAATGAAGATTTTTCTGTAACAAGAAGGATGGGGTTACACCGAGGGAGTCTCGGCTGACTCTCCACAACCGTTTGCGAGTTCGTTTGAGTAGAAACGACTTCGGTTACAATCTTCCGTTTTTGTTTTTTGTTTTTTTTTTATCTTCAGAAGTCAAATTACCTTTGCGTCGTATAATGAGAAACTGAATGACAAAACGAAAGGAGCTAAATCTTTACGAATGTTAGATTGATGAAGTCTTCTTAGAATGCTGCAAGGGAAGTCTTCTAGTTATTCAAATTCGCATAATTTGGCAAAAATAAGAACACAAAAACATAAAAATGAAGGAGATTGCAAGAGACCATAAGGCCTACACTAGGCAGCTCCGTATCCATCACCACCTGTCATATCCATAAAGTTGTCTAATCGTTTCTTAAAACAACTGATAGTTTCAGCGCTTACTACATGGTTACTAAGTTTATTCCATTCGTCGACCACCCTATTAGGAAACCAATTCTTGCCTATTTCCTTTTTAAATCTAAATCTGTCCCGTTTATAACCATTACTGCGAGTCTTGCCCTGTTGTTTTAATATGATGACCTTGTTTGCATCACCTTGGTTAAAGCCCTTGATCCACTCGAACACCTCTATTAGATCACCCCGCACGGACCAGACTCGCTCCGTGCATCACTCTTCTACATGATATTGTACCCAAGATAGAAGCACTGGTTACCAATGATGACGTTTAGAAAACTCTACTTTTCTTACTTCCTCCTTATAATCATCTCATGGTTCAATTTCCTTTTCATTTCCGTTTAGCCCATCTATTTTCTCTAATCTTTGAAAAAAAAAAGTCTAAACAAAAATGTCCAATGATTTTTGAGAGTCATCCTTGGCAAGTAATCTTCCTCCCAATCACATGTCTATCCAGCTTATAGTGTTTTGTTTCATTCATCACTCTTCAGCTACTATCAGCTGGCAAGATTTGTTTTCATATCATGCATAATGTATTTTTTTCGTGTTGCATATGTGTTAACTCGAGTATAATCATATCCATTTGATGCGACTAAAAAACAAAACAATAAAACTCTAACCCAACTCCATTCAGGACATGGATTCTCAGCTGAATAAAATTGCCTGTTCTCAGTCGGACTGAAATCTTTAAACATGCCATCGAGGCCTTGAATTAAATAAAATATATAAAATTGTCACTATAGACGAAGGCTTCAACGGGAAGGAGGCGACAATTACTCGTTTCATGTTGTCCCTGGCCACTCACAAATAAATGTATCGAACATCTGGGTTGTTATTTGCTGTTAAGAGTTACACAGACAGACGAATATTTACATACAGATATAGGTACATCAACTAAATACCAAGTTCAGGTCACAAGTTACGGTAAATGAGGTAATAAAAAAAATCAGGGAAACAAAAAGATAAGGTACAATGCAAGAGTATCTGGTTAAAGAAAGACGCGACGAAGGAAGAAAAAAAAGAGCTTATCAATAAAACCAAGAAAAAATATAGAAAAAAGAGAAGCAGAAATGTCGGGAAGGATATAAATGTGGAAGTAAAGGAAGTATACAAACTACTGGAAATACTATATATTTGGTTAGAGACGCGACGAAGGAAGAAAAAAAGAACTTGTCAATAAAACCAAGAAAGAATATAGACAAAAGAGAAACAGAAATATTGGGAGGGATATAAATTTGGAAGTAAAGAAACTATACAAACCATTAGAAATATTACATATGACGAAAGAGCCAAGGCCTGATGTAATCTCAAACTGGATATTCAAATAACACAGAAAACAGCAACTAGTGTACAAAATGTTCACGATGCGAGTTCACTGGAATAAAAGATAGTGGCCCGGGATTGGAAGAGGGCCAATGTGGTACCAATCTATAAAGGAGAAAGTAAAATGAAACCCCTAAATTACATACCATTGTTTCTAACCACCATAATAGCTAAGTTGCATGAGAGTATTCTTAAAGGCAAGTGGGGTAAATACCGAGAAGAGGTGAACATTTTGGAAAACAACAATTTTGGTTTCAGAAGTAGATTATTTATCTTAGAACTGTTAAGCCTTTCACAAAGGATGGTTGATGTGCTACAAGTGAGAAACGGCAGTAAAGGATAATATGCCAGACTGGCGGGGAGCAACTGGCAAAGTACCTGAAGAGTTAGTATTAGCACCAGAAACGTTCTTAACGTATGTAAACGAAATTATTACAAAGGATTACAAAGGCGGAGCATGCCGACAGGAGACCTTTTGGTGCATATCTAGGTCGGATGCGAAAAATAAAAATCATAATAATAATAAATAAATAAATAAAAACTATAATAATGAAAATAACAAATAAAATACATAAATAAATGCATAGGTATAGTTAAATAATAAACAAACACTAACCTGTTTGCGGATGAGGGAAAGATGATAAGACGATTAGAAAACAAGACTGAAATTTGTTAGTAAAAGATCTACACAGAATACAAGACCATACCTAAGTGTGGAAAATGAATTTAATGCCAAAATGGCAGAGTATTTACAGTGCTTAAAAGAACAAAGAGACTGCCAATGATTTACTTGATGGCAAATCAAAGCGAAGGACACGGAACTGTTGGTTACTGATTTGTTACCCGACGAGGATATCAAAAATAGATGTTGCTTCGGTGATCTATGCCGGTTTCCACAAATGAGAGAGATTTTTCCAACAAAATTCCCACAAAGAAATCTGGAATTCCACATTTCTTCCCACAAAAAGAATGAATTATTACATACACAAATAAGTTCATTACAACATACAATTCTTCAAATTCTACAGATAATCCTTCAAATTTCTCCCACAAATTTGTGGAAAATTCCCACAAAATGGCATCTCTGATTAAAGCTTACTAGATGGAAAAAAAAATTATATGTTTGAAAAAAGACCCTCATCATTCCTAGTTGAAAATATGCAGCCTTTCTTTATCCATACACACACAGAAGATCATAGATAAGAACCCAAAGAATGCAAAAAAGGACTCAAACTGGTCCCCAGCCCAGCAGTCAAACCATATAAGGAAAAACGAGAAAATATGAAACTACCCTCATTACAAGAAGAGACAGATGTAACATGAATGCTATATCTATATCAATGGGAAAATGGACATGATTGATGCAGATCTCTTGATTTGGGATGCAAAATGAACACAATACAAAAATAAATAAGAAGAAGCATAGATATATACATAAATGAATTAATCAAATAAATAAGGAATAATTTCAAGAACCTCATTTTTCGTATAGATGTGTGAAC
>NC_134820.1:17445728-17458228 GCF_046742065.1 Oratosquilla oratoria | reverse complement strand
CTTTAGCCGAGCAAAGGAGAGTAACCTAGTACAGGAAAAAAGAATCTAATCCAGAGGAAGATAAAGTGATCAATTTTGATAACAGCAGTTCATCGACTTTGTGTTTATTTTTTTATTTTTTTATTTTTTTTTGGAGGGGGAAGGGGGAGGGGACACGGGGAAGGAGAGTGGAGGAAGAGAGAGGGTAGACGGGAGCGGAAAGAGGGAAGAGGGGAATGGGAAGAGGGGAGAGAAAGAGGGGGAAGGGAGGAAGGGAGAGGAGAGACGGGGGTGGGAAAAGGGAGGAGAAGAGTAGGAGGAGGGGAGAAGTGGGACGGGAGAGGGTGGACGGAAGAGGGGAGACGGGGGTGGAAAGAGGGAAGAGGGGAAAGGGGAATGGGAAGAGGGGAGACGGGGAGGGGGAATGGAGAGGGGAGACGGGAGTGGGAAGAGGGAAGAGGGGAGAGGGGAGTAGGAAGAGGGGAGAGGGGAGGAGGAGGGGGAAGGGGGAGGGGGGAGGAAGAGGGGAGATGGGAGTGGGAAGAGGGGAGTGAAAAGAGGGGAGAGGGGGAGGGGAAGGGAGAGGGGAGACGGAAGTAGTAAGAGAGGAGAGGGGAGTGGGAAGAGGGGAGAGGGGGGATGGGGAGACGGGAGTAGGAAGAGGGGAGACGGGAGTGGGAAGAGGGGAGAGGGGAGTGGGAAGAGGGAAGAGGGGAGAGGGGGAGGGGGAAGGGAGAGGGGAGACGGGAGTGGGAAGAGGGGAGAGGGGGAGGAGGAAGGCAGAGGCAGATGAGAGTGGGAAGAGGGGAGAAGGGATAGGGGGAGGGGAGACGGGACTGGGAAGAGGGGAGAGGGGAGTGGGAAGAGGGGAGAGTGGGGAGAATGGAGGACTGTTTCAACACTCTTGTAAAGTGAATCTGAAGGATGAACTCGAGTTCATAAGGGGTACAGACCCTTTAAAGCCCCATTCATTCCGGAGTCCGCCTCGCAGTTTCATTTTTTTAACCAAAAAATATATATAAAGTATGTCATCGTCACACTTACCGATCTCATTCTTCAACAAGCAAGTCAATATATAAATAATAATCAATACATGGATCAATACGGATAAAGAAAATGTTTACCGTCAAATATATAAATAATAATCAATACATGGATCAATACGGATAAAGAAAATGTTTACCGTCAAATATATAAATAAATTAATACATGATTGAATGAATTGATCAAATAAGTCTATTTCTCGTCAATCTTTTGCTTGAGTTAATATTGTGAGGTTATTTTCGTTGCGTGTAAAGCGTTAATAAAATTCTACTATTTTCACAATTTACTTCGATAACCAAGATAACAACTGTAGAAATATCAAGTTTTCTTCCACTTTATTCTCTTTGTTTCAGTAGATAGCATTTGGTACAAGATCACCACTTTCCGCTTATTGTTAGTGACATATACCCCTTACACATTAGAATTTGTAATTAATATTTCTAATTGTTGATTGTGCCCTAAAGAGAGGTAAACAACAATTTTCTATCAGTGAACAAACTGTTTCCCCATCATTATCATCATCATCATCATCATAATATCATCATCATCATCATCATCGTCATCACCACCACCACCACCGCCATCATCATCATCATCATCATCATCATCATCATCATCATCATCATCATCATCACCAACATCATCATCATCATCATCATCATCATCATCATCATCATCATCATCATCATCATCATCATCACCACCACCATCATCATCATCATCATCATCATCATCATCATCATCATCATCATCATCATCATCATCATCATCATCATCATCATCATCACCTCCACCACCACCACCACCATCACCATCATCATCATCGGTCATTAAAAGTCGATTACTTTGGGATCTCGTTCTTGTCAATGCCTGGTTCGATAGTACCGACCTATGTCTTCTATATTATATTCTTTTACATTGTATGTGATCTCTTATCATGCCTGCCATCTCCTATTGTATAGTTAGCAATACACGTGTACCATCTGGTACCATCAACTGTCACACTCATTTTTTTTTTTTTTTTTTTACTTGTACTATCTATTTACTCCGGTTTCCTTCGACCTAGATTGCTCTCTCTCTCTCTCTCTCTCTCTCTCTCTCTCTCTCTCTCTCTCTCTCTCTCTCTCTCTCTCTCCTTCTTACATTGCTCTCTTCCTTTTTAAATATTATCACAATCATCGTTCTCCTTTCTAATCTCTGTGTCTTTGTCTCCATTAGCTTCGTTAGCTTCCATGTTTCATATTCGTAGATCATAGCTGGGAGTGTGTTCTGACTATCAAATGACAAGCTTTACTAGCAAGACAATGAAACCCCAGAAAACATATCTACCGAAAAATTAACCCCTCGAAAACTCAATATTGAGTTTTCTCTACATATTAATATATCACACATACACTCACATGCAAATACATATACACACCACGCACGTACGCACACACACACACACACACACACACACACACACACACACACACACACACACACACATATATATATATATATATTATGTGTGTGTGTGTGTGTGTGTGTGTGTGTGTGTGTGTGTGTGTGTGTGTGTGTGTGTGTGTGTGTGTGTACATGTCACAGAATTCTGGAGATATTTTTTACACTCGCTCATCTACAGTAGTGCGACAAACAACTCAAACTGAGGCCAGGGTTGTGATTGTCATTGGCATCTTCAATCGCTTAGTGACTTAGAAATCTTTCTCTTCGTCTCTCTTTTCTCTCCTATGCCCCAGCAAAAGGCTTTCCTACTTTATTGCCTCCAAAATTACCTTTTCCTTACGAAATCAGTGTTATTCTGTTAAAACGACTCTTGTCTTTCTTTGAGCTAAACTGCACAATTTCATTGTTATAAGGTCGACGCTCTTCACCTCTCATTAGGATCACCCTTTTAGGATCAAAATCTCATTGTGCCTTTTGAATCTCTTTATTAAAGTTATCAAACACCTTTAACACTCCCAGTAGGACGTTCTGGAAACCTCGGTGCGTTATAGTCCTTAAGTATAGAAGCACTTGTTATAGCAGACATACTTTGCTTCACTGTGACGTCACCATTTTTTCATGTCTTTAGATCCTCTCGACACGCCTGCCATCTCGATTCAAAACAGGTTACATTTGGGTAAAAAAAAAAAAAAAAAAAAAAAAAAAAATCTGATTTAATTTAGATGTCGATTGGGCCTCGATGCAAACTGGGTCTCGATCGTTTCAGACTCCATTCAGACCTGAGACCGTTATCCTTCAATATCACTAAACCATCTGGTGGGACTACTGGCCAAAACCTAGTGGCAGTTAGTGGTTGTTTAGCAACTCTATCCTGTTGTCTCCAGGAGTCTTAGGAACAGTAACGCATAAATACGCGGGTAACACAGGTTGGATTCGACATAATATTACGCCTACGGACCGAAAAAATGATATTCACTCTCATGTATAAGTCGCTCCCTTTGTTTCTGGAGCCTCCCCTCAGCTGAACAAGATCGTCTGGCATAGGCTTGGATAAGAAGGATAAAAAAAAGATAGCCATCGGGTTTGCGTCTGTGAAGGAAGTCTTATCGTCATTGACTTCCTCTTCTCTTAGCTTATCAACTAAAGCAGCGATTCTCAATGCGGGACCTTGAAGCCCCTTTGAGGTCTACGTCATCTTCCAAACCGGCTCACATACCGAGAACCAGAATACCAGACGTTTTCATTCAGTGTTCAAACGATCTTCAAGAGGTTAAGAAGCAGCGTTACACTAATGTTGGAAACCATTGCCTTTAAGTCTACAAGTTATTTATATGATCTTGACTTTCTCATAAATCAACATGCCCTTCACCATCATCTTCTCTCCCTCTTCATCCCCATACCTTCATCCATATCCTCTTCATTATCTTCATGAATTTTACCTTGTACTCATGTCCCTCTACCTTCTTCCGTCCCTTCCCTCTTTCCCTCTCGCTCTCTAAAATTTTGATTAATTTCAGCTTCTGTTCATGCCCTTCCCAACCTTTTCTTGTTCGAACTCTTTGTGTATATCTTAAGACCCTAACCCTGCTTACCCCCCTCCCAACCTCCTGCCGTCTACCCCTTCAATCTGGGCCGTTCCTCTTGCAGATGCCTTTCGCTGTAACATCCCTCCCTGTGTCACCGGAACCTACAACATCTCGACAAGGTTTGGCCCTGTGGTCATGAGTGGTCAACCCAGAAGGGCGTTTTTCTTTCTCTTTTCAATGGGAACTTCGACTTTATCAGTCACCTTCCTGTGGGCGGAATGGCCGAACCTCACAGGCCCACGACGTTATCAGAGGGTATAGGCTGTCTAGGGGTGAACTCTCAGTTAGTCACACTACTGTAGGGGACGGTAGCGAACTTGTAATACCCCGCGAGGTTCAGAATGGGTCAGAACTGTGAGCCCTGAGGTACTCCGCCCTTAACAAGGTCTTCCTGGGCACGGTCTGACCCGAGTGATATCTGATGGTACCGACTATGGTCAGCCAAACTGAGAATGCGTGGGTAAAAGAGAAGTGTTAGGACAATCTTCGTGGCCATGTTCGGTATGAAACCGTAAAACCGACCAAAGCCAAGACCAAATGGCCGGTGTAGGTTCAAAGGATCTCACAAGTCGGAGGCCTTTGCAGGGTGCAGGTAAGGAGGACTTCAGGTGTCCCGGAGCACCTTGAGGGTAAGACTGGCACCTTGAGTGTGTACAGGGGAAGGGAAGTGTTGGAGAGGAGTTGCAGAGGTCAACCCTCCCCGTGCATGCAAGCAAGCAATAGCCTTTTGCCTCATATTGTTATTTTCTATCGCCGAGCACGCAGTCTTGCATCCTCCTCCTCCTCCTCCTCCTTTTCCTTTCGTCATTCCTGATCTTCCTCGAACTCAAACTCCTTCCGCTCCGTTCTTTCCCAAACAGTTTCTTTTCATCTTCCAGACTCTCCCGTTCCATAACCTTCTTATCTCCCACCTCTTCCTCTTCCCTATCCTCCTCCTCTTCCTCCTCCCTATCCTCCTCTTCCACTCCCCTACCCTCCTCCTCCTCTTCCTCTTCCCTATCCTCCTCCTCTTCCTCCTCCTCCTCGCACCAGCCATCTTCGCTCAAGCACGGCTTTCTTGCGGGCGAACTCACCAGCGCATCGAAGGAGTATGCCAAAAACGCTCACAGCGCCAAGGCAGATCTAGCCAAGCACGCTTGCCAATATCGTCTTAGTTTACTTCTATAATAAATTTTATGACCATTTCATTCTTAATCTTTTCTCTGATGTTGGTTACATATACCTACCTACCTACGTATACATATGTATCCACACACACACATACACACACACATACATATGTATATATATATATATATATATATGTACGTGTGTGTGTATGTATGTCTGTAGTATCTCCTTCAATTGGATAAAATACTGAATTTTCTTCCATTTGAGGTTGATATACCTTTCAATTGTCCACACACTGGTCATGACACATCTCTCTTGATCAACCTCTATGGACCAGAGGTACACATTTCTGACTTTAATCTTAAGGTTAGACGATTCTAGTCGGGTGAGAGAGGGTCACCCGATACAGAGGTTGATGCAAAAATGGAACAAAGTTGAGAAAAAAGAGTTGATAACCTCACCTTGAATTGACGTCTTCAACCTCCTTGATTCGAGATTTTTTTTTCAACTTTTCTTTTTTCTTGTTCTTCTAGCCACACATATTCGATCATCGTTTCTGTTCTGAATAAAAATACATAAACATCAATAGAATTGTTAGTAATACACACACACACACACACACACACACACACACACACACACACACACACACACACACACACACACACACACACACACACACACAAATATATGTGTATATATATATATATATATATATATATATATATATATATACATATATATATATATTATATATATATATATATATATATATATATACAGATATATCTATATGAAACATAAGAATTACGAAAATAAAACACACAAATATATACACACAAACAGATCATGTCATTCCATCCTTAGGCTTAAGACAGAGTGGGATGATTCTGCGTTTGTTGCAGGAGGACGGTGGAGTTGAAGAAGAGGAGCAGAGGAAGATGGAAGAAGAAAGGAGGAGGATAGAAGAGGAGGAGAGGAGGATAGAAGGGGTTAGGGTGGATGGGGGAAAAGGGGTGGAGATAGTGGTGGTTGCTGTGACGTAAGTAGGTCTGGTTAGTTGCGGTATAGGTGGTATTAGTGGTAGGTATGTTAGTGATGATGGTATTAGTATGGGTGGTCATGCCGTTGCTGGATGTAGATGTGGTTGTTAATGGCTGTTGCTCTAGGACAAAGTAAGAATATAGTGATAACGACATTGAATTTAGTGAAAATGGTAGTTAGTGATATTGATGGGATAGTGGTGAAGCTTATGGAAGATTCTTTAGTGGTAGTGAAGGGTAGTGTAGATAGTACTTAGTGGTAGCAGCGATGACGGTAATGAAGATTTTTATATGGGCGTAGTGGTGGAGGTGGTGGTAGTGGTAGAGGTAGAGGTGGTGGGAGTGGGAGTTGGGGAGTGGGGGGAGGAGTGGGGGAGTGGGGGGGGCTCTGCACTGGTAGATCAATACAGGTGAGACTCCAATACTCGCCCACCTGTCCTAGAGCCCCGAGTCATCTAGTTTACTAGCTAGAGCACTGGCTCTCTCCATCAACTATCTAGCCAGGGGTGGGTGACCGGAGGATAGAAAGTTGAGTTGAGATTGAATGGTATCTATCTGGGTACAGGATTTATCTTGGTCGCAGTTTGGATAAGAACGCACACGCACGGACATATGCGCACACTGACACACACGTACACACGCACACACAGGCGCGCGCGCACACACACTTACACACACACACACATACACACACACACATACAAACACACGCACACACAAACACACACACACACAAACACATACAATATGCTTAATACATATACAGTATATACATACATATATATACCCGCCTCTCTCTCTCTAACGATATGTGTATGTTTTTGTGTGTCCTCGCGCGCGTGTGCATGTCTGAGTGTGCAAGCAAGCGCGCATGCGTGTGTGTATTTGTGTGTATGTGTTTGTGTGTGTATGTGTAAGCGTTCCCTTGAGTGTGTGCGAGTGTGTGTTTGCGTAGGCGTTCGCTTGTGTGTGTGCGTGTGTGTGTGTACGAGTGTGCGTGTGTGTGTGTGTGTGTGTGTGTGTGTGTGTGTGTGTGTGTGTGTGTGTGTGTGTGATTGTGTGTGTGTGTGTGTGTGTGTGTGTGTGTGTGTGTGTGTGTGTGTGTGTGTGTGTGTGTGTGTGTGTGTGTGTGTGTGTGTGTGTGTGTGTGTGTGTGTGTGTGTGCAATCGTGTTTGTATGTGCAATCGTGTGTGTGTGTGTGTGTGTGTGCGCGATCGTGTGCGTGTATATGTGTGTGTATGTGTGTCTGTGTTTGTGTGTGTGTGCGTACACGTGTGTGTATTTGCATATGTGTTCGCACGTGTGTGCATATGTGTGTGTGTGTGTGTGTGTGTGTGTGTGTGTGTGTGTGTGTGTGTGTGTGTGTGTGTGTGTGTGTGTGTGTGTGTATGTGTTTACTTTTTTTTCTTGCGTGCCTGTATGCATGAGAACTGATGGCCCATTTTTACTATATTTGTGCAAATGTTTTTACAAAAATCGATGTGGATTTCAAGATTCTCTATTGTATATTATTACAGAATTACTACCTTCATTACAATTCCTTTTCTCACATTTTTATTTATTTATTATTTATTTAATTATTTATTTATTTAGTTTCATTTCCCTATCAAGTGCGCTGTTAGGGTAATCGGAAACGTGCTGTTCTCGCACTCGCTCGGTTATGGGCTCGAGTCCCGCACGCCTTTCCGATTCCCAGCAGTGACTGTTACCTGCCCCAGTCCAAGAAGCGCATAGGGCAAAGGTGACGGCTTCGGCCGCAGCCACTCAGCGCCTCCTGGCGTAGGCTCCTCTCCTTCTATCTTTGACTAAAATGTCCAATTTCAGTTTCTTCTTGTCGAGTGTGTCACTTTATTTCCTATTGTTCGTGAAGACTACGCAAGTGTTCCTCTGTTGTATGTGTACATATGATGTTGTATATACATGTAAATATAAATCCCATTCACTTCTGGAACGGAAGTTTCTTTAATCTTAGAGTACTTTGTGATACGAATGTTTGTTGAAAGTCTCCTAATATATACATATATGTATATATACATATACATATATGTATATATACATATATGTATATATACATATATCACGTAGAAATCACTGTTGGAGTAGAAAAGACTGGAAACGGGGAATCTATATATTTCGATTGCAAACTGCAATCCTCTTCAGTAGATGAAGAGGATTGCAGTTTGCAATCGAAATATATAGATTCCCCGTTTCCAGTCTTTTCTACTCCAACAGTGGTTTCTACGTGATTGACAAATGTGTGATTACATTTTTCACCTGTAATATATATATATGTTTCTATATATATATATATATATATAAATATATATATATACATATACATATATATATATAATGACATGATATGGCTGTAGCTTGACTTAAGTAATGTTCTGATTTCTCATTCTGTCTCAAGTGAAAAAAATTCTTCAAATGTGTATGTAGAGAATCTAAAAGAATAAAAGAATGATTTGTCTGTTCATGAAAGCGAGAACGACTCGTAACAGAAGTAGCGAGGTTGAGGTCTGCGTGATATAAACAAACACTAGCAGACGAGCCTACGCCCCCATCTTGACTAACGACTCGTTATGCCCTTTCCAGCTCCGTGACCGAGCCGGCTGATGCAGCTTTCCATGACGGCCACTTCATCGAGAAGGAAATCACATAGACGCAACGCCGAAGCTTCCAGACCACCCGTCATTCTCCCCCCTCAGAGCCCCTCCAAGTACACACCTGCCTCACCATCGAGAAACAAGGAAGGAAACAGGCAGTAAACTAAAACAAAACAAGCGTAGATATTCTGTAGCGGCATGGATGGAATCCCCCCCTCAACCTAACCACTTCACATCTACTCCCATGCCTGGAACGGAACCTGCTAGTAGACAGTCCAGATACCTCAAGCTAGCCAGTGTCATCTAGAGAAGAAAGAGCTGAGACAAATAATGTACTAGTTACTAATCCCCATAGTAAAACTATCAGAGTCAGTAATCACCTAACCACAAACCCACAAACACATGCACACGCACGCGCAGGCACATGCAGCTCGGCAAAAAAATAATCACAATCCTGTAGCAACATATATACATATATATATATATATATATATATATATACATATATACATATATATATACATATATATATACATATACATATACATATATATATATACTTACATATATATATATATATATATATATATATATATATATATATATATATATATATATTTGTGCCCTAGCAAACTGGTAAATCTTAGAGGCTCGTTTATTTTGTAACATTGAAAGAACAAGATCCTTGACTCCTAAGACCTGACATGCAAATACGTTCCCAGATGCTCAGCTTGACTTGGTAGAAAGGCCTGTGGATGTGTAATCCTTCGTAGAATCTATAAACTCTAGAAATAGCAGTATAAAAGTGATATATTCCAGAGAATTTTAACAAGTACGTGTGCTTCAAAAGACTATATACGACAGCATACAGATATATATATTTATGAATCTACCAGATATACATATATATGCGTGCACAAATGCGTATATATATATGTGCATATATATATAAATCTATATACAGTACATAGACTATGCTGCTGCCCAAAGAATAATGTGTGATATTAGACTTGTTTTATTACAGAGTTTGGTATGAAAAAATTAACAACACATGAATAACATGCATGCATAATAGAATTATAACCAATGCATAACTATAGACATAATTCAGAAAAAAAAAAAAGTTTGCAATGGCCATGTTTGGTGATGAAATAGAAAATAGTTTAACGAGTGACTGATGTGCATATTCTAGAAATCTAGACTGTGTTCCGGGGAGGTTGTGGCAAGCCTCTCCTAGACAAGCATAGACCAAATCTAGATAAACTGTAGACGTAACAGTAGTGGTTTGTAGAGCTTCTAAGGTTCTGTAAAATACTGTACATATGTCATCCATCGAAAGAAAAAAAGATTTGTATTCCATTCCATTTTCTATTCTGAGATGTTGGAGGAAGACCTTTTTTTTCACTTTTTTGCTTCTTGTCTTCCTCCCTTAAAAAGTGTTCTTCAAACTAGGAGGCTACCTCCACCTTAAACAAAGGTTTTTTCATGCCGCCTCCAAAAGGGTTTGTTTGTCCTTTTTAATACATGTGTGTGTGATAGCACTCATTTATATTGGGAAGTGCCTGATTTGTTATTTTTCTACAGTTGTTTCTCTATATCACATTGGTCCCTTTTCCTCCATGTATACATACATGACTATCAAGCGTATAGACATGTACCTATGCATCAATACACACAATTGAACGTATATATGCTCATGTAAAATATAAATACATATGTCTGTATATGTCATATATATGTATATGCATACATGTCAAAATATATACATTGATGTTGAAGTTTGTATACATATGTACGAATGTACATAAACTTACTACTACGTATGTACATATATATATATATATATATATATATATATATATATATATATATATATATATATATATATATATATATATATATATATTTCAATGCATATCTGTACATGTGTATACTGTGTGTTCGGTCATTCAAAATCTTTGTAGGTTTAGTTTAGCTTACATCAGCAATGTTGTTGTCAATGTTGGTTAAGGAAGACGATAAGGATATGGAACGCTATCTCGCTCTACTTGATGTCATCAGTCAACTACTTGACATTGAGGGTAAAAAAAAAGAATAAGAAAAAAACTCATTCAAACATCATTGAAATTTTGCATTCGATGTCAGAATGACCACACCAGAGGTCAACAGTGAAATCTTCTATAATGACGTAAAGATAACTAACGAGACGCGATCTAGGTCCTTGGTTCATGACACTAATCAACGCCACTATCACACGTATCACTAATGCGTCCATCACCCTCCCAAAATCACTAATCACCAGGTCAAATATCACCTAATCCCCTTAATCCTTTGGACTCTGATGTGGTTCATGCAGGCACTTCCCGGCGGGAGATTTCAATACTTCTTAAACTCTATGTGGGGAATCTTACTTCCCCCCAACCCACACACACACACCTCAACCCCAAGCTTACACACATACAACCCCATCGACCTTGATACTTTGAATCAAATCACCAATCTTTTAACACACAATAATTACCCATTCACATCACGAATGTCCACATAACTATCGCCAACACATTTTCACTTTTCCTGTTGCACTCTAATTTGTCTTTTTCAATTTCTTCTCTTCATCCCTTACTTCCATTTACAATTTCCTTCATTCATTCCCATTATCCCTATTTCCTTTTCCTTCTAAAATCATTGTCCCCATCCTTGTTAGTGTCATTGTTTACGTAGACAAGAGGATAGTAGATTACGTTTAGTAACAAGGAGATTTGCTCTCAAGGTTAACTATGTATGTAGCTGCCTTCTTTGTGTTACGTAGTAGTCATATGCAGGTCTCCCAATGATAACTGCTACCATTCTCTACCTCTTTTCTACTCCTCTTCTCTCTTTTCCTCTTCTATTGGTCCTCTCCTTGTATTTTCTTTGACCGTTTCCTCTAAATAGTCTACGCAATGTTTTGAATTAAACTCTTCTTCTTCTTCCTGATCCTCCTCATCTCCGTTTTCTTCCGCTTTCGACTCATGTCTCCATGTTGTTATCGATAAGTCACCGAAGAAGGAAATTTTTTCCTTATGATGGACAATGAAGAACCAGAAGCTCTTGAGTCGGTCGTCGAGATGCATGAGCCTGGTGGGAAATGACCAGCCTGTGGCGAGCGCCCGTGTTAAACTCCAACACAGTTATCAAATCACGTAACACGTGCTGGGCATGTTAAAGAGCCACATTCGAGCACCTAGCCACGTGAACAAACCATATGCTATCCATAAGCGGGTGAGAGCACCCACACTGTGTTCTCAGACACTGGAGGAGTGTTGACAATTGTGTGTAAAATACACTAAAACCATTGCCAGGTCTTGTGCACACACAGGAACATAATATCTCAGAGAACTTCAATATTCTTCTATCAGGGTCAATTTTCTTCCAAGAAGGAGTTGGCTCAATTCATCAATCCACCCACTTATCAACCATAACACCAACTGCTTCCGCTGTCCATCTTCTTTGTCAACTGTCCATCTCTGTTCCTTGAAGCTACTAGAGTCCCTCCTCAGTGTCCATCTTCTTCAACAGTCCGCCTCCATGTGATCTGTCCGTCTGAATCAATATGTACTGTCCACTTGCACCGATAACTGTCCATTCGCTTCGTCTGTTTGATTACGTCAACTGTCCATTTGGCATTACCTGTCCATTCTCG
>NC_134820.1:17430728-17440728 GCF_046742065.1 Oratosquilla oratoria | reverse complement strand
TGTGTCATGAAATGGTATGAGAGAGCCCTTTGTTCAACAGTAGATCCAAAATGGCTGATATATATATATATATATATATATATATATATATATATATATATATATATATATATATATATATATATATATATATTAAAAAATGGCTTCAATGTTCTACGAAATCAGAGCGGACAAGAACCATGCGAAAGAAGCCAATAACATATCCAATTCACGGTGAAATTAATTGATTGACTAGTGTCACTGCATCACGTGATGTGACATGCAACATTATCTAGAGCATAAAAAAGCTTCAGTTTTCAAAATGTAGTTCTTGGATACACCAAGCTTACATAACAATGAAGTATAGAAATATAACAAAGGGAGTTGATGAAAGCTACACATGGAGAGAGAGAGAGAGAGAGAGAGAGAGAGAGAGAGAGAGAGAGAGAGGAACAATGGATGAAGAACAGGGAATGGAAAGAACAAACAATGTGAGTTCATAAAGGAAAGCGCCATTGAATCAGATCTGAAAGACAACTGAAGGCTTCAGGAGCGGAGACTGAAAGCGCCGTGAACGGCGGATAACCAGCGCTTCTATCTAGTCCTTGGGGACCCTATCAAGCAGAAGAGTTGGGGGCACCCCTACGGACCAGATCATGCATTACCCATAGATCGGTCATATATGAGCTCTGAGCTCTCTTCCGGGAGGAAAATAGCTGTCGGTCACGAGTCCAACACGTAATCCAAGACCATGGTAAATCACACACACACACATACAATCGCACGCGCGTACACACGTAATACAGTTAGTTCTAAATACATAGATAGATAAATTAATATATGAATAAATGAGTAACCAGGCAGCTGAATAGATAGATAAGTTAAAAAAGAAACAATATAATAGATATGTCAAATTAATGAATAAGAAAAAAGTAAACAAAATATAACAAATGAATAAATATCATAAGCAAAAAAGTAAATAAAGAAATCATTAAATACAACAGATCAGGAAATTTGGATGACATTATGAATAATGCAATATGGAGTAGTCTTGTAAAAAAAATTAATAACAAAAAAAAAAAATAATAATAATATAATAGAAAACAAAAGGTTATATTTTAGAAGTATGCACCTTTGCGATATTTGTATAAAAAACAAAATATAAATTTTGTAAATTAAAATAAAGCAATGTAATATCTGTTTTTCTTTGACGGAAATTTATATTAAAAAAAAAATGCTAAAGGTGATGCACTACCGATAACTCGGGAATCGACGTGAACTTCAAGACGCCATGTTTGTTTTTGTTAATTGTGGAAGAGGAACTAAGGAAATTTAGAGGATGAGCAGGTCTAGAACTAAATAAATTGGTCTAACCTAACCTGACCTAAAATAACATATCGGGTCTTTTGTTTTGAGTGCAACTGTACTTGACAAGGAGACCGCGTCGAACTCCTGTTATCGGCAGTATATACCTAAAAAAAAAAAAAAAAAAAAAAAAAAAAAAAAAAAAAAATGGCCAAGAAAAACTGATATTACGTTGATGTATTTCTATTTACATTTTTCTTAATTTCTTATTGATATATCGCTTAGGTGTGCACTTTTGTAATAATATCAAATAAATGAAAGCCAATAGAACAAAATTGAAATTGAAATAAAGACAGAGCTGGGCGCGTTCCTCGGTACGTTCCGCTTTAGTTTGTTAGTGGGTAATATATCTATCTATCTATCTATATACATATATATATATATATATATATATATATATATATATATATACATATACATGCGGAAAAACCACCAAGGAAAAAGAAAAACTGATGACCAAGCGCTTTCGTCTATTCAGACATCCTCAGGGTACATAGAAAAGAAAAAAGTACACAAGAATATATACAAAGAGTATGAGGTCAGGGAAGGAACCAGGAGAGGTTGCGAGGATCTAATGTCAACCTGACCCGTTCGCGGCAGCGGACGTTTGGGCTACTACTTTTTTCACAATAAAATTGTCTAATTTATACATACCATGACTTAAATTTAAGTTATTGACAAATGTATCTTTGATCAGACTGGATTCTATTATATTTCTCGTCAAATATGACTTATCTTTAACAATTTCTTTAGCACCCTTCCAATTTATACAATGATTAGAATCCCTTAGGTGAATAAATAATGCATTAGAAATTTGCTCACTCTTGACGCTATACTGGAAAAGAATTAAAAGTAAGGTTAAAACAACATCACTATAGCGTCAAGAGTGGGCAAATTTCTAATGCATTATTTATTCACCTAAGGGATTTTGATCATTGCATAAATTGGGAGGGTGCTAAAGAAATTGTTAAAGATAAGTCATATTTGACGAGAAATATAATAGAATCCAGTCTGATCAAAGATACATTTGTCAATAACTTAAATTTAAGTCATGGTATGTATAAATTAGACAATTTTATTGTGAAAAAAGTAGTAGCCCAAACGTCCGCTGCCGCGAACGGGTCAGGTTGACATTAGATCCTCGCAACCTCTCCTGGTTCCTTCCCTGACCTCATACTCTTTGTATATATTCTTGTGTACTTTTTTCTTTTCTATGTACCCTGAGGATGTCTGAATAGACGAAAGCGCTTGGTCATCAGTTTTTCTTTTTCCTTGGTGGTTTTTCCGCATATTTAGAATCACGAGTTTATGTGATTTCTCATGCATATATATACATGTGTGTAATATATATATATATGAATATATATCTATCTATCTATATACATATATATATATATATATATATATATATATATATGCTAGATACTACAGACATGTGAATGGTGAATCACATAATGATTAAATTTACTGGAAAGAAAGATTTGTATACAAAAAATACGTCTCGTATCGCAATAATCGTGAAAAAACAAGTCATCCCTTCACGGGAAATAATCTTTTCGTTTTCTTTGAGAAGCAAAATAAAAAATAAAATCGTTATGAAGGTTCAATTATAAATATTGAACGAAACTTATTCATGTTACAGGTTTCATCATATATATAATTTTTTTTATAATATTTCAGAGTATTTAATCTAATGGAATATTAAAGATAATATTATTAGTGGAAAAACGACCAAACTTTGCTCAAAGGTATCAAGACCGCTGACAGTTGTAAAAGAAACGTTAACTTGTTTGTATTCAAGGAACACAACGATAAAACCATAAAATGATTATGCAAACATGAGAGGAAACAATACATACCAAGACTATGCATGGTTGAAAAGTTATGATTTGTGTGTGTGTGTGTGTGTGTGTGTGTGTGTGTGTGTGTGTGTGTGTGTGTGTGTGTGTGATTCACCATGGTCTTGGATCACGTGTTGAACTCGTGATCGACAGCTATTTCCCTCTCGGAAGAGAGCTCATATATGACCGAGCTGTGACCTTACACGCACACACACACCCAACTCCCCGCCCACGAGAGATGGATGTTGGAGTAACGACTCACAACGCAGTGATACTGAAATTATTTCAGCCCTGGGCGGAATTCGAATTTGGACCACTAGCAGTAGTTACGAACGCTACCACAGCGCCGTCGACCCGTGTGTGTGTGTGTGTGTGTGTGTGTCTATTTTCAATGTGTACATGTACACTAGTATCAGTTTGGCGTCCCTATTTTTGAAGATTTTATTCTGGCTAAAATCACACCAATGCTAACTATTAGCAAGACCTCTGTGACCTAAAAAAAAAAAAAAAAAAAAAAAAAGATAATAATAATAATAATAATAATAATAAATATATAACCGTTCGTGGTTTACCAGCGTTTCTATCCTGAAAGACAACCTCCTCTTCCTTATGGTCTTTCCATGGTGTTCTTAAGACTCACGATACAAGGGAACCTCGAGTTCCTACGAAGAGCTTCGCTCGATCCTCCTGAAGGTAATCGAGACGAATGGCTCTACTTCGGATCTCTCTGGGGGATTCCCCCATTCCCCCCTCCCCCCTCCCCCACTCCCACCTCCTCAATCTCCCAATCTCACTCTATTCCTCCTCCACTCTTCCTCCCACTCCCTTCGCCTGATCAGTTTTGCCGCAAAGTGTCTTTTATAGAATCGCGCGTTTCTAACCTGTGTCCTCTAAAAATAATAGAAATAACAAATGAGGATTTAATTCTGTTCAGTTGCATTTATTTGCTTAATCGCGTTTAATATGGGACATCTAGGGACATAGTTAAGTTCGTAGGGTTCAGTGCACGTGTCTCTATCGGTCATATTTGTGTGTGTGTGTGTGTGTGTGTGTGTGTGTGTGTGTGTGTGTGTGTGTGTGTGTGTGTTTGAGTGTGTTTGAGTGTGTACCTCCGTGTGTGTGTGTGTGCGTATGTATGTTTGCGCGTGTGTGTGTGCGTGTGTATGTTCGCGCATGCGTGTATGTGTGCGTGCGTACATATGTATGTGTGTGTTTTTGTATGTGTGTGCTTTTGTGTGTATGTGTGTGTTTTCATGTATGAGTGTGCATGTGTGTTTGTGTATGTGTGTGCATGTGTGTGTGTCAGTACACGCGCGAGTATGTGCGCGCGAACGCGTGTATGTGTTTATATGTGTATGAGTATGCGTGCGTGCGTGTATGTGATTCACCATGGTCTTCGATCACGTGTTGGATTCGTGATCGACATCTATTTCTCTCCCGAAAGAGAGCTCAGAGCTCATATATGACTGATCTATGGGTAATGCTGTGACCTTACACGCACACACACACACCAACTCCCTGCCCACGAAAGATGGAGTAACGACTCGTAGCGCAGCGATACTAAAATTATTTCAGCCCTGGGTGGGGTTCGAACCCGGACCGCCGTAGTGGCTGCCGGGAACTCTACCAACTGCGCCACGAGTCGTGTGTGCGCGTGGGTATGTCTGTGCGCGTGCGTGTATGTGTGAGTGCGTGCATGTGTATTTTGTGTTTTTGTGTGTGTTTTTGTGTGCGTTTGTGTGTGTATGTTGTGTGTGTATGTGTGTTTGTGTATGTATGTGTGTGCATGTGTGTGTGAGTTAGTGCGCGCGTGAATGTGTGTGTGTGCGCGCGAACGTGTGTGCTTATATATGCATGAGTATGCGTGTGTGTGCGTGTGCGCGCGCGTATGTGTGTGTATGTGCTTCGTACATGCGTGCGTGCAATTATGCTTGCGTGCATGCATGCAAGCGTATTCGCGTCACACTTTTTGTACAAAAGCTGATCCATGTTTAAACAAAAGCTGTGGGCGGATGGAAATGATTTCATTGACAGAAAGAACAGCGAGTCAAATAAAGATGGATGGAACATTTAGTCAAACGCCAAAATAAAACGATATTCACCTTTAGGTACCTTAATTTTCACAGGAGTAATATACATATTAAAAACATTTATAATCACAACGGATGCCAGGTAATGTTTTGGTACAACTACTGAATATCAGATTTGTATGTATGCATTATGTTGGTGAGCCTACCCTATGCTACATGCTGGTCCCAGGAAATCTACGGATATATTTGCGCTGATATATACAGTAAATTATTTCATATATAAGGTACACAAATATACATGACAACTAAATATTCTAGTACCCTGTTTCCATGAAGATTACGCATGACTGTATTTGTTTATCTTAGTAGTATTCCTACGTAAAGGCATATATACAAATATTCAAATGTTGAAGTCGACTTTTGTTATCTTTGTCGTCTTCAGTATTGTACAACTTATTTTTCAAGAAAATTAGAAATATTTGCCAATAAATGTTCATGATTCGTTATGTAAGTGAAATATATACTTGTAATTCATGTGAATAAAGTGGTAGACTTACTTGAAGTAGAAGAACTGCATTAACATATTTCATTCACTTTGAAATTGACATTCAGTTTTGTGAACTTCATCAACGACACTCTGGTGCCCCTTAGTAAGCTTAACCAAAAGGATATAACTATCAAGAAGAATAAATAAAACCCAGTAATGTCAATATGACAAAACATCTAATCTTTGCTAATATTTTATTGAATGTTTACATTGCTCTGAGTTGGTTAAATATACGTTTTTAAAACAAATATCATACATGATAAGGGGAGGAGTTTTATTCTACGAGTACTAGTGTAGCCCTATACCGAGCATAAGAACTACAGGTTGAACCAAACATACCTTCCAGGAGCCCTCGCCAAGCGGGTAGGAAAGTGAGTAATAACTGAATTAACTTTAACATCGTAGTTTAATCCACAATATTGTTTTGGATACAGTGAAACATTGTTATCGAATACTTTCTAATTGAGGTGAATGTCACTGCCCTTGTAAAATGCGCTATGCAAACTTTGACTTCGATGAAAGCGAGTTGCCAGAGTTTTTATTTTGATACAATTTCACGGCAAGGTGGGGCTGCACCGGGTAGAAGTGTCACGTATCATCAGCCAAGGGAGGTATCATTGCCCTCCGATACTCGGTGTTGTGTGGTATATTGTGCAGTGTTGTGCTTTGGTGATATTATGTTACTACAACAACTCGCTGACGGGTGTGAGTTGCCGTGTGTGGTGTTCGCAAAGAGTGACAAATTCCGTATGCAAATGCACGTGCCAGGAAACTGTTGACGGAAGTTTATAATGAAGTTGTATGACGAGGAGTGATGCTGCCATGCCGGTGGTCATAATATTTTATCATTTGATGACGTTAACCATACCAAGGAATTTTTTTTTTAAACGGTAACTGTTTTTTCCGTCTGGATTTTGAGTATGGACAAAATACTGTAGTGTTTGGTGATATAAGAAGACAGAAAAAAAAAATAGAAGTGAAATTCAGGCAATTGTCCCGTTTGTATGCGTTGACAGTTAGTGGGAAATTTTTTGAACTTGGTGCTGTAGAAAAGAAACTGAAAATAGATATAATTAAATGCATCAGAAATAAAGGCAATATAATTTTACGAGGCACAGGAAGATAGAGGTAGGAGGAAGGAGGAATAATAGAATTTCACTAATAATGTTGATAGACGAATGGCTTGTTTTATACACTAGTGTAACGAGTATTTAAATTCAAAAGCTAGGCCGTTGAATATAGAAGTACAAAACTAGCCAGAATATTGCTGCAATTGGCCCTTTCTTATGTCGCTAGCATAGATAATATTGATATTTATAGCATCAGACATTATATTTGGCCTGTGCATGAATTTATTTTACCTACTATACTGGGGTCCAGCCCCTATATTCAGAAGCTCATATACGGTACAGAAGATTACTAAGGTAGAGGATGCCGACAGGTGACCTTTGGTCCATAACTAGGTCGGATGCGAAAAAATATAAAATTATAAATAAAAAAGATGATAAAAATATAAATAATAAAATAAATAAATGCATAGATATAGTTAGCTAATAAACAAACAGGTAAATAGTAAATAATGATAAATTAACAGATAATAAATGAAAATCAGCAAATAAAAACAAACCAATAAAACAAACAAACAAAAAATATATATATATTTTTTACCATGGAAAATTTCCAGTCGCAGCCCTAGGAATATAGGAGAATAGGTAATTAAGTTGAAATTTTAATCAGAATATGGATGGTCTCTGACTAAATTGGACCACTTTCTGTGTATGAATATAAAGCTCTAGCTTACTACATATCCAGAACACCACTTGAATTGTAAAATGTACTTCGTATAATATATTGAATAGAATATATAAAATATACTTCATGAAATATACTAACCTAACATAAAATCTGAAAATTGCATCAGTCTTTTTCATTTAAATAATAGCATAACTAACATTGAAAAAAACAAGGAAAAAATCTGACTTCATTGAATCACTTTCTATATATGAATATAAAATACTAGTTTATTGTATACCCTGAACGCCATTTGAATTACAAAATATACTTATATATTTCATAAAATATATTAAATAAATTATATAAGATATACTTCATAAGATATACTAACCTTTTAATTCCAATATCTCTTGATAGCGTATTGGTTTAAGTCACTGTAACTTTGTTACGGGTTAGCTGGGTTCGAATTCTCGGCTCGTCCACGTTTCAATTTCCAATGGATGCCTCCATCGAGCGATTCTTCAGTCTCGACTGCGATGGCATGGAATTAAAAGTGATTTGTGGTTGAAAAAAGATATATATATATACATATATATATATATGTATATATATATATATATATATATATATATATATATATATGGCTACTGGGCATTTTGCCTACTGGTCTCTCTGAGTTTTTGAGTATAGGGTGGAACCCAGTACACTGGAAAACAAGGAACTGCCATTGTGAATTTGTACAAACTTGTGGGCAGTCAAGTTAACACCCATCGAACCAAGTTTGGATTTTTAAATTTTTCTTGAAAACCTCTAAACTATTTTATTCGTTTTCATGACACTCGACAGCAGAAAGGAGCAAAAAAATAAACAAATAAAGATAAATAAATAAACAAAAATAAAATAATAAGTAAATAGAAAGATGCATATATTCTTTAATGGTTATTTCAGAGGCTGCATACTTTGACCACATTGCAAAATTGAATGGTATTAGGTTCAGTTTGAACTCTAATGTTGAGATGAAAAGATTAATTGGAAACCGCATTTTCTTAATCTTAATGTGCTTATTATCGTATTTGGTAAGAATTAGAGAAAATCGTTAAGCTTTTTAAATCTCAAAGTATTATTTTTGTTTAAATTTGACAGATATCCATTATGTCAATAAATCTGAAGGAATATTTAATTCTAACACACACATACACACACCATAGAGTGTCGGAGGTATGGAACATAGACGAATTTTAGAGCAAACTAGATATGGAGAGATACAAAGACGGGACACACGAACATAGCTCCCCTTCCCGTAAGATAAAACTAGGTAAGTAAACACGCGCGCGCAAGCACACACACACCTCGTGGCGCTGTGGTTAGAGTTCTCGCCTGCCATTACGGCCGTCCGGGTTCGACTCCCGCCCGGGGCTGAAATGATTTCAGTATCGCTTCGCTGCGGGGTGTTACTCCAACTCTCGTGGGTGGGGAGTTGGGTGGGTGTGTGCGTGTAAGGCCACAGTATTACCCATAGATCGGTCATACGAGCTCTGAGCTCTCATCCGGGAGGTTAATAACTGTCGATCACGAGTCCAACACGTGATCCAAGACCATGGTGAATCACACACACACGCACACACACACACACACACACACACACACACACACACACATATATATATATATATATGTATATAAATACATATATATATATATATATATTATATATATATATTATATATATATGAATAACCTTCGTTTGAAGGGCGTCATTTTGCACAATTATTCATGCTGGCGTAAGATAATTTTATTCAGGTGAATGAAACCCGTCTCAGCTCGGAAGAACAAAGCCTTGTTGTTGGAGAGGAAGGGGGGGAGGGGAGCTGGTGTCGTCAGACTGCAGGCAGACTACTCTATTCAGTCTAGGGAAGCTCCTGTATTGACAAAGGGCTCTGGAGAACCTCAGACTTACGGCTTTGTTGCTACAACTTTTTCTCTATTTGTTTATATGTTATCTTATTGTTAATTTTATTTGTTTTGTTTGTTCTATGTTTTGTTCATTTACTTTTGATTTTTTTTTTCATTTTGTTTTTATTGTCAAGATAGTTTATTGAAACAAAAAGCTGTGCCTCACTGCATTGCTTCTGAACCGAGCAATGTGGCGGGAGTGAGGGATGACCCTTCATCCACGAGGAGCTAAGATGGGTCAGGGACAACGAATGAGTGAATGGAGTGCGAGATGGATGTATGCCGGTCTTTGGTATGTAGGAAGCTCGCCGTCCGAGCGGGTTAGGGCGTCGTTATTTGCGGCGAAGGTCGAGGGGATGGCGGTTCGAATCCTGCCACCGGCGAAGTTGAACCAAGGGTATGGTTCATTAAATTCCACGCTATAAAGTCCTCTCTGAGGGGCACAGTTCTAGCCTTCCAATAGGGGGGAGGTTGTGACGTTAAACCATATCATGTATGTATTTCTGAGATGATATAAAGTTCACAAAGAGGACACAGAACAGGAAAAAGAA
>NC_134820.1:17410728-17413228 GCF_046742065.1 Oratosquilla oratoria | reverse complement strand
AGAAAGAAAATGGGAAGAAAGAAAATGAGAAGAAAGAAAATGGGGAGAAAGAAAATGGGAAGAAAGGAGAAAGTCCGATACCCGCAATCCACCCACTCCTGCAGAGACCCGTCCCGCTGTGGTGGAGCATGTGGAGGAGGAGGAGGTGGAGAAGAGGAGGAGGATGAGAAAGAGGAGAATGAAAATGTGGAGGAAGATCAGGAGGGTAAAGGAAGACAAGGAAAATTAGAAAGAAAGGGCTGGAGGAAGAAGAGGAAGACGGAGTGGAGGAGGAGGGTGGAATGAATTATCACGAGGTGGAAGTGGAAGAAGGAAGAGAATTAGGGGGATAAAAGAGGAGCAGGAAAAGTAAAAAGGAAGAAAGGGGTGGAGGAGGAAGGGGAGGAATAGAGGAGGAAGGCGGAGTGGAAGAGGAAGAGGAGGAGGAAGATGGAGTGGAGGAGGAAGGGGAAGAATAGAGGAGGAAGACGGAGTGGAGGAGGAAGGGGAGGAATAGAGGAGGAAGACGGAGTGAAGGAGGAAGGGGAGGAATAGAGGAGTAAGACGGAGTGGAGGAGGAAGAGGAGGAAGAAGGAGTGGAGGAGGAAGGGCAGGAATAGAGAAGGAGGACATAATGTAGTATGACGAGGTGCAAGAGTAAAAGGGAAGAGGGAAGAAGAAGAAGAAGAAGCTTATGGAGTGGAGGAAGAAGGGCAGGAATAGAAAAGGAGGACGGAATGTAGTATGACGAGGTGCAAGAGTAAAAGGGAAGAGGGAAGAAGAAGAAGAAGAAGAAGAAGAAGCTTATCGACTTGTGGCGTGGAGGCAAAGCCGCATGAATGGTCTGGTCACGCTGAGACCCGTGTTAGGGACCTCCAGTCTTTTTATGTTCACAGAGCCAAGATGAGAGTCTCGTCAAGTCACGAGGGCCTCTTTCTCTCTCTCTCTCTCTCTCTCTCTCTCTCTCTCTCTCTCTCTCTCTCTCTCTCTCTCTCTCTCTCTGTCTCTCTCTCTCTCTCTCTCTCTCACTATCTCCCTCTCCCTCACTATCTCCCTCTCCCTCACTATCTCCCTCTCCCTCACTAACTCCCTCTCTCTGTCTCCCTTTCCCTCTCCCTCTCTCTCCCTCTCTCTCCCTCTCTCTCTCTCTCTCTCTCTCTCTCTCTCTCTCTCTCTCTCTCTCTCTCTCACTATCTCCCTCTCCCTCACTATCTCCCTCTCCCTCACTAACTCCCTCTCTCTGTCTCCCTTTCCCTCTCCCTCTCTCTCCCTCTCTCTCTCTCTCTCTCTCTCTCTCTCTCTCTCTCTCTCTCTCTCTCTCTCTCGTGGATTTGTTGACGATGTAGTTAGCCAGGTGCATTTTATCTGTTTAATCGCCTAAATGCTCCGTGTTCTAACCTTAATGTTTGGAGAAACAACACAGGTGCCTCTCCACCCACCCACCTCTCTCTCTCTCTCTCTCTCTCTCTCTCTCTCTCTCTCTCTCTCTCTCTCTCTCTCTCTCTCTCTCTCTCTCTCTCTCTCTCTCTCTCTCTCTCTCTCTCTACAAGAGGCGTGACTCCTTTACAAAATATGCTTATAAATTCGAACGTCATGTAACAGTATTCCCATAATCTAGAAATACTATGCCCCCATATATACCCTCTTCCCGCTAATGAAAAATAGATGTGATGTGATATGGTTTAACGTCACAAACCCCCCTATCGGAAGGCTAGGACGGTGCCCCTCACAGAGGACTTTGTAGCGTGCAATATAATGGACCGTGCCCTTGACTCAACTTCGTCGGTGGCAGGATTCGAACCGCCATCCCCTCAACCTTCGCCTCAAGTAACGACGCCCTGACCCGCTCCCTAGATAATTTGGGAAAAATCAGTCGTACCAACATAATGCTGCCCTATTTACACGCAATCCATCAACTTTCGTCTTGTTTAATAATATTTCGTATGAATTTTTGAGCGATAACTTTAGGAGTGTCAGTACGTTTTGTTGCAAAATGGGGTCCCTTACAACCGTGGGGGTCGCCGGCCTTCATATGGTGTCAAAGGTCGCTTGGGAATCGGTACTTAAATCAAGGTAGGAATATGTGTGTGTCAATATATGGATTAAGTAGACTTGACATTTGATGCAGACCCCCCCTCCCTCTCTCTCTCTCTCTCTCTCTCTCTCTCTCTCTCATCTCTTCACATATTTACTGTGACATTTATGAATGTGTCAGTATCATTGACTATTGCATTTTCAAGTCATCAGTACAAATATTCATCATTTTCCCAAAGTCATTCTTTGAGGATTTAATGTAGAGGTGATGTAACTAAAACTAATAAGAACGGCAAGTTATTTTTCTATTTTTTAATGTGATTAATTCACGGAAGAAATTAGACGCTGCGATGAATAATGAGAAATTCGAGAGTTCATGGTGTATATATATATATATATTATATATATATATATATAAATATATATATATATTTTTTTTTTTTTTTTTTTTTTTTTTCCACAGAAGGCGTGGAGACAGGAGCGTACG
>NC_134820.1:17395728-17398228 GCF_046742065.1 Oratosquilla oratoria | reverse complement strand
TTTATAAGAGATTTTTTTTTTAAGAATAACATCATAAGATTCTTACGATGGTCTTCTTTCCTTATATTAATGTTTTCCATCCGAGGTTTTATATGAAATGTATATAAGGAAATGTACTTTTTTTAAGAATACCACCGTAACAATCTCCCGGCGGTATTCTTAAAGAAATCTTTCCTTATATAAATCTTACCCTTCCAAGGATTTATGTAAGATTTATATAAAGAAAGATTTTTTGTAAGAACACTACCGATAATGTCTTCTCCCTTCCAAGGATGGAAGCTTTCGTAACATTCTTGATCGAAGAGGACAATTCCTTCTTGAATATTGTAACACCTCTGGCCTCCACATGTGCAATGAGTGTATAAGCTCACTCACTCACTTACTCCGGTGGTGGTCGGGCCACTTGCTGACCCCTCACCGCTAGCACCAAATGCCTCCAGACTCTACGGTCCTGTGCCACTGTCATCCAATCCCGGACATCTGCTCCAGCCCTTTCCAGGTCCTCCCTCACGTTGTCCATCCATCTTCTGCGTGGTCTTCCTGTATAAAGAATAAATGAATAAACATATGCAGACAAATGTGCATATGTAGATTCACGTATTGTTAATTCAAGTTTTAGTGTAATTAATATGACATCAGGCCAAATTAGGTCCCAGGTCTTTTATTGACATGAATTTTTAATCTTAAGTTGTGCGTGTGTGTGTGTGTGTGTGTGTGTGTGTGTGTGTGTGTGTGTGTGTGATTCACCATGGTCTTGGATCACGTGTTGGACTATTGATCGTCAGCAATTTAACTCCCAGATGAGAGCTCAGAGCTCATATATGACCGATCTATACTCACACGCACACACAACTCTCCGCCCATGATAGTTGGAGTAACGAATCGCAGCTCAGCGATAATGAAATTATTTCAGCCCTGGGGGGGGATTCGAACCCGAACCACCGTGTGTGAGTGTGTGTGTGTGTGTGTGTGTTTGTATGTGTGTGTGTGTGTGTGTGTGTGTGTGTGTGTGTGTACATAGTTACTTGTCTGTTATTGAATATTGCATATATACCATATGAGCAGTATACGAGTATTTTATATATATTTGCTTGAGTGGATTTGTGTGTGTGTATGTGAGTGTATATGTGTGTGTGCGTGTGTGTGAGTGTGCGTGTGTGTGAGTGTGTATGTGTGTGTGCGTGTGTCTGTGTGTGTGTGTGTGTGTGTGTGTGTGTGTGTGTGTGTGTGTGTGTGTGTGTGTGTGTGTGAGTGTGTGTGTGTGACTCCACAGGCTGGACACTAAGCTGACATCAAAGCATCGATCGAAGGTCGGAGCTCATGTTGGTTGCCACCAAGAGTCATGGAGCGTCGCCATGGGTGCAGCAGCAGCAGCAGCAGCAGCAGGAGGAGGAGGAGGAGGAGGAGGAGGAGGAGGGACCATGGTAATGGTGGAAGGGGTGGGGGTTGCCAGCGCGAATGAAATAATGTTTGTAGGTCGCACGATCCAGTTACTTTTGGTGTAGGGTTGCAGAGAGTTGATGCACATTATTTTATTTTCTTTTTTCGTCATTGGTTAAGTGGACTGTTTATGGTCCGTCAGGGTTATGTACGTATGTTTATGTGTATATGTGCTTGGATATGCACATTAATATATATGGATATAAACATATACATTATATGTATATATATATATATATATATATATATATATATATATATATATATATATACATACAGTCGAAATTAGGTGGTTCGAAAGCCCAAGAATCAACACGTGAATCCAATAAGAACATACAGCCTTTAGTCCATTTGTGTGTGTGTGTGTGTGTGTGTGTGTGTGTGTGTGTGTGTGTGTGTGTGTGTGTGTCTGTGTGTGTCTGTGTACTGATTACATTCAGCAACATAAGAAGGCAGGAACATTCACCATATGCAGATATTTTTTTTCTCATCACTCATCATCATCCCAATCAACCACTCATATCACTCCACAATACCCAATCATTTCAGCAATAACTCACCTGATCCCCCTAATCCGATCCTAATCAGGCCATTCTCTTCTTTGTCCCCAAAAATCCCCATCACTATGGACAATCACGAGCATCACCCCAATCAGTTTAAACACGCTACCAATCACGGCTTCCAATCACGAAGCTCTTAGAGGCTCAATTGCAGACCAATCTTCCCCCACTCCCCTCAACCCCGAGTGGCGTCATTTCAATTTCAATCTTGATTTCAATTAAATCTGTATTATTTCTTTGTTCTATTCATGTCTACTTCTCTTCCCATTATTTCATTCCATTTTGATTTCCTTGCCTTTATCGTATATTGTTATCTCGTCCCCAGTTTCTCTAGGTATATATATATATATATATATATATATATATATAATATATATATATGTATATATATATGTATATATATATGTATATATATATATGTGTGTTTGTGTGTGTATATATATATATATATATGTATATATATGCATATATATGTATATGTATATATGTGTATATACAGT
>NC_134820.1:17375728-17388228 GCF_046742065.1 Oratosquilla oratoria | reverse complement strand
AAGATACCACAGCGCTGCCACAGCAACTACAGATACCACAGCGCTGCCACAGCAACTGCAGATACCACAGCGCTGCTACAGCAACCGCAGATACCACAGCACTGCCACAGCAACTACAGATATCAAAAGCGCTGTCAGAGCAACTACAGATAACAAGCGCTGCCGCAGCAACTACGGATACCACAGCGCTGCCACAGCAACTACAGATAACACAGCACGGCACTCACAGCAACTGCAGATAGCACAGCGCTGTACTCACAGCAACAACAGATACCACAGCGCTGCACTCACAGGAACTAGAGATACCACAGCTCTGCACTCACAGCAATTACAGATACCACAGTACTGTTATAGAAAATACAGGTTTCCATATTGCTGTCACAGCAACTACAGGTACCACAGCGCTGCCACAGCAACTACAGATACCACAGCGCTATCACAGTAACTATAGATACCACAGCGCTGCCACAGCAACTGCAGATACCACAGCGCTGCCACAGCAACTACAGGTACCACAGCGCTGCCACAGCAACTACAGATAACACAGCGCTGCCGCAGCAACTACGGATACTACTGCGCTGTCACAGCAACTACAGATAACACAGCGCTGCCACAGCAACTACGGATTCCACAGCGCTGCCACAGCAACTACAGATAACACAGCGCTGCCACAGCAACTACAGATAACACAGCGCTGCACTCACAACAACTGCTGATACCACAGCGCTGCACTCACAGCAACTACAGATACCACAGCGCTGCACTCACAGCAACTACAGATACCACATCGCTTTCACAGCAACTACAGATACCACAGCGCTGCCACAGCAACTACAGATACACAGCCATGCCACAGCTAATAAAGATACCACAGCGCTGCCACAGCAACTGCAGATACCACAGCGCTGCCACAGCAACTACAGATACACAGCCATGCCACAGCTACTAAAGATACCACAGCGCTCCCACAACAAATACGGATACCACAGTGCTGCCAAAGCAACTACAGATACCACAGCGCTGCCACAGCAACTACAGATACCACAGCACTGCAGTCACAGCCACCAGTGCTCTACATTTCATGTGCCGGTCTGCTCTGGACCATTAGGACGCCAGCCCAGCACATCGCCTGTCGTTTACAAACAAGCTAAATGGCACCTCCTCCTCTTCCTCCTCCTCCTCCTCCTCCTCCTCCTCCTCCTCCTCTTCCTCCTCTTCCTCTTCTTCCTCCTCTTCCTCCTCTTCCTCTACCTCCTCTTCCTCTTCTTCCTCCTCCTCTTCCTCCTTTTCCTCTTCCTCCTCTTCCCCCTACTCTTCCTCCTCCTCCTCTTCCTTGTTCTCCTCCTCTTCCTCCTCTTCCTCCTATTCCTCCTCCTCCTCCTTCTCTTCCTCCTCCTTCTCTTCCTCCCCTCTTTCTCTTCCTCCTCCTCCTTCTCTTCCTCCTCTTTCTTCCTCTTCCTCTTCCTTCTACCTTTCTTCTTCCACCTCTGCTTTCTCTCCTTTTTCCTCTTTCTCCACTTCGTACCCCTATTCCTATAATCCATTCTCTTCGTCGTATTCCTCTTCCTCCTCCTCGTCTTCCTCTTCCCATTCCTCCTTGTCTTCCTCCTCCTCTTCTTCCTCCTCCGTTTACCCCTATAATCCCTTCTCTTCCTCTTCCTGTGCCTCTTTCTTTTTCCCTTCCACCTCCTTCTTCTCTTCCTCCTCTCCTCTTCCTCCTCCTCCTCCACTAATTACACTTGCCTCCACTGACGACATCGTCAGAATGTCAAGCAGAGCTCGCTTTCGACCTCAGTGCCATAGCTTGCAATTAGTGTCTAGTAACTGCTGGCTGTCCTGTGCCACTAACGTTTCATTTAGTGACTATTCAATGACCTGCTCTCACGAAGGTAGTGACGCTAAACAGTATGTCTCGTACACATGCATTCTTCTTTGTCATTTTACCTCTGAAAATTAAATTTGTGTCTCCGTTGATTCAGCACTCGTGGCTACCTCATACCCCAAATGTTCAAGCTCTTAGAGTATGTCAGACAACATCGGACACACTGTTAAGCACCAGCACCTCGTAGTGCATGCTTTACCTGAGTGTTTCGTTCAGGTGCGAAGTGGTTCTTGAACGAAAGAGTTCGAACGCGCCTGAAAAGAACATAGGTTTCATAGGTTACTCGAAGAGGAACGATATTTTCTTTTTCATTTCGGACTTCACTCAGTTCTACGATATTCCAGTTGATGTCCTCCAGTTCTTCCATAAATTCTTCAACTAGTACGAGCTACACTTCCTTCGGACTTCACTCAATCCCACGAAATCTCAGTTGATGTTTTCCAGTTCTTCCATCAATTCTCCAGCTGATACGATAATTTCTTTTTCATTTTAGACTTCACTCAGTCCCACGATATCTTAGCTGATGTCCTCCAGTTCTTCCATAAATTCCCCAGCTGGTACGAGCCTCTTCACTTCGGATCTCACTCAATCCCACGATATTCCAACTTACGTTCTCTCTCTGCGCGTGCTTGTGTATGTGTGTATGTGCTGTTAAGTGTTGGAGTCCCATTTTTCTATTTCTTTTTTCAGGTAAATCATTTTTACCATCATATACTGATACGCGTTGACTCCAAAGAAATACGAGATATTCATGTAAAAAAATAAAACATAGTATACACTCCATGTTATAAATGAACTGTGTTTCATGGTTTTCCAAGTACTTGCTCACTGTTACGCCTATTTACCTATGAGCCAGAGTCACGTAAAAAAAAGAAAAAAAAAAGAAAAAAAAATCACAAAATAAGTTGGTAAATAGATGAGAAAAAATTATCACTGCTATCTTCTACTCTCCCTATTTATTACTGCTTTAAATTCCTCCTTTATCACCTCTCTGTCTCCCCTTCTCCAACGATGGAAGCATGGCCTATCGTGGACAAATAACTAAAACAGTTGAGCGATTTTTTTTCCTGACAACTTTTTCCGCCCAATCAGAAGACCCCATCAGGACTTCAGTCTTTTTATCGCAACCATTATACTTAGCCATTTCTTTCCTTCATTAGCACCACCACACCTTACACTATCAGTTCCACCACCATTATACAACTTCCACCAACACACCCTCCACCACCGCTACCACTAAATATTCTCCTACCACTGCTAACCCATTCCTTTTTTCCTCTCCTCTTCCTTTTTTTATCATTCCTATTCCTGACCTTCCTCCTCTTCCTCTTCCTTCTCTATCCATTCTTCTTCATACTTCTCTTCCTCATTTTCCTCCCTCTCCTCCCTTCTTCCTCCTTTTTCCTCCTATCTTTATCCCTTTTTTCTTCCTGTTCCTCATCTTCCTCCCACTCTCCTCTCTTCCTCTCTCCCTCCACTTGCTTCTCATTTAGATCCAAGCCCAGTTCTTCATTTCTCTTCTCCACTTCCTGTTGCACTGACTCCCAAGTCCTCCTTCTTCCTCTCTCCTCCTCCTCGTCCTCCCTCCCTCCACTTGCTTCTGATTTAGATCCAAGCCCAGTTCTTCTTCATTTATCCCCTCCACTTCCTGTTGCACCGACTCCCAGTCCTCCTTCTTCCTCCTCCTCCTTTTCCTCCTCTTCCTCTTCTTCCTTCCTCCAGATAGCTTCTCCATTTAGATATATTGCGAAATAAAAATCAGTTCCTCGTGGCGACGGCCAACCTCGGCAGCGCTTACCTGGGCGTCCGACAACTCACTACGGCGCCACTCCATTCGTTCTCTACCGCTCGTTATCAAAGAGCTCACAAACTCTCTCGTTATCTTATCGGGGTTGTAGTTTCTCGCACTTGGCCACGAGTTCGGTCATGTTGTTCTTTGCCGTCCTGGAGTCGTTAGTTCACCTTCACGGGTTTCCTATCGTTAAGGTCTAATTGCAAGGGGAAGGGGGGGTCGTTAACGCCTTTGGGATGGTGGGTCTTCTCCCTAAGCTGATGAAAATGGTCCGTTTTTGTTAGCCGGAGTTTAATCAGTAAAGGTGTTGGTTCTTAGTCCTGTTTCTCAGTCCTCGACCCTCCACCTCGTGTGACGCGATGATTCTGTTGTTGGTGATGTCTTTTAGCTCATTCTTGTTCACGGGGGTTGCTGAAAGTTTCCCTTCCACCCCCAAATGTGTTTTTTTTTTCTTTTTTTCTTTCTTTCTCTTTCTCTCTTCTTCGGGAAAAATGTCCTCTTAAATTTAGCTGCAAAGTATTCTCTGCTCTTCTCCTTGTTTGATTCTTGTTGGCTTCATTGCCCATTGTATGTTTTCTCTATCTCCTTCTCCCCCCTCTCTATCTCTCGCTCCCCTTTTTCTCTCTCTTCCCCTCTCTCCTCCATTCTCTCCCCCTCTCTTCCCATTCTCTCCCTTTCCCTCTCCCTCTCTCTCCCCCATTCTCTCCCTCTCTCTGTCTCTCGCTCCCCTTTTTCTCTCTCTTCCCCTCTCTCTTCCATTCTCTCCCCTCCCTCCCCATTCTCTCCTTTTCCCTCTCCCTCTCTCTCCCCATTTTCTCCCTCTCTCTCTCCCCCACTCTCTCTTTTTCTCTCTCCCTCTATCTGTCTCTCTTTCTCCCTCCCTCCCTCCTTTCCTCCCCTCACACACACACACACACTCTCTCTCTCTCTCTCTCTCTCTCTCTCTCTCTCTCTCTCTCTCTCTCTCTCTCTCTCTCTCTCTCTTTCTCTCTCTCTCTCTCTCTCTCTCTCTCTCTCTCTCTCTCTCTCCATTCCCTATTCTCCCTCTAACTACGTCTCTCAAGTCCTTATCGATATTGAAGCCTTCTTGCTTTACAGACGACTGCCTCTCCCTTAAGGTCGAAGTTCGTTGACTTTGTACCCAAAAAACCGACCTTAAAGTGCGTTGCATATGTCGCCTTCCTCCATCGTTAGGTGAATGAACTCACTCTGAGTAATGTTTAATTTTGTCGTTTCTTTTCTCACTTTTTTTGTCCACATGATCGCTTTCTTTCTTTCTTTCTTCTCTATTTTTTCTTTTTTTTCTCAGAGATTATCCTTGCTTGATGTATATTTCTTGGCTTCCTTTTTTGTGCTCTCTCTCTCTCTCTCTCTCTCTCTCTCTCTCTCTCTCTCTCTCTCTCTCTCTCTCTCTCTCTCTCTCTCTCTCTCACACACACACACACACACACACACACACACACACACACACACACACACACAGTCTCTCTCTCTCTCTCTCTCTCTCTCTCTCTCTCTCTATTTATATGTATGTCAACGTTTGTACTTTGATTTGGCTACCTCCCTTATATGGGGAAAATATTTTTGGTATATTTATGCTTAATATCAATTTTACTAAACGAGGAATGTTTTATGCTGTGGTTGATGTAATTGCATTATTTATTTTATTATATCTTTTTTATTCATTCATTTATATATATTTTGTTCTTCAATTAGTTTTTGTTCGTATTCTCTCCGTTTTCTGTTGGTTATTTCTGTTTCTCGTTGTGCCTCTTGTCCATTAAAGCTTTTACTAGTAGCTTGATTCAATTCAAACCCGTTTTCTGTAAAACCATTTTGCCTCAGCCAATTCCCATTACATCTAATGCTTCCAATACCAATGCCATTTATATAACATTTTCGTGTCCCTCAGGTAGCCGGCTAGTATGTCCTCCCATTTCCTCTTCCTCCTCTTCCTCCTCTACTCTCCCCCTCCTTTCCCCTCTTCCACAATCGGTACTGGTTTGTGTCAGCATCAGTACTTGGTAAATGAAAGCTACTGTCAACGTTCCCACGTTATATAGTGTGATGTTAGCAGGTAAACGATTTAAGGAAACTCGTAATCTGAGTGAGCTTAGATAGACACATTAGAGTCATGCTACGCTTATTTATTTATTTGTTTGTTTGTTTATTGATATGTTTATTTATTTATTTGTTTGTTTATTCATATGTTTATTTATTTATTCATATGTTTATTTATTTGTTAATTTATTCAGTTATGATTTATGACGCTGCTTGTTATGTCATTCATTATGGTTCTTAATAAAAACGTCATGACGTCATATCGTCTTGTAACGGACGCTTCTGCGTAGTGTCATTTCCAAGATTTTTCTGTGCTTTATAAAGTATTTTTTCTCCTCGTCGTTCTTGATATAATACGTTTACATTTGTGGTAAAAACTCTGCAAAAAATAAATAAATAAATATTCTCACAAATCATATCTATAGTGGCACACTATATGCTGGTCTTACATGATGCGTTGTATACGTTTGAAATACTGTATTAATTTACTTATTTACTTGTTCATTTATATATTTATTTATTTACTATTTATAATTATCCGTACTGTATTCTGGAAAGGAAATACCAAAGCGCACTGACCTTGTTCCTGAATTGTTTGATTGTCACAATACGACCCCAGTAGAATAAGCATACCAGTCGATTAAGATATTGAAAACATTGTTACCTCACTATACATATTCACCATATCTCACTTCAAATTCTCACGTAATCGTGATCACACACAATTAGTCTCACCATACACTCCGAAGTGCCCGCTGCTATCACAATACCCATCATTATATATTTATTTTTCTCATCAGATTGTATTACATCAATGTCCTTTCACAATACATATGTAACGTGGTCACACAATAGTGTTACTCTACTCTCATCACCATAGAATTGTGTCACAGTACATTCAGGGTAATATACATATTAATGACTATATTATATATATATTTTTGTATAAATATTCATGTTCATTATATTCTTACTTCAAACTTTGCAAGTTCTGTAAACTCGTCTCAACAACCTCCCTCTCCTACGCAGCGGGAAGTGAAAAACCTTTGTCAGTTGCTGTAAGCCACTGGGTCTTATGGGCCGATGTTGGTTCGCCTCCCCGCCTGGCCAGGGCTGTTGGGAAACAACGCAGGAAGCCTACAGCGGGTCCCCGTGTTCCATTTTCTATGGAAGTCCGTTTTCTATCTACACCGGGAATCGAACTCACGACCACCTGTTTGGCATGGTATCTGCAGAGCTACCGCTCGGGTTCTATTACCCGTATCAAAACCAAAAATCGGATTTGACTGTCGAGGAAATCAAAATGTTTTGTGAACGTAGGAGGGAGGAGGAGGGGGGAGGTTGGGAAGGGGAAAGGGGAAGTAGGGGAGGGGGGTACTAGGATAGTTCAGTCCTACAGAACGAATGTGGCAAGAGCTAATTTACAAATAGCTCACCCGAGTTCACACCTACACTCCGACAGATGTGTCAGCTTTAAGAAGAGCTAAATCTGATACTCGTGTAACACCAAGAGAGCAGCTTTGACGACTTTAGTGGTTTTAGGATAATAACCAGCGATTCTATCCATGGGAGTAATATCACTACGAGGAGTCATAAGTAATCGAAGAGAGATTTGAGGAGTGTAGTTACAGAACTCCTAGACTCTCTTATGCCTTTACTTTTTTATTCTATTTATTATTATTATTATTATTGTTATTATAATTATTATTATTTATTTATTTATTTATTTATTTATTTTTATTTTTTTGGAATGTCCCCTTTGGGACTACAGGGAGAAGGATGCCTAGTCATATTCCCAAGGCAGTGGGCAAGATGCAGGGATGACCCGTCATCCAGGAGGTGCTAAAATAAAAGGGAGGGAAGGAGGTGGATACGAGTGGAGTATGTTGGGGATGGAATGAGTAGGAGTGGTTTTTATGTGTTTTTTTTTTGGGGGGGGGGGGGCTACCTCTCCTGTAAGGGGGAAAAAGTCTTTGGTATATGTATGTATGTATGGTTACAGAATGGAAGGATAATAGATATTAAAAGTTGGTCAGACTTGTTTATTTTCATTTCAAGTGGAGACTGGTTTCCTACCGTAAAGGAATACGTGGATATGGTCCATAGAGGTGTTGGTTTCATAAAGCATGAAGTCGGTACCTCCTACGGGGTGAGTATAACAATTCAAGCTTCGTAACTCCGATCCGTAAGGGTATAACAACAAAAGCGTGGGTTGTCCTGACGATGCCACAAGAAGGGAGTTTGGGAAATAATTTGAGCTCATTAGTGTGAGCGAGCGCGCTAACTCGTGGAGGATGAGGTAGGTTGGTGGTAGGGTAGGGGGCGGGAGTGAGTGTAGGCTTCTGCAGTTGATCTAATTACCAGGCGTGCCCTCTCGGGGCCCCGAAGTCGGAGAAGCTTTCCCTCGGTACTCTGTTCATCTCGCCACGTTGGAGTAAATGACGCTTGCAATGAGATTTAGTTTTCGAGTAGGCGCGCGGAAACAGACAAAAGAGAAAAAGAGATGCTGTGCACTCGAGCATCCCAGGACTTATTAAAAAGAAAACGGACCGCGGGGAAGTGAAGACTACATGTGAATAGGTACTGAAGTGTATATACGCAAAAGTAAACGTACGAGTATATATTCGAACTCTTACACACTCGCGCGCGCACGCGCATCTTGTGGATTTAAGTCTTCGTGTGAGTAGGTTATGAATTGCATGTACATAGACTGAGACGCGCACACATTCTAACGTGCACGTGAACACACACACACACACACACACACACACACACACACACACACACACACACACACACACACACACACACACACACACACACACACACACACACACACACACATACATACACGTGATCCAAAGACCATAGTGAGTCGCATACACACACACACACACACACACACACACACACACACACACACACACACATACATACACGTGATCCAAAGACCATAGTGAGTCGCATACACACATACACACACACACACAGACACACACACACACACACACACACACACACACACACACACACACACACACACATACACGTGATCCAAAGACCATAGTGAATCGCATACACATACACACACACACACACTCTTTCTCTTCGACTTCTTGAAAAAAGGGAAAATGAAAAGACTCTACTTTCGAGCTTTCTCCTTCTTTCCCCCTCTCGTCCTCTTAATTCGAATCCAACCAACCATTCATACCATTAGCTCACACCATTAGCCCAGTCTGTACACCCTAGCGTGTACGAGTATGTGTTTGTGGTTGCTGATGCAAGAATAAAAATATATTTATATAAATCATTAGTGTACATTAATGTCATATTGACTTTAAGTATATTAATTCATACTATTTTACTTGATTTCTCACGAGAAGATTTTTTAATGTAGATTCTTCGCAGGTCTAATCTTGTTTATTAATAATACCCTCTGGCTGAGTGGGTTAGGGCGTCGGTACTTGCGGCGAAGGCCGAGGGGATGGCGGTTCGAATCCTGCCACCGGCGAAGTTGAACCAAGGGCTTGGTTTATTAAATTCCACGATACAAAGTCATCTGTGAGGGGCACCTATCCTAGCCTTCCAATGGGAGGAGTTTGTGACGTTAAACCATATCACATATCACCTTATCCTTAATGGAAGTCTGAAGTTTCTTTAAAGTCGTATTTTTAAGACCTTTCGACAACTCTGACGAACACTTTGTATATTTAGAAACTAGAATTTCACTAACTTCATTGTCTTTACTTATGAAAACTAATTGTACATTTTATAGATAAGCCTGTAAGTCTGTAGATAAGATAGTAAGCTAGGAAGATTTATCCATAAAACCAGGTAGACGTTTTCTATATTTAGAAACTAGAATTTCACTAACTTCATCGTCAATACTTATGAAAACTAACTTACATTTCATTAATAAGCCATTAAGTCTGTACATAAGCTAGTAAGTAAGGAAGACTTATTTATAAAACCAGGAAAGACTACTTTGTACTGGTAGACATTTTCTATATTTAGAAAATAGAATTTCAATAACTTCATTGTCTATACTTATGAAAATTTAATGGACATTTTATAGATAAGCTAGGAAGTCTGTAGGTAAGCTAGTAAGCCAGGAAGACTTATCTATGAAACTAGAATTTAACTAACTTTAGTGCCTCGATTTATGAAAACTAACCGCACATTTTATAGATAAGCCAGTAAGTCTGTATATAAGCTAATAAGCCAGGAAGCTTGATCTATAAAACCACGTGAGACTACTTTGTACTGGTAGACAGTATTGCCCAGGGCCTGGGAAAGGTTTTCAATGTATTTTCTGTAGTGCCTCTTCGTGGATGGGATGGGTGGAGGTGGGGTGGGTGGGGGTGTTCTTTTTAATGCTTAGCTCTTGCATAGACACCGTAAGAAATAAATACTTATTGTCTACAAGGTAATCGAGAATAATCTAGTTTCCTGGTAGGTGCACAAGCAATAAAATGTACAGATTTTGTCCTTTTGTCCCTGGGCCACATGAGAGTATTTCAGTACCTACCGATTTACCAGGTTCCTACGTCACTCTGAAACAGCATGAAACAACTGAAATAGCCTGAATATGCTCCAAAGCCTCCCCTCCCCCTCTTTTTTTTTTTTTTTTTATACTAAAATTGAGACTGAAATCTATACCTACTGGACGACGTGGGTTATAAACGAGTATGCGTTTCTAAGTCACTCTGAAACAGCCTGAAACAACTGAAATAGCCTGAATATGCTCCAAAGCTCCCCTCCCCACTTTTTTTTTTTTTTTTTTTTTTTTTTTTTGTACTAAAATTGAGATTGAAATCTATACCTACTGGACGACGTGGGTTATAAATGGGTATGCGTTCGTACCCGGTCACCTCTGTGCAGGGAACTTAATCTTCTTAATGAGAACCGACCTGGACTCGGAGAAGCCATACCGTCGAATACGATTGGAGATCATCTTTGATAGAGTCCATATATAGCTTACATACCTTCAACACGTTACCGCATTTAATGAACTTTATTCAGAACAAGAAAAGGAGATTTTTTTTTCAGATGTAGAGGCAAATTGAATTCCGAAGGGCGTGTGGAACCATTAGGACTTCTTCTAGGCTGTAGTTTGCTCTTCAGTTATATAAAATCACCTGTTTTTGGCCAGAATAAAATACATAAACTTTGTGTCCGTGTTGAAGACTTCAAGAGTAGAGACGTTGGAGAATGGCTCTTGCTTTGGGGGGAACTTATTAACAAAATATCAAGGAGGTCGAGTTTTGGTGGATAACGCCATATCACCTTTATCCTATATGCTAGGATAGCCAAGGCTCCTGCTTCTTCTTCTTCTTCTTCTTCTTCTTCTTCTTCTTCTTCGTTTTCTTCTTCTTCTTCTTCTTCTTCGTTTTCTTCTTCGATTTCTTCGTTTTCTTCTTCTTCTTCGTCTTCTTCTTCTTCTTCTTCCTCTTCTTCTTCTTCGGGGTCTTCTTTTTCTTCGCGTTCTTCTTCTTTTTCTTCGCGTTCTTCTTCTGCTTCTTCTGCTTCTTTTTCTTCTTCTTCTCCTTCTCCTTCTTGTTCTTCTTCTTATTGTTCTTCTCCTTGTTCTTCTACTTGTTCTCCTTCTCCTTGTTCTTCTCCTTTTTGTCGTTGTCCTTCTTCTTCTCTTTTTCTTCTTCTTCTTCTCTTCTTCTTCTTCTTTTTCTTCTTCTTCTTTTTCTTCTTCTTCTTCTTCTTCTCTTCTTCTTCTTCTTCTCTTCTTCTTCTTCTTCTCTTCTTCTTCTTCTTCTTCCTCTTCTTCTTCTTCTTCTTCTTCTTCGCGGCCTTCTTCTTCTTCGCGGCCTTCTTCTTCTTCGCGGCCTTCTTCTTCTTCGCGTCCTTCTTCTTCTTCGCGTTCTTCGCGTTCTTCTTCCTCTTCTTCTTCCTATTCTTCTTCTTCCTCTTCTTCTTCCTCTTCTTCTACTTCTACTTCTTCTTCTTCGGGGTCTTCTTTTTATTCGCGTTCTTCTTTTTCTTCGTGTTCTTCTTCTTCTGCTTCTTTTTCTTGTTCTTCTCCTTGTTCTTCTCCTTCTTGTTCTTCTCCTTGTTCTTCTCCTTCTTGTTCTTCTCCTTGTTCTTCTTGTTCTTCTTCTTGTTCTTCTCCTTGTTCTACTTCTTGTTACTCTACTTCTTCTTCTTCTTGTTCTTCTACTTTTTGTTCTTCTTCTTGTTCTTCCTCTTTTTGTTCTGCTTCTTCTGCTTCTTCTGCTTGTTCTTGTTCTTGTTCTTCTTCTTCACGTTCTTCTTCTTCTTCTTCTTCTTCTTCTTCTTCTTCTTCTTCTTCTTCTTCTTCTTCTTCTTCTTCTTCTTCTTCTTCTTCTTCTTCTTCTTCTTCTTCTTCTTCTTCTTCTTCTTCTTCTTCTTCTTCTTCTTCTTCTTCTTCTTCTTCTTCTTCTTCTTCTTCGCGTTCTTCTTCTTCGCGTTCTTCTTCTTCGCGTTCTTCTTCTTCGCGTTCTTCTTCTTCGCGTTCTTCTTCTTCTTCTTCTTCTTCTTCTTCTTCTTCTTCTTCTTCGCGTTCTTCTTCTTCTTCTTCTTCTTCTTCTTCTTCGCGTTCTTCTTCTTCTTCTTCTTCTTCTTCGCGTTCTTCTTCTTCTTCTTCTTCTTCTTCGCGTTCTTCTTCTTCGCGTTCTTCTTCTTCTTCTTCGCGTTCTTCTTCTTCGCGTTCTTCTTCTTCGCGTTCTTCTTCTTCTTCGCGTTCTTCTTCTTCTTCTTCGCGTTCTTCTTCTTCTTCTTCGCGTTCTTCTT
>NC_134820.1:17368228-17370728 GCF_046742065.1 Oratosquilla oratoria | reverse complement strand
GTGGCTTCTTCTTAACTATCCTAGTGTGAACTGCTACTAAAGTAATTCATTCCTCTGTTTTATTTTATCTTGTTTTTATTTGTTTATTTAATTCATTTAGGCATGCCTTTATTTATAATTTTGTTTATTAATTTATTCGTTTTATTTGTCTATTCATTTATTAATTTATTTTTTATTTTTTATTACTTTTTTCTATATATACGTTTTGTTATTTTTTCTTTGTTTATTATATATATTTCTTTATTTATTTGATTTATTTATTTATTCTTATTTTTTTTTATTTTTTTCTTACATGAAGGAGTGAAAATGTTACCGATATGGTGATGTAGGTGCGAGAATCATCATTGTTTGTTATAGAACCTGTCTTTGCAGGAGAATACGTCGACAGCCCCATTTATTGAGGAAATAACCCAAAGTTGGAAAAAAAAAGTTGAATTTAGTGAATATTATTAGAGTTCTTTCTGAACTCCGGTTCTCAAATTTATCAAAAGAGATTCCCGGAAGAAGATATAAATCCCCTTTTTTTTTTTTTTTTTTTTTTTTAGGAAAGTAATTTTGGATCGTGAGTTTTTCGAGAAGAGTTGCGAAACTTGCCCTGACAGGCGTTAGCAAAGGGTCGGATCCCCTTATTAGGAAGTAGAGACACAAAGCAGTATGAAAACACAAAGCTAATATGAGGACCGATGCATGGGTATTGTTGTAAGCTTACATATGGGGGCGCGCATACGCACACACACACACATACGCACACACACACACGTACACACACACACACACACACACACACACACACACACACACACACACACACACACACACACACACACACAATTTACCCACCAGAGCTGGAGTGCCGGCTTGTAGCGCTGTGATGCTTTTAGGCCCTGTGTGGGGACTGAAATGTGTGTGTGTGTGTGCGCGCGCGCGTATTTATGCGAAAAAAGCATCAAAACAGAGCAACATCTTCATTGTTCTGAAACGTTTTGTAAGGTGTGTGTGTGTGTGTGTGTTTGTGTGTCTCTGTGTGTGTATGTATATGTGTTTGTGTGTGTGTGTGTGTGTGCGCGCTCGTATTTATGCGAAGAAAGCACCAAAACAGAGCAACATCTTCATTGTTCTGAAACGTTTTGTAAGGTGTGTGTGTGTGTGTGTGTGTGTGTGTGTGTGTGTGTGTGTGTGTGTGTACGTATATGTGTGTTTCCTCGTATGTGTGTGTATGAATACACGATGAAACGAAAGTGGCATCCCTACCAATGAATAAAAGTTGGACAAAGCGTGGTGGAAGCTTTTGGTCAAACTTGTACAAGGCCGAGGGCCCTTATTTCGTCATTTCCATAAAATATTGGATAAAGTGAAGCGGCAAGGCACTCCCCCCCTACCTGGAAGGGAATCGGAATATCGATCTGATTTCTGACTATCAACAGTCGTTCCAGACTCTGTTTGCTGTTCCATAGATATTAACTAAGTTTTGGAAACTCAGGTTAGATTGTGTTTACTTGCAGTAAGGCTGTAGATAGATAGACTTAGGATATAGTGTGTTTGTGTGTGTGTGTTTGTGTGTGTGTGTGTGTGTGTGTGTGTGTGTGTGTGTGTGTGTGTGTGTGTGTGTGTGTGTGTGTGTGTGTGTGTGTGTGTATACACTCCATCCAGTCAGTACTCTTCTTCTCCGTATCTCCGGGGCACCTCCTCCTCCTCCTCCTCTTCCTCCCCCTCCTCCCCCTCCTCCTCTTCTTCCTCCCATTCCTTTTCCTTACACTCCTCTTCCTCCCCTTCCTCTTCCTCGCCCTCCTCTTCCTCCCCCTCCTCCTCTTCCTCCCCCTCCTCCTCCTTCTCCTCCTCCTTCTCCTCCTCCTTCTCCTCCTCTCCCTCCTCTCCAATGTCGTCCATTCACCCCAATCTCGTCCCTATACACCTATTCTAGAATGTTTTAAGAAAACTTAGTATTTTGAGTTAAATGAATGAAGTGTTCAAAGTTGAATGTTTGTATACACATGTATGTGTATGTATATGCGCGTGAACAGCATTACAACACTGACAGCCGGCATCCTAGATCTGGTGGGAAAGGAATTGCGTGTGTGTGTGTGATCCACTAAGATTTTGGATCACGTGTTGAACTGGTGATTGACAATTATTAGTCTCCCGAAAGCTGAGAGTGACTTCTTTAGGTAATGTTGTGGCCTGAAACACACACACACACACACACACACACACACACACACACACACACACACACACACACACACACACACACACACACACACACACACACACACACACACACACACACACACACACACAGTGCCGACCCTGTGTTGTATTGCTGTTCAGACCGGTTAGTTAGCAATCGAACGCGGTACCATTACACCAGCTAGCCTGTGTGTATGTATGTGCGCGTGTGAGCATAATACTTGCGTGCACACACACGTCATGTACGTGTGTATATAAGCAATAATTGTAGTTCTAATCTCATTACCCACTCGAGTCGTGTGTTAGGTCAGAC
>NC_134820.1:17345728-17365728 GCF_046742065.1 Oratosquilla oratoria | reverse complement strand
AGAAGCCGCGCTTGGAAGACCTCATCAGGGACACAGAAATAATTCACACAGACTCTAACTACGGACGCTTAATCATTGCCGAGACGGTTAGTATCACTTTGCAGCAGCCTACTTTAAACGTCCAGAGGTCATCGGATCATGTCCTCCCTTCCAGTAGAAAAAACAGACCCGCACACCATGACGTTTGCTCACTGGAAGTTCGAAACCGACAAGACGTGCCATTAGTTTCCCGTAGGTCCCGGCGAGAGGGTGCAACTAGACATTTGCTCACCGGAAGTGATAACCCAACAAGACGTGATATAGATATAAATGTATGTATGCATATATATATATATATATATATATATATATATATATATATTTATATATGTATATATATATATATATATATTTATTTATAATTTATTTATATATATATTCATATATATATATATATATATATATATATATATATATATATTTATATATGTATATATATATAAAATATGTGTGTGTATATATATGTATATATATTTATATATATATATATATATATATATATATATATGTATATATATGTGTATATATATGTATGTATATGTGTATATATATGTATGTATATATATGTATATATATATGTATATATATATATATATATATATCATATGATATATATATTTGTGTGTTGTGTGTATGAGTGTGTGTGTGTGTGTGCGCGCGTGCGTGTGTGTGTGTGTGTGTGTGTGTGTGTGTGTGTGTGTGTGTGTGTGTGTGTGCCCATGAACATGGCGATATATGTCTTTTGTGTTTTACTTCTGGATGCAAATCCCATTGACTACTCCCAGAAACTTCCGTGCCTCCCTTTGAAAATCACTGGGCTGTACTTCCGTGCAGTATGTCATAGTCCCTTATACTTTACTCTCATGCTGAAGGGAAAGGAGTTGACTAAGCTCGTGAGTGGTAGTTTCATGTGATTTGTTTGTAGGTGTACACTTTGCATTTTCTTTGTTTTCTTTCTTTCATCCTTCTTTTTCTTGTTTTTATGGTTTCTTTTATTTGCCTTTGCTTTTGTGAATCTGGTTTCGTTTTTGTTTTTCTTTATTTTTTTGTCATGGTTATCTTCTTCGATTTTCCATTTTTTGCAATATTTTTCCTCTTCTTTTTTATTCTCCTTCTTTTTCTTCACTTCCTTCTTCCTCTTCTTTTCCTCTATCTCTTTCTTCCTTGACGTCCTCCCTTTTCTTATTTTCTATTTTTTTGTATTTTTATTTATCACCATCTCCTCTTGGTCCTACCCTTTCTTCTTCATTCTCTGCTCTTTCTTCATTTTTTTCATTTCTTCCTTTTCCTTCTTCCTCTATACTTTCTTCATTTTTCTCTTTTATTCCTTCATCTCCTCCTGTTTTCTTTTTCCTCTTTCTTCCTATTCTCCTTAATCTTCTCTAAGTCTTATAAAAAATCTGCATCTTCATCTCCTCCTCCTTCTTCTTTTTCTCCTATTTCTATACTTTTTCATCTTTCTCTTTTATTTCTTCATCTCCTCCTCCTTCTTTTCATTCTTCCTCTTCTTTCTTTCTATTCTCCTTACTCTTCTTTAAGTCTTATAAGAAAAAACCTGCATAATCTCAATCTCCATTGATTGTGAAATTCAGATCCTAAGCAAGTTGGAAGCATTTGTCTTTCGTTTCAATTAAACCGACTCTCAAACTTCTGCCAGAAATCATTCATAAGCACATAAGAATGGAGGAGACTGCAAGAGACCATAGGGCCTACACTAGGGTGTTCCATGTCCCTTACCTCATGTCATCCCTATTCATAAAATTATCTTGTCTTCTCTGAAAACAACCAATAGTTTTCTCACTCATTCAATGTTTATTAAGTCTATTCCATTCGTTAACTACCCTATTGGTAAACTAGTTCTTGGCTATTTCCTTATTAAACCTAATTCTACTTTGCCTTTGCAAACAAGGATGATAGAATCCTGCCCCCGGACCTCCGTATGATTCATCATGTTCTTGAATCACGTGTTGGACTCGTGATCGACAGCTATTACCCTCCCGGTAGAGAGCTCAGAGCTCGTATATAACCGATCTATGGGTAATGCTGTGACCTTACACGCACACACACACACACACACACACACACACACACACACACACACACACACACACACACACACACACACACACACACACAACTCCCCGCCCACGAAAGTTGGAGTAACGACTCGCAGCGCAGCGATACTGAAATTATTTCAGCCCTGGGTCGGGGTCGAACTCGGACCGCTGTGGCAGCAGTTGCGAACGCTACCGCGGTGCTGTGTACTTCACATGTAAAAAAAAAAAAAAAAAAAAAAATGTCGATCAAAATTTTAATTATTGTTATCTTCATCTGACCGGAAACTTCTCCCGGACGAAAGACCTTCTCCCGGGGTTCACCGGAACAGAATACTAAAGTCCGGTGCTTTTCTTGTTTGTTGTCGCCAACACCCAAAGCACAGCACCGTGCTTTGTCGGTTCCTAACAAAGCCCAAAGCACCAAGTTTGTTTATCACCGAGGAGATCACAGCTCTCAAGGGAGATAAGAAGTTTAGTTTGCTTAGTTAGGCTAACTGAGGCAGAAAATGTTGAAGAGGATTTGGACGTCATTGTAATTCTGCTAAGTGCAGTTGCCAACTTTCTTAAGCATCAGTGAGCTCGGGCCGTGGTATTTGCTGATAGAGACATTACGGACTAATTCCTCCGTCCATTTTAGACTAAAAAAGAAATATCTCCATTAGCATTCTAAATGCCCAGACCGAATTCTGTGTCTATTCTGTCTGTCGCCAGGCGATTTTATTGGGATGAGAGAAAGCCCTATAGAGCCTAAAGGTTAGAATGGAAGGAAAGGGACACACCGGGTGGCGCTGAACTATGATCAAAGCCTGACCGGCGGACAATAGAATTGCAAAGATTGAACTTCTTGAACCTTGTTTACATGTATATGTGCTATCCTTTATACGTTCTGTGTTGTATGTGTTGTTACGTGTAGTGTATCGTGCAATGTCATGATTTGTGTCATTATTTGTATCGTGTTATGTTGTGTTATATGTGTTGTTACGTGCTGTGTGATCTCGTGGTTTGTGTCATGCGTTGTTTGTTTTGTGCTGTGTTTGTTAGTTGTGTTATGTGTAATTTTATGTTAAGGGCCTGTCTTGAAGTCTTGTAAGTTATTCATGAACTCATAAAAAAAAATTCACGATTGGTCAGAGCTCTATTCTCAAAAAATCACAAATAAATCGATCTATGTACATACCAAGAGTTTTTCCCACTTATAAGGGAGGTAGCCAAGTCAGAGGCACGTACCTATTCCCACCTATTCCATTCCCCTCCACCACCCTCTCCACCCGTTCCACCCCTCCCATCTCAGTTCATCATGGATGACGGGTGTCATCCCTCCACCCGCCCACTTCCCAGGGCCAAACGCAATGCACCAAGACACAGTGCATCCACAGCAAGGCCGCTTCACTTATTCGGCGAACCGCTCTCTCCGTCCCCTCATGCAGAAAAAGAGAAAACGGGGAGAAATGTATTTCGGGCTGCATCAAGATATCATTCACACATAAGCGCCCTCTATCGCCCCCCCCCCCTAACTCTCCCTTTCTTGAACAACAGTATCATCCATACACATTCTCCCCTCATCCCTATCTCCTGCCTACTCCCTTCCTTCCTCAACAGACATTCCCCTTATTCTCAGCACCCCCTTCACCCCATCCATTCATCTCATCCTCGGTCGTCCCCTCAAGTTCACTTCCCACACCTCTGCATTCCACATCTCTTTCGTTAATTTTTCATCGCGCATTCTTTCCGTCTGTCCAAAACATCACAATAATCTTAAATGAGCCCAATCTGCAGTCTCCTTTTCCACACTCGTTCACCTCCTCACCTCGTTTCTCACTCTATCCATCCTTGTAACCCCTACCATACTAGATATGTAAATAAACTAATAATTAGATGAAAAATAGAAAATTAGACATTTGCCGTTGCTCCGTGGCACAGTGGGCTATGGATTGAACCATGCATTGCGCTAGTGTAGGTTCGAGACCTGACCACGTACTGAACTTACCCCACTTGAGAAGAAAATAAGACAATTAAATAAAAGTTACAAAAATAACAATAAGAATAATCATACAGGGCAAAATAGTAAAAAAAATAAAAAAAAATAAAAAAAATAAAAAAAATTCTGCAAAAATTGTAAAACACTTGGAAGCCCAGACACCAAACTTTGGGTAGGTTCGTAATGTCAACGAAACTGACAACACCCAAATGACAACGAGGATGAATTTCAGTTTGACGGTGTCGTTATCCTCAACCTCATCCTCGACCACCTCCTCGGCCTCAAAGGTCGAGGAGGAGAGCGGAAAGAAGGCCGGCGGGAAGCGGCTGCGGCAAGAGTAATTGAATTTACCGTGGGCGCGTGTTTGTGGCCTCGCCAAAGCCTGGCAGGAGAAGGGTGGGAGGGTGTTTGTGGAAACAAAGACAGTGTTTGTAGAAACAAAGACATTGTTTGTGGAAACAAAGACAGTGTTTGTGTAAACAAAGACTGTTTGTGGAAACAAAGACAGTGTTTGTGGAAACAAAGACAGTGTGTGTGGAAACAAAGACAGTGTTTGTGGAAACAAAGACAGTGTTTGTAGAAACAAAGACATTGTTTGTGGAAACAAAGACAGTGTTTGTGTAAACAAAGACTGTTTGTGGAAACAAAGACAGTGTTTGTGGAAACAAAGACAGTGTGTGTGGAAACAAAGACAGTGTGTGTGGAAACAAAGACAGTGTGTGTGGAAACAAAGACAGTGTTTGTGGAAACAAAGACAGTGTTTGTGGAAACAAAGACAGTGTTTGTGGAAACAAAGACAGTGTTTGTGGAAACAAAGACAGTGTTTGTGGAAACAAAGACAGTGTTTGTGGAAACAAAGACAGTGTTTGTGGAAACAAAGACAGTGTTTGTGGAAACAAAGACAGTGTTTGTGGAAACAAAGACAGTGTTTGTGGAAACAAAGACAGTGTTTGTGGAAACAAAGACAGTGTTTGTGGAAACAAAGACAGTGTTTGTGGAAACAAAGACAGTGTTTGTGGAAACAAAGACAGTGTTTGTGGTAACAAAGACAGTGTGGAAACAAAGACAGTGTTTGTGGGAACAAAGACAGTGTTTTTTGGAAACAAAGACAGTGTTTGTGGAAACAAAGACAGTGTGGAAACAAAGACAGTGTTTGTGGAAACAAAGACAGTGTTTGTGGAAACAAAGACAGAGGGAAAGGAAAGGAAGCAAACTGTACGAGACAAACAACCCCCCCTCCCCACACACACACCAGAATAGAGGAGAATTGAAAATAGAAGAAAAAGAGTTAGAGAGAGACAGAGAGAGAGAGAGAGAGAAAGGAGGCAACATATAGACAGCTAGAGGCATACGACCAGTAGAAATTCTCGTAGAAGAAAATATTTGAAATGGGGTTTCTTAATGTAAAAAAAAAAAAAAAAAAAAAAAAAGGGGCCTGACCAAGAAAGCGAATGAGAGAATGTGGAGAAGGGGAGATATGAGGACCAGGGAATGAGGAGTCAAATGTATGTGTTTGTGTGTGTACTCGTACTTAACTAATTGTATCTACCTGGTTACCATATACAGGAAAGGGGCTAAACTCGCGGGGTCCTGTCTCTCTTTTAAGCCTCAAAGCTGCTTTAGAAGTTGACGCATCACTTGTGTGTGAATCACCATGGTCTTGGATCATGTGTTGGACTCGTGATCGACAGCTATTTCCCTACCGAGAGAGAGCTCAGAGCTCATATATGACCGATATATGGGTAATGCTGTGACCTTATACGCACACACACACCAAACTCTCTCCCTAAGGGAGTTGGAGTAACAACTCGCAGTACAGCGATACTGAAATTATTTCAGCTTTGGGTGGGATTCAAACCCGGACCGCCATAGTGGCAGCCGAGAACTCTAGCCTTTGCGCCACTGTGTGTATGTGTGTGTTTCTATACGTATGTGGATTTGATTGTGTGCTTGTTTGTAGTGAATAACTCGCAAGATTATCCTAAACTGGAACCAGGGTGATTATAACAAATAAATGAATGCTGGTACATTGTGACAAATTGATGAAGGTGGAAAAAGAAGTCACGGGTCTAGTTCTGAGTTCCTGAGTTTATTCCTATAATAAACTCAGGAACTCGGAACTAGGCCCGTGACTTCTTTTTCCACCTTCATCAAATAAATGAATGAATAGATACAAAAAATAAGTGCATAAATGAAAGAAAAGACACAACGGACGAAGTTATACCGAAGTACATCTTTTTTAGCTGAAAGCGAGGTTAAAGTTTTTATTTCATAGTTTTTAAGAATAATTCAAATGACTTTGTTATCAACGTTCAGGTCTCACGAAGGGCCCAGTCACACCAAGCTATCGACCTGTTTCAGACCATCGGCGACCAGGCTGATCTATGCTGTTCCTCTCTTTATAAAAAAGAATTCAGGACAGTGCTGCAATTGGAATGGATCTTCTCCGTCATGAAGATGAATATGAAATAGCCAGCTGGCGCTAACTGTGAGAGAAACCAAAACGCCACCGTCCAAGGTGGTCGGAAACAGGTCGTAAGCTTGGTGTGACTGGGGCTTCATTGAGAAAGACAGAGGTTGTTACCAAAAGAAATTTGTCTAAAATGACCAGAACTGGGTGCGTTTCTAGGTGCGTTCCTTGGTGTCCTGAGCAAAGCCATGCCAGTCAGGACACAGAGAAACGCACCGAGGAACACGCCCAGCTCTGGAAATGATCCTGAACATGTGTAAGATTTCCAGACACTTCCTGTGTCGTATGACTTCCAATCGCCTTCTGCGTCATGTGAAGTACGAGTGACGTATGTATGACGTAAGTCCCAATGAAAACGGATTGTTTGCGTGCGTGTTTAGCTTTTCGGTACACTGCTGGATCCCCGCTCTGTCCTATGGGGAAATAATACAGCCTCTGTTCCTCACCGCAATGGTTTAATCGCTTATGGACCCGTGAGTGGAAAAAGATGGGGAGAAACCACTTTTTGGGAAAGAAAAAAAAAATCGGAAATTTCTGAACTGATAAAAGGGGCGCTTAACAGAAGGAAACGCTTTGGTCTTGGGTTTTGTTGGCTAAAGAATCGAAGAGGATTCCACCTCATGTACGTGTGTGGGTGGACCATTTTAGTTAGTGTCTGTGTGTGTATATATGTATGTATAAATGTATATATGTATGTGTGTATAAATGTATGTGTGACGTGTGTATGTGTGATCCGCGTTTATGTATTTGATAAAGAACTTGACAATATTATAAATGACACAAAAGCTACTTTCCCCCTCCCCCGTCCCCTCCCCCTCTCCCCTTCCAAATACACCCCCCCCCCCGCTTTCATATTCTCTTAATGAACGCCAAATACCTAAATCTATATAAGAAATAAACCGCAATAGCGTGGGAATGTTCAGTAGAGGAGAATATAAATAGATAAACCTAGCATCCGGCAAATGCGAGTCCGACCCCGGCAAATGTGAGTCCGAGAACGGCAAATGTGAGTCCGACCCTGGCAAATGTGAGTCCGACCCTGGCAAATGTGAGTCCAAAGCCGGCAAATGTGAGTCCGAAGCCGGTAAATGTGAGTCCGACCCCGGCAAATGTGAGTCCGACCCCGGCAAATGCGAGTCCGAAGCCGGCAAATATGAGTCCGAAGCCGGCAAATGTGAGTCCGACCCCGGCAAATGTGAGTCCGACCCCGGCAAATGTGAGTCCGAACCCGGCAAATGTGAGTCCAAAGCCGGCAAATGTGAGTCCGAAGCCGGTAAATGTGAGTCCGACCCCGGCAAATGTGAGTCCGACCCCGGCAAATGTGAGTCCGACCCCGGCAAATGTGAGTCCGACCCCGGCAAATGTGAGTCCGACCCCGGCAAATGTGAGTCCGACCCCGGCAAATGTGAGTCCGACCCCGGCAAATGTGAGTCCGACCCCGGCAAATGTGAGTCCGACCCCGGCAAATGTGAGTCCGACCCCGGCAAATGTGAGTCCGACCCCGGCAAATGTGAGTCCGACCCCGGCAAATGTGAGTCCGACCCCGGCAAATATGAGTCCGAACCCGGCAAATGCGAGTCTCCTGCCAGATCAATCATGCCGCAAAGAGACTTTGCCAAAACGGTGAAATGATGACTATTCTCCTCGACAGAAGCACAAGAAACTCTTATGAACTATTCAGAAGAGTGCCTCTCCCTCCAGTACTTTAATATGAAAAGGCCATTAATTGAATTACTGGACCATTAGACCATATTTCCTTCCCTGTAATCAGGTCCAGATGGGAAGAAGTTAAGATTGGCTGCCGGGCGAAGATAGATGAAGTGATTAAGTTCTGAAAACTTTCTGTTTTCCGGAAGATTATTGTAAAATACTAATAGCGAAAGAGCTGCGTAAATCTTCAATGATATTTTCATACGGGAAAGTTTGGGCGCTTAGATGTATATATCTATATACTTATACTATTTTTGTCTATATTCTATGTTCATTCATATGCTTATCTAGATATCTCTTTATCTATATCTACTTGTCTTTTTATCTATACCTCGGCCTCTACCTATCTACCCATCTTTCTAATATATGTGTTCCTATGTATATTCTTTTCAACTTTCTTATAACGAAATATTTATTTCTCTCTCGCGTGGCACCTATGTTACTCGTCGAGTTTGCCCATACGTGGGAGGTTTGCTTTGTCTGTGATGGAAGCACCCCAATGACACATGTGGAGGTGTAGATGGCGGCCATAGGGCGTGGACTGCTACGTGAAATATGGGGCCGGGGCCCGGGGGCGAGGACCAGATAGAAGCATGACATGACAAATAGTCATCTACTCCTTGGACAAAACTCGGAAGAATAGTAATAGTAATGACAATGGTAATAATAATAGTAATGCTAATGTTAATAATAATAGTGAAAATGATAATGAATAGTAGTAATAGTAATAACAATGATGATAATAATGCTAATACTAGTGCTAATAATAATAATGAAAATAATGACAATAAGAATATAAAAGTAATAAAATCAAATAAAAAGATAAATAGAAAATATTTGATTGGAAGGTACTCAACTTGCCCTTTCATCTTTGCTGTACAAAGGAGCGAAAAAACAGACTCTCAGAACATAGTTATCACTTTGTGTGCTCTCTCTCTCTCTCTCTCTCTCTCTCTCTCTCTCTCTCTCTCTCTCTCTCTCTCTCTCTCTCTCTCTCTCCCGTCTCTTTCTCTCCCCCTCTCTGTCTCCCCCTCTCTTTCCCCTTTTCTCTTTCTCTCCCTCTCCCTCTCTTCCCCTCTCTCGCCTTCTTCTCTACCCTCTCTCCCCTCTCTCTTCCCTCTCTTCCCTCTCTCCCCTCTCTCTCTTCCCCCCTCTCTCTCTCCCCCCTCCCCTCTCTCCCCCCTCCCCTCTCTCTCTCCCCCTCCCCTCTCTCTTCCCCCTCTCTCTCTTCCCCCCCTCTCTCTATCTCTACCTCTCCCTCTCCCCATCTCCCTCTCTTTTCCTTTAGCTGGCTCTCTCTCACTCTCTCTTTTTCTCTTTGATCTCTTTCTTTCCCCGTTATTGTACCCCACACACACATACACACGTATTTGTGTGTGCGTGTGTATGTACAGTATATATATATATTTTTTTATTTCTTCATTTATGTATCCTTCCAACTTGTACATAAGTGTGAGAGTATATTTAATATATATATATATATATATATATATATATATATATATATATATATATATATATTTAGAAGGATCACTAAAACAACACGTGATCCACAAATTTTATTGGTAACCAATAAGAAAATCTGAAGGAAACAGTAATTTCCAAGTGCTTGGGAATTACTGTTACCTTCCGATTTTCTTATTGGTTACGAGCAATATATATATATATATATATATATATATATATATATATATATATATATATATATGTGTGTGTGTGTTTGTGTGTGTGTATGTGTGTTTGTGTGTGTGTGTGCGCGCGCAAGTGGGCGTGCGTTTATGTGCATGCTTGTGTACGATTTCGAATCCACCGAATTGACAGGCTGAAACATTAACCACCACGCCAGCAATCGTGTGTAGGGAGGTTTGCCAGTGCTTCCATGATGGTAAACATTCATGTTTATTCATGTGTAATACGTTTTTTTTTTTTTGTGAGTAATACGTTTTTTGTGGGTGTAATACGGTTTTTTTGTGTGTAATACGTTTTTTCTTTTTATATAAAACTCGAATTTTGAACAATCAAAATCACTTTACTTATTAATTTGTTTGTTTATTCTGAATTTTCATAGATAAATTGAAATGCAGATACATTTAGGGTAGAGAAAGAGTACCGTTAGGTTTGAAAATAGAGAGAGGAGTGGGAGAGAGAGAGAGAGAGAGAGAGAGAGAGAGAGAAAGCGAGGATATCGTGTCGCAATGTTTACTCTGTCCATGGCGTACGCGTGCGTTCGTGCGTAAGTTGACGCGTGCAAGGTGACGTAACACGTCTGATGTGCGTCGAGGCGTCACCAGACGTCACGTTAACCGCATTAGGTGTGACGCAGCGTGTGATGTAGCGTGTGACGTAGTTCACAGTGGATAAGCCACAGGTGAGGTCATATAGGTGACAGGTTCTTATGTACGAGTAGGTACAGAGTATACGCAAGGAGGCGCTGAGTAGCTTCGACTGAGGCCGTCAACTTTGCCCTATTATGCACTTTAGGGAGTGGTAGGGCAAATGATATTCCCTGCCAGGAATCAGAGAGGAGTGCGGGATTCGAACCCGCGATTGTGCTGATTCTCCGTATGGAGTACATTATACTCTGAACCTATTTTAGGGTACTGGATTAATCTTGTTGCATTTCAGGATTTATTTATTGTTTTATTAGTTTGTTTTTATTTGAATGTTCGCGGTGTGGCACGATATTATTAGTGGGCGTGGCATTCGTATCGTGAGTCTAAGACGGTGAGTCAAAGGGATCGTGAGAGGTAGAGGGTGAGTGAGGTTTTCTGCGGGAGAGTTCAGAGCATCACACTGCGAAGCTAAGACGGCGTGAGTTGAGATCGTGAGAGGCGTTGGAAGTGGTGAGGGATTATAAGAGCTTAGGTAGCGTAGACGTGGATCGTGTGAGAGCTTTCGAAAGTGGAGAAGTAGTCCAACAGCAAGAGAGCTTGCGAAGTGAGGGTGTGTTCACTTCGTAGTTGGAGGAGAAGAAGGGCCTTGCCACGACCTTCGCCAAGGGAGAGATTGTCCGCAAGGGGAGGGTGTCCTCAGGGAAGAGAGTGGTCACAGGGGAGGTTGTCCTAAGGCGATGAAGTCCGCAGGAGGGAGAGTGGCCGCTGAGGAGGTTGTCCGCAGGAGATGTCCGCAGGAGAAGAGGTCCACAGGCGAAGGGAGAGTGTTCGCAGGGTAGAGAGTGTCCGCAGGGGAGAGAGTGGCCGCTGGGGAGAGAGTGGCCACAGGGGAGGTTGTCCTAAGTCGAGGAAGTCCTCAGGAGGGAGAGTGGCCGCTGGGGAGGTTGTTCGCAGATGTCCGCAGGAGAAGTTCACAGGCGAAGGGAGAGTGTCCGCAGGAGAGAGAGTGTCCGTTGGGAGAGAGGCGAGGAAGTCCGCAGGGGAGAGAGTGGCCGCTGGGGAGGTTGTCCGCAGGAGAAGAAGTCCACAGACGAAAGGAGAGTGTCCGCAGGGGAGAGAGTAGCCGCAGGGGAAGGAGTTCGCAGGCGAGGGGAGATTGTCCGCAGGAGGGAGAGTGTCCATAGAGAGGATGTCCGCAGGCGAGGGTATTCTGAGGAGAGAGTGTCCGCAGGGGAGAGTGACCGCAGGGGAGAGTATCCATAGAGAGGATATCCGTAGGGGAGGGTATTCTGAGGCGAGAGTGACCGCAGGAGAGAGTGACCGCAGGGGAGAGGGACTGCATGGGAGAGTGACTGCAGGGGAGAGAGTGTCCATAGAGAGTATGTTCGCAGGGGAGGGTATTCTGAGGGGAGAGTGACCGCAGGGGAGAGTGTCCGCAGGGAGAGTGACTGCAGGGGAGAGAGTGTCCATAGAGAGTATGTTCGCAGGGGAGGGTATTCTGAGGGGAGAGTGACCGCAGGGGAGAGTGTCCGCAGGGAGAGTGACCGCAGGGGAGAGTGACTGCAGGGGAGGGAGTCCACAGGCGTTGTTGTCTGCAGGGGAAAGTGTCTGAAGGGGAGAGTATCCGTAGGTGAGGGAGTCCGCAGTGGTGTGTTGTCCGCGCCTCCGCCGAGATGTGGCTCAGAGGCTAATTAGTGTGGTGGTTTTGGTGTTTTTCTTCGGCCCCCATCGCGCGGCTGGAATAGAAAATGGAGTCAAAGGTCTGAGGCCAAAAATGATTCAATCACAAGTTAATCCAATTCCGTCCATCTTGATTCTATCGCCGGATTTAATCTGGTTATGGATATTCCCCCCCTTTTCTTCTGTATGTGTTTCTCCTTCCGCTCTTTTGTTCCCTCTTTCGTTCACTCGTTCATTGTTTTATTGTTTTCCTTTATCGTTATGTACTTCTCAAAACTGAGTAAAATCGCCTGGGTTTAACTAGAGCAAGGTCCTTAACTGGTATAAAGAATTACAAAGGATTACAAAGACGGAGCATGCTGACAGGAGACCTTTTGGTCTATAACTAGGTCGGATGCGAAAAAATATATAAGGACAAATAGGCAAAAATATATAATATAAATAATAATCAATAAAGTAAATAAATGCATAGGCATAGTTAAATAATAAACAAACAGGTAAGTAGTAAATAGTAATAAATTGACAGATAACTAATAATAAATGAAAAACAAGCAAATAATAAACAGACAAATAATAACAAACAAATAAACAAATGATATAAAATAAATTGCAGGCATTACAGCATCTTGCTTAGGTGTTTATCTAAACGAAACTTAAAGCTTCGAGCCGAAAGAATTTTAAAGGTTAAATCAGAATAGTTATATCCCTTTAGTTTGTTAAGGCAAAGGTTCTTCTCGAAGTTGAACAGAAGTATTTTATGTTAACTAGAACAGAAACATTAAATTGGGCAATATATTTTAACCCACATCACGAACTTCATCTTGTCTAATGTTATCAATAACCCGGTGGATACCGTGTCGAACTCATGAGCAGATGGTCGTGACTTCGATTCCCGGGACCTGCTGTGGGCTTCCCGCATTGGTTCCCGACAGCCCTGGCCAGGCGGGGAGGCCACACAACGTCGTCCTTAAAAATTGACAGAGCTTTGTCCTACTAGGGGTTTCTCACTTCCCACTTCTTTGGACTGGGTGGATAATTAACTTGATTTTATTTAAATTAGAAATTGCAGACAAAACGGTAAGAGTAGACACCATGTTAAGCTGAAGCCTTTATTAAAAATACAACGTTTTGCTTGTGGAAGTTTTTTCAAGAGAGATAGGAGCGAGAGAGAGAGAGAGGAGCGGGAGAGAGAGAGAAGAGCGGGGGAGAGTGAGAAGAGCGGGGGAGAGTGAGAGAGAAAGAGAGGATACCATGTCGCATTGTTTACTCTGACCATGGCGTACGCAGAACACGTCCTCTAAGCTAGTACTCTTAATGAAGGTTTTATCCTCACCGAAGTGTTTACGAAGTGAGAGGTACTGCCTCCCGTACCCCAACAAGGGTCTGCGCGTCACATTTAGAGAATTATTATTAGTACAGAGAGGCTATGTGGGCCTCTTGTGCTACCCAAGAGGCGTGCAAGCGAGGAAATAGAGTTCGAAGAGGTCCCGAAGAACGTTCTCGAGGTTATGACTTGTCGTTCTCACGAAAGAGTCCGCAACGACCTTTCGGGAAATTGTTTGATACAAAATACTTTCTTTTGGGAAATTGTTTGCGGTGCACAATCTTTTCTTTCGGGAAATTGTTTGAAATGAAATCTTCCTCTCCATCTCGACATCTCGTGCCTTCTTCTTCTTCTCTTCTTTGCGTTCTTCTTCTTCGTCTTCTTCTTCTTCTTCTTCTTCTTTTTCTTCTTTTTCTTTTTCTTTTTCTTTTCTTCTTCTTCGTGTTCTTCTTCTTTTTCTTCTTCTTTTTTCTTTTTCTTTTTCTTTTCTTCTTTTTCTTCTTCATCATCTTCTTTTTCTTCTTCTTTTTCTTCTTCTTTTTCCTTTTCTTTTCTTCTTCTTCTTCTTCTTCTTCTTCTTCTTCTTCTTCTTCTTCTCCTCCTTTTCCTTCTCCTTCTCCTTCTCCTCCTCCTCCTCTTTGCTTCCGACATTTTCCTCTTCTCTTCTGCTGCTCTCCTTCACGTTTTTGCCCAAATCCATTTCTTTCTATTACCAACCCTCGACTCTTCTTTCATTCTTACTTTTTCTTCCTTCTGCTTTTATGCTCCGCCTTCTCCTCCTCCTCCTCCTCCTCCTCCTCCTCCTCCTACTCCTCCTCCTCCTCCTCCTCCTCTTCCTCCTCATACTCCTCCTCCTCTTCCTCCTCCTCCTCCTCCTCCTCTTCCTCCTCGTACTCCTTCTAGTCCTAATGCTGATCCTTGTCCTAATCCTAATCCTAATCCTATTCCTCTTAATTCCCCTCCTCCTCCTCCTCCTCCTCCTCCTCCTCCTCCTCTTTCTCCTCCTCCTTCTTGCCCTTGTCTTCATTTAATTCCTTCCAACTCCTCCACTTAATTAACGCACCTCTCCTCTTCTTCCACATCCTCCACTTCTTTCTCTCTCTCCACTCCTCCACCTTCCCTGTTTCTTCTTGTTCCGTTCCAACACCCTCTCCTCCTCCTTCCACCTCCTCCCTCTTCCACCTCCTCCACTTCCTTCCCTCTCCTCTCCTCCACTTTCCCTGTTTCTTCTTCCGTTCCAACCCTCCTCCCCTTCTTCTTCCTCCTCCTCCCTCTTCCACCTCCTCCTTCCACCTCCTCCTTCTTCCACCTCCTCCTTCTTCCACCTCCTCCTTCTTCAACCTCCTCTTTCTTCCACCTCCTCCTTCCACCTCCTCCTTCTTCCACCTCCACCTTCTTCCACCTCCTTCTTCCACCTCCTCCTCCTTCCACCTCCTAGCTCCTCTTCTTCACACACCTGCCTCTTTCTCCTATAGTCTCTCACGTCTCAGCGTTTGCTATAGCACTTTCCCACTTCCCCCCTCTCTCTCTTCTCTCTCTCTCTCTCTCTCTCTCTCTCTCTCTCTCTCTCTCTCTCTCTCTCTCTCTCTCTCTCCTCCTTTGTCTCTCTCTCACCACCTCTCTTTCTCTGTTCTCTTTCTCTATCTCTTTCTCTCCCTCTCTTTCTTCTCTCTTTTCTCTCTCTATGCATACATCTCTCTCTTCTCTTTCTTCTTCCCCTCACGTCTCCTCCCCTCTTGGGGAAACTTTTGATCAACATCACAATTCTGCTTATGTCGCTGATTCAAGAACTCGCCAACACATCCCAGTATGTATAATATACGTGTGTGTGTGTGTGTGTGTGTGTGTGTGTGTGTGTGTGTGTGTGTGTGTGTGTGCTCGAGTTGTACACCTGCACATGTTATACAACGCCTGTCAAACAGAAACACGCTCGGTCTGATCAAATCAATCAATAAATTTGAGACGCCCGCTGACCTCGGCTTTATCTGGTCCACCCCAAAACGGGGCTTCCGGTCTTTCTCGGTCTTGGCGAGTGGGCCAGAAGTCTTCTTCTGTTCACCAAAGACAATTAAGTCGAAAATCTCGCGTGTTAAGGGAAGAATTTGAACCTTATACTAGTGGTGTCTGTAGTGTCTGTAGTTCTGAAAGGATTTTTGGTTTATAAAAAGGGTTAGGGGAAGGAGGGAGAGGGGGAGGGGGAGAGAGGAGGGGGAGACGGGGGTAGAGTTGGAGGGACTAAAGGGAATATATCACTCAATTTGAGTTACAGTATTCTCAAATTCAGTTGAAAAATATTTGTGATGATTGGCTCATCTGGAGTTTCTTTGAACGCATCTTCCTTGACTTCGATGCTGAGTAGGTCAGTCTGCCCATGCATGTTGTCAAAAAAAAAAAAAATAAAAATAAATAAAAAGAAAAACATGCCACTGGATTTGGCCTCGTTATTCTAAAGTCCCGAGTTCGATCCCTCACTGGTTAACCATTGACGTACCACTTACCAAAGCTATTCGAACACGTGGCATAAAGGTGACGGCTTCAGCAGAAGCTAAGTGCCTCCTTTTGTGAGACCAACACTCATCACTTCACAGAGAATTCAACAAACATTAGCGGAAACTTACGTTTTCGTTACGCTTTACAATGAAAATATCATTGCCCCGGTCTGTGTACTTAGCCGTCTACTTATCGAGCTATCTACCTACCTATCTTTCTATCTACCTACCTATCTACTCATCAGTTTACATACTTATCTCTGTCGCCCCATCTACCTATCTTTATCAAGCTTTCTACCTACCTATCTACTTATCAGTTTATCTACATACGTATCTGTTAGCCCATCTACCTATCTTTATCAAGCTATCTTCCTACCTATCTGTCTATCTACCTGGCTATTAATCAAACTGTGTAACTACCTATTTGCCTATATGTGTATCTGTCTACCTGTATATCTACTTATCTGTTTCTCTCTCTCTCTCTCTCTCTCTTCTCTCTCTCTCTCTCTCTCTCTCTCTCTCTCTCTCTCTCTCCTCTCTCTCTCTTCCTACCTCCCCCCTACCTGGCATTTGTTGTGTGAGTCGCCAGATGTGACGATATGACGTCATAACGATTTTAATTAGTTTGTCGACACGAGGCTTCCTTGTCTCTCTTTTCTTCGTCGTGGTTATTAATCAAACGCCTCTTTGTTTGCTCAACTTCGCTACATAAAAAGAGGCTCTCATAAGCGTTAGAATAAAAAAAAGAATGTTAGGACATGAAAGTAAACGTTTGAATAAAAAAAGGGAAAAATTCGATGTATAAAAGGGATCGTTTGTAGTAAAAAGGGTTCCTGTTTAAGGTAAGAAATGAACGTTAGGTTATGAAACTAAGCGTTTGAAGAAAAAATAGATAAAGAATGAGAACATGAAAGTGATTGGAAAAAAAAGTTATGTGAAAGAAAACTAAAAAAAAAAAGAGAGAGAGAAAAAATAAGATACAAGCAAATGTTTAGGAAAGATTTTAGGAAATATAAATAAACACTGAATAAAAAATGTCGACATGAAAATAAATTTTTGGAAAAAAACAAACAAATTTGGTACTGTTTGGCCGTTGTGTCGTCCCTATTGTACCCAGGGGCAGCTCACGTTGCTGTCACAGTCAGAAATGAGTACAATGGGTATCTGACAAGCCCCGTTGGGGGGGGGGGTGTATGATGGGGGAGTTTCTGGAGTGTACCGTGTCCCAAACAAAATAAAAAGAGCAAGTAAGATACCTTTCCAAACATGTGCGATACACACACAAACATACACGCGTACACGTACACACACACACACACACACACACACACACACACACACACACACACACACACACACACACACACACACACACACACACACACACACACACACATCTGCCACTACGGCGGTCCGGGTTCTAATCCTGCCCAGGGCTGAAATAATTTCAGTATCGCTGCGATGCGAGTTGTTACTCCAACTCTTGTGGACGTGGAGTTGGGGGAGTATGCGTGTAAAGTCATAGCATTACCCATAGATCGGTCATACGAGCTCTGAGCTCTCTTCCGGGAGGGAAATAGCTGTCGATCACGAGTCCAACACGTGATCCAAGACCATGGTGAATCACACACACACACACACACACACACACACACACACACACACACACACACACACACACACACACACACACACACACACACACCTCGTGGCGCTGTGGTTAGAGTTCTCGCCTGCCACTACGGCGGTCCGGGTTCGACTCCCGCCCAGGGCTGAAATAATTTCAGTATCTCTTTGCTGCGGGGTGTTACTCCAACTCTCGTGGGTGGGAAGTTGAGGGTATGTGTGCATGTATGGTCACAGTATTACCCATAGATCAGTTATCCGGGAGGTTAGTAACTGTCGATCACGAGTCCAACACGTGATCCAAGACCATGGTGAAACATGCGCGCGCACACACACGTTCATAAATATCTTTCGTTATATGTACACATCATGGCAGTAGGGTACATGAAAAGTAGACAAAAGATGGACAAATGTACCGTATATTTTCCAGATAATTTATATACAAGACTATAGAGTTCATCACGTGACTTGGGTAATGAGTCGCGGGCAATTTTCTATTTTAAGATAACAGACCAGATGATGACAACGCTACAGCGGCTATGTATCACAGATAATGCGAACTAGATAATTAAATCATAATGATTATTTATGTTTGTTCCTTCTTATTGGTGCTTCTTTGGTGAATAATGATATGGTGAAGAACTCAGGTAGGGAAGATGGACTCACGCAAGTTCCATCTGTCTTCGGGAAACAGATGGTCTTAGGAACAAGCAACCAGCTGTGTTTTGTTTGAAGTAACGCTTTCAGTCCCGCTGGGTGATTTTATTCAATGAAAGGAAAACCGCCTCTACTGCAAGAGGGCATAAGGGCTATTTTTCTTTTCCATGTGACCACTGAACCTCGCTGGTTGAGCGCGTTAGGGCGTCGTTACTTGCGAAGGTCGTGGGGATGGCGGTTCGAGTCCTGCCACCGGTGAAGTTCCATGCTACAAAGTCTTCTGTAAGGGGCACCGTCCTAGCCTTCCGATAGGGGGAGGGGGGGTTTGTGACGTTAAACTATATCATCATCACTGAAGCAGTTTATTGGTTTCAGTGCCGTTGCTAGACGATTTTATTCAACCAGGGGAAACGATAATCGTCTCTATGGTGAGATGATTTAAGGGTCATTTTCCTTCTGGAGCAAGAGATCGGTTGCAGTAATCACTATAATACACTTTGCAAGACTTTAAGAGTTGTCACAGGGCAAAGTCAACATAATCCCTTTCCTTGACATATGCCCTTTTTGCACGAAACGGGAGATTTGATTTAATGAAAAATTAGAATAATGAATGCTGTCACTTTTTTTTCTTTATTTCAAATTCCCCAATGGTGGGAGCTCATACTATACTTAATTTGAATAATTCCAAAGACTGTTTAATTGTTTTGAATCACATTTTAAATGACTTAAATCCTAAACGAGCATATTTTTTTCCTTTATGTCGGTTGCTTCATGGCTGTCAACTAATTTGCAATAAGATTGATGTTAGTTAGGTTTACTTGAAGTAAGGCATAGATGATAAGGAAACGGAAACGGACTATAAAGAAACGCAGAAGTTGGATGTACACGGTTACACGGAGTCATAGATAAATAAATTAATAGATAAATAAATAAATAGATAAATAAAGATTATAAGACCAACAGAAAAGTAAAAAAAAAAAAGTAAAAAAAAAAAAAAAGGGGGGGGGGAAGAGTGTTGTGATGACAAGAGACAAAGCATATGTAGGGAAGAAGAATTATAGATATAGAGGAAAGGGACAGGCAGACCGAAGTGGAGATGGAAGAACTGCTCTGGGGAATATCGGGAAGAAGAACAGCTGTCAGAGGACGACGTAAATGATCGGGATCGTTGGATGGTTGAGGGCGACATGTCCAAAGCATCGACGACCTGATTTTTATTTATTATTATTTATCTGTCAACTTATTATTTACTATTTATCTGTTTGTTTATCATTCAACTATACCTATGCATTTATTTATTTATTTTATTATAATTTATATTATTACGATTTTTATTTATCTATTTATCATTATTAGGAGGTGCTAAGATGGGAGGGAGGGTGGAGGGGTGTGGAGTGTTTTCAGAGATGGAATGGGTGGGGATTTTATGCCTTTTCCTTTTTGGCTACCTCCTTAGTAAGGGGGAAAAAGCCTTGGTATATGTATGTATGTATTATTATATACATATATATATATTTTTTGCATTCGGCCTATTTATGGACCAAAAGGTCTCCTCCCGGCATGCTCCTCTTTTGTAATCCTTTGACCTCACAAAGGAAAAGATACAAAAGAAAAAAGAGAAAGATTGATATGTAGAC
>NC_134820.1:17323228-17340728 GCF_046742065.1 Oratosquilla oratoria | reverse complement strand
TTTTTATTTGACCAAATGACAACACATCTTGTCATCAGAGTTTAAAGGGTTAACAAGTAATGATTCCTACGATAATACAGCTGATGTCAATCATTTTCCTTCATTTACCGCAGCAAGTCAACAAATATTGGGCATATAGAACTAGAAATCTATATGATGATATGGTTTAACGTCACAAACTCCCCCCCCACCCCTACCCCTTATCAGAAGGCTAGGATGGTGCCCCTCACAGAGGACTTTGTAACGTGGAATTTAATGAACCATGCCATTGGTTCAACTTCGCCGGTGGCAGGATTCGAACCACTAACTCCTCGACCTTCACCGTAGGATCATGTATGTGTAATTCACTATGGTCTTGCATCACGTATTGGACTCGTGATCGACAGGTTTTACCTTACTGGAAGAGAGCTCAGAGCTCATATATGACCGATCTGTGGGTAATCCTGTGACTTTACAACTACGCACACCCCGAACTCAATGCCCACGAGAATTGGAGTAACCTATCACTGCGCCACTGAGTGTGTGTGTGTGTGTGTGTGTGTGTGTGTGTGTGTGTGTGTGTGTGTGTTTGTGTGCGCATGCGTTTGCGTATACATTTATCACACATTTTTGAAGATGTGGATAATGAGCCCATCACCCAGGCCTAAGTATTTGTGTACAAAAATATCACTTATATAGTGAACTGAAATAATTCATTTCGACAACAAATAAGTATGAGGACTACCATGAGTTTTCTGAAATTGTTTTTACAAAAAAAAAAAAAAAAAATCCAAACTCTCTTGCGTCCAAACGAAAGCGCTACGGAGCAACGCGCTTTTTTTTTTTTTTTTTTTTTTTTTTTTTTTCTTTTTTTAAGTGGAATGTCACGCCCGTGGGAGCGACTTAAAAAAAAAAAAAAATAAAAAAAAATCACACCCAAGTTCACGAAGACTAGAAACAAAGGAAGCTTAAACAAACGATCTGATGGGTTAATCATATGCAAAGCCCCTAAGGGGGGAGGGACGTACGGGGGTGAGAGGAGAAGGGGGAAGGGGGGATAAGGGGAGGACTGAATCAAGCACGTGGGGGAAAAGGATTTGAATCGTGTCGTTGAGAGTGTTGAAATAACACTGTCGCCTTTATCCCCCGCGAGTATTGCTCTTTGCGTATTCCGCAAGGGGACGTTTGAGTACTTTAATGGTGTCGTTTTGTGGTCTGATAAATCCTCTTATTAAGAACGGCGCGCTTGTACTTTTTTATATTCTTATTTTCATTTATTTATTTTGTTTTACTTTTTTTATTTAATTTATTTTCTATTTCATTTTATTTTTATTTATTTATTTATTATTTTTATTTATTTATTTATTATTTTTATTTATTTATCTTATTTTATTTATTTTATATTATTTATTATTATTATTCTTTTTTTTTTGTGACACGCGCAGCTAGGAAGGTTGGAAATGGACATAGATAAGAGAAAAAGGTGCTGTTTATATTACTGAGATTCTATTTAAAGAGGAAATGTCTCATTCATATATACAACACAGGTCAAAGTGTGTCCTCTTGTCTAAATCTAAGAAGCCAAAAACGAAACTGGCACTGCTGAGGGTGTTACATTTTTGATAATAATAACAACAATATACTACAGAAACCACAGAAAAGGTAAAAACATAAAACAAAAATTATGTAATATTTCGTGAACGTTAAGATTGCAATAACATAAAACTGTAAGTTCAGATTAGTCTACTGTAATTATTACAACCACCTGAATACCCTATTTGGCTTAAAGTCAATATAGTTCATGAAGGCCGATGTTCCTTGGAAGCCGGGGTTCCCTAGGAGCCGGATTCCCAAGGAGCCGGAGATACATAGGAACCAGGTATCCTTAGGGGCCCGGGTTCTTCATGAGTCGGGGTTCCTTAAGAGCAGAGGATCTTTAGGGGCCCGGGTTTCTTATAAGACGAGGATCATTAGGAGCTTGGGTTCCTTAGGAGCCGGAGATCCTTAGGGGCCGGGTTACTTAGGGGCCAGGGATCCTTGAGAGCGGGAGTTCCATAGGAGCCGGGGATCCTCAAGAGCAAGGGATCCTGAGGGGCCGGGGTTCCTTTGGAGCCAGGGATCCTTAAGAGCCAGGGATCCTTAGGGGCCGGGGTTCCTTTGGAGCCGGGGATCCTTAAGAGCCAGGGATCCTGAGGGGCCGGGGTTCCTTTGGAGCCGGGGATCCTTAAGAGCCAGGGATCCTGAGGGGCCGGGGTTCCTTTGGAGCCGGGGATCCTTAGGAGCCGGGGATCCTCAAGAGCCAGGGATCCTGAGGGGCCGGGGTTCCTTTGGAGCCGGAGATCCTTAAGAGCCAGGGATCCTGAGGGGCCGGGGTTCCTTTGGAGCCGGGGATCCTTAGGAGCGGGAGTTCCTTTGGAGCCGGGGATCCTTAAGAGCCAGGGATCCTGAGGGGCCGGGGTTCCTTTGGAGCCGGGGATCCTTAAGAGCCAGGGATCCTGAGGGGCCGGGGTTCCTTTGGAGCCGGGGTTCCTTTGGAGCCGGGGATCCTTTGGAACCGGGGATCCTTTGGAGCCGGGGATCCTTAAGAGCCAGGGATCCTGAGGGGCCGGGGTTCCTTTGGAGCCGGGGATCCTTAAGAGCCAGGGATCCTGAGGGGCCGGGGTTCCTTTGGAGCCGAGGATCCTTAGGAGCCGGGGATCCTTAGGAGCCGGGGATCCTTAGGAGCCAGGGATCCTGAGGGGCCGGGGATCCTTTGGAGCGGGAGTTACTTAGGAGCGGGAGTTCCTTAGGAGCCGGGGATCCTTAAGAGCCAGGGATCCTGAGGGGCCGGGGTTCCTTTGGAGCCGGGGATACTTAAGAGCCAGGGATCCTTAGGGGCCGGGGTTCCTTTGGAGCCGGGGATCCTTAAGAGCCAGGGATCCTGAGGGGCCGGGGTTCCTTTGGAGCCGGGGTTCCTTTGGAGCGGGAGTTCCTTTGGAGCCGGGGATCCTTAAGAGCCAGGGATCCTGAGGGGCCGGGGTTCCTTTGGAGCCGGGGATCCTTAAGAGCCAGGGATCCTGAGGGGCCGGGGATCCTTATGAGCCAGGGATTCTGAGGGGGCGGGGTTCCATAGGAGCCGGGGATCCTTAAGAGCCAGGGATCCTGAGGGACCGGGGTTCCTTTGGAGCCGGGAATCCTTAAGAGCCAGGGATCCTGAGGGGCCGGGGATCCTTAAGAGCCAGGGATTCTGAGGGGGCGGGGTTCCATAGTAGCCGGGGTTCCTTAGGAGCTAGGGTTCTTTTAGTGGCCGGGGTTCCGTAGGAGCTGGAGTTTCTTTGGGGTAGAAGTTCCTTTGGGGCCGGGGTTCCTTTGAGCCCAGAGTTCCTTTTTTGGGGTGGGGCTTCTCTGAAGCCAGGGATAGTTTACTTTCGGGTATCATGAAGAGTGTAGGGGTTCTTATAGAACACCGGTTTTCTCTTAGGGTCGAACTTTCCTTTGGGGCCGGGATTCCTTTTGGGGATGGAGTTCCTTTTTGGGGTGCTTGTTCCTTTGAGTCCGGGGGTCCTTAGGGGTCCACTGGGTCCTGGGTTCCTTTCGGGGACGGTTTATCTCTTGGGGTTGGGTGTTCCTTAGGGGCCGGGGGGCACTTAGGAGTCGGGAATCATCTGTGGGTGGATCTGGGTTCGTCTGCCAAAGACCGTCGTTCTGCCCCAATTGGACTCCTCCGTCCTCCGTCCTCCGTCCTCCGTCCTCCAGTGGGTACAAACTGTTTAGGCAGATTTTTCGATATATAAATTTCTTGATTCAACTTTGAGAACCTCCGATTTTATACATGTACATATATATATATATATATGTATATATATATATATATATACATATATATATGTATATATATAATCAGCCGTCCTGAGTTCACTGCTGAACAAAGGCCTCCTTCATAGCATTCCATGATTCACACGACCGCGCCATCCTCTGCCAAGTCACTCCTGCGAACTTCTCTATCTCGTCTCTCCACCTTCTGTCTGGTCTCCCTCTTCCACTCATCGCTCATCAGTCGTTCGCGCTAACTTCCCTGCCCAACTCCACTTCCTCTCTTTTACCGCCTCCACAGTATCTTTCCCTTTAGTCTGTTCTCTCACCTAGCTTACTCTCGGTCTCTCAGTGTTATTCCCATCATTGATCTCTCCATTCTCCTCTGTGCTGTCCTTAGTTTTGTTTCCATCGCCTTCGTTAGTTTCAAAGTCTCAAACCCATAGATTATTGCTGGCAGAATGCATTGATTGTAAACTTTACGTTTCAAACATAAAGGTAGAGAGCCTCTCAGGATTTTTTTTATACTTACCAAACACTTTCCAACCAATTGTAATGCGTCTTTTTATTTCATTATCATGATATTTCGTCACTTTCACCATCTGCCCTAAATAATTATTCTTCAACTTCTTCAAGACTCTCACCATCAATTACAATCTCTTTACTTTGAACTTTCGTGTTGAACATTACATTTGGTTTTACTCTTATTAATTTTTAAACCTACTTTGAGACTTTCCTTGTTTAGGTCACTCAGCATATCTTGCGAGTCTTCTGCTCTTTCTGAAATAAGAATGATGTCATCCGCAAATTTTTGGTGGTTCAAATACTCGCTATTAATCTTTAACCTTTCTTTTCCCAACTCAGTCTTCTGAAAATATCTTCCAGGCAACCTGTTTGGGTGAAATTGTATCGCCTTGTCGTACTCCTTTCTCGATCTTGATCTTTTCTGTATTTTTATGTAGTCGAATTATAGCGGTACCTTTCGCATAGATCTTTTCTAAAACTCTTACAATCTGTTCGTTTGTACCCTGTTTGCGTAGCGAGTTTAGTAATGCTATTTGTTCTACCGAGTCAAAGGCTTTCTCGTTATCTACAAAAGCTAAACACAGAGGTATGTTGTATTCTGTCGTTTTCTCGATTAGTTGGTTTATTGCCTGCAAATGGTCTAGAGTCGAATATCCGCTCCTAAAGCCTGCTTGTTCTCTCGGTTGGTTTCCATCTAAAACTTGATGTTGCTCTTTATACTTTTCATTTCGTCTAAACCCAGACAATTTCCTTCGTCTTATGAAACAACATAGTGATTTTATTATGGAATACTACCACTCCAAACCAGGTTTAAGGAGGTTCTTGAAAACTGTGTTTCTTGTAGTAAAGTAGCATAGCCACTAGTCTCTGTAACCAGACATATAGGTAATGCTACACTACCTAGACCAGATTACTAAGGATACTCATGTCAATAGAGCTTAAGAAACGCTGAGCTTGATGGGCAGCATTAAAGATATACAAAAATTGACAATAAAAGACTCTATCTATCTATCTATCTCTCTACCTCTCTCCCCCTCTCCCCCTATCTCCCTTCCTCCCTCCCTCTCTCTCTCTCTCTCTCTCTCTCTCTCTCTCTCTCTCTCTCTCTCTCTCTCTCTCTCTCTATCTATCTCTCTCTCTCTATCTATCTATCTATCTCTCTCTCTCTTTTGCTGGAAAGCCTCGACAATAAAAGAATTAGAATTGAAAGAGGGAATCGTTAAGAGGTGATTGATGAGAGCGCGAAGCAGCTTGTCCGAGAGGGACCAGAGGGGAAATGTTTGCAGACTTGGTCACGTACTTTTGTTTTATATAAAAAAAAAAAAAAAAAAAAAATTGAGGAGGAAAGTCACGAGCACGATTGGCCCTAGCCACACTTGCAGTATCTTAGATCTAACAATGTCTAACGAATTTATCTAAATAGGAAGTGAGTCTAGGAGCTACTGGCTCAGAACCAACTCATCTTACTCTTTTATTCTTGTATCTAAATTTGAAGATATTGTTGTCGCAACTTCCATGTTGAACTCCTTAAACCCTTTGTCAAAACAAATTTTAACTCCGAATGGCTTGGTATTGTGACGCCTCTACGGACCAGAGCAACGCAACACTGTCTTATGATTTGAGACTAATTTCCATTCCATTAGAATAAAGCTGACAACTTTTAACTCTAAACATCCTTTCCAGCGCACTAACTGTACTAACGTAACTAACAATGTCCTAGTGTGGGCCTTATGGTCTCTTGCAGTCTCTTTCATTCTTATGTTATTATGTTCTTATGTCCTCAAAAACTTCTGTTTCCTAACTCTACGACTCCAAGTCTTTGGAGTGATTTTGTCCACAAGGATAATGTGTACAGGTTAGTACGTGTATTCTAATCAAAGTTTAATGAAAGGTTCGTGTCCCTTTTCGTAACTACATTTCACACTGTAGAAATACACGACGTAGATTCTCCAGGAATCTACGTTCACCTACGACTGTCGCTCCCGGCTCCGGTCTGATTCTTTATGCAGAATAAAATGCTGTGTCACCTCCTGGAGAGGGGAGTTAACATTTTTACATTTTTTAGGTTATTATTACAAATGGAAGGTCCAGAAAGGTTTGATGCTATAATAGTTTTGGACATATTATATGTCGTTTCTTGTGACAATGAGAAATAAATTGACGCAGCCCGAAGGGACGGAGAGGGGGGTCGCCGAATTAATGAAGCGGCCTTGCTGTGGATGTGCTGTGTCTTGCGACACTGCTTCTGACCCAGGGCAGTGGACAAGATGCAGGGATGACCCGTCATCCAGGAGGTGCCAAGATAAGAGGGAAGAAAGAGGGTAGAGGGGAATGGAGTATGTAGGGGATGGAATAGGAGGGAGTGGATTCTATGCCTTTTTCTTATGACTTAATTTGTGTTCAGGTTTGTATGGGGATATGGTGTATATTGTGTTTTGAGGTATGTTCATTGGCTACTAGATCTTATCATGCCCTGATCATGTGATGGATGGTCGCCCAAGACCGTGGATGCATGTGTGTTCGTATGTGTGTTATGATGTAGTTGTCCGTGGGTGATGTTACAATGTGTAAGGTCACAATAGAGGCGCTGGTTATCGTTGACGAAACACGCTCTGGATGACGAACTTGGTCTGGTTGTCGTCAGGCGATTTTATTCAATTGAAGTTAAAACCTCGACTTGAATTATTTAGTAGAATTTCAAAGGAAGAGCTTTTAAAGGAAAAAACTTTTCTTCGAAGTTTGTTGAAGTAATGGTTATTGATTGGTTGTTAAAGACATGCAGATTAGTACTGGGACATGGGATGGGCGAGTGTGGAGGGGCGAGGGGTGGTGAGGGGGCGAGAGGGTGGTGAGGGGGCGAGGGGATGGTGAGGGGGTGAGGTGGTGTTGAGGGGTCGAGGGGATGGTGAGGGGGCGAGGGGACGGTGGAGGGTCGAGGGGGTGTTGAGGGGGCGAGGGGACGGTGAAGGGGCGAGGATGCGGTGAAGGGGTGAGGGGGTGGTGAGGGGGTGAGGGAGCGGTGAAGGGGCGAGGAGGTGTTGAGGGGGCGAGGAGGTGTTGAGGTGGCGAGGGGGTGGTGAGGGGGGTGAAGGGAGAGGCGAGTGTGGGGGGGGCGAGGGGGCGGTGAAGGGGTGAGAGGGTGTTGAGGGGGCGAGGGGGTGCTGAGGGGGCGAGGGGGCGGTGAGGAGGCGAGGGGAGGGAAGGGATTAAGTCACCGTGCGTCAGGGAAAGGCGAGGGGTTCACCTTTCCCTGGCTGCCAATCAGGGCTGATCTACTACTCACGAACAACGATGGGGCAGGAGGAGAGTTCTATTTAACTTATTTACAATATACAGAATATAAGCTATGCTCGTGGAGACCCGTCTCTGTTCTTTTAATGGTGTGTGAGTGTGTGCGTGCATATGTATGTGTGTGTGTGTGTGTGCCTGTGTTTGTGCATGAATGTGTATATGAGTGAGTCTGTGTGTGCACATGTATGTGCGTGTATGTGTGTGTGTGTGTATGTATGTATGTGTGTGTGTTTGTGTGTGTGTGTGTGTGTGTGTGTGTGTGTGTGTGTGTGTGTGTGTGTGTGTGTGTGTGTGTGTGTGTGTCCGTCCGTGTTTGTTTGCGTGCCGGGCTAGAAAGAGGGGAAGAAAGGTTTGAAGATTTTATATTAAGTCTGGGATTGAAGCAGTGTTAAGCCGTGGAGCTAAAAGCTGGTCCAATGTATATGGAGATGAAGCGGCAGGGCCACTGAAAAATTGAGACCTCGATAGAAAAAAAATATGTTGACAGATAGGTAGATATAGAGAAAAGAAAGAGAGGGAGAGAGAGGTGAGAGAGAGAGAGAGAGAGAGAGAGAGAGAGAGAGAGAGAGAGAGAGAGAGAGAGAGACCCTGACACACCTGAGAAATTCTGACATATCTGATAGACCCTGACGTACCCTGAGACACATCAAGAGACCCTTGGAATCTCTGAAAGACTCTGGAAGACCTTAAGAGGTCTTAGGAGACAGAGAGAGCTCAAAGAAACCCTCAGAAACCTTGAAAGATCGTAAAAGACCCTAAGAGAACCTTGAAGACCCCAAGAAACCCTAAAAACACTGAGAAATCCTCAGAAACCTTGAGAGACTGTAATATGTCCTAAGAGAACCTTGAAGACCCCAAGAGACCCTAAAAACACTGAGAAATACTCAGAAACCTTGAGAGACCCTGAAAGGTCCTAAGAGAACATTGAAGACCCTTAGAGACCCTAAAAACACTAAGAAATCCTTAGAAACCTTGGGAGCTCCTCACGGACCCTGAGAGACCCCCAAAGACCTTCAAAAACCTTGAGGGACCCTAAGTCTCCGCCCCTTCCATTAGGGTATGAGTTCGATGACCAGGAAGACTTCGGAGTCGCTGAGTAGGTGTGGGAGGGGGACCGTCGGCCTTCACAATAGGACACAAAGGCTCCCGAAAACCGTCTTACAAAGGTGGTCGTTGCAGGAATGCAGTGGCGAGTGTTACAAAGGCTGGACGGCCACAGAGCCAGCAGAGGTACAAAGGGGATATTGTGTACAAAGAGAAAGGACACTGTCCTTTTTTTTTTTTTTTTTTTTTTTTTTTTTTTTTTTTTTTTTTTTTTTTTTTTTTTTTTTTTTTTTTTTTTTTTTTTTTTTTTTTTTTTTTTTTTTTTTTTTTTTTAGCGGGTGGGGGAAGGTAGTGTGTGTGTGATGTAGATGATGGATTGGGCACAGAAGTCTGGACAAGTTCCCAACGAATTTGCAGTTTAGTAAAACTTTAGTTTTAAAGTAACTAGTCTATACAAAAAAGTGAGTGTATCATAATTTATATTCTGCAAGGAAATTAGAAATTGAATGTTTGATTTCCTGAGGGATGGCGCGGGTTTCGTCTTGTCTGGATCGCGGGGCGGGAGAAAGGCGACATGACGTCACACAAAATTAAGTTTAAAAATTGACTGTGGAAGCGAAAGAATTACTTCACAGATCTGTTGAGCCTTTTTCGTAGTTTTCGTTCATACATGATGCGTTTCACTGAAGCAAATGGTGATGGTGATGATAATGATAATGGTGATGATGATGGTGGTGGTGGTGACGATGATGAATATGATAATGATAATGTTGGTGATGATGGTGATGGTGATGACGATGATGATGATGATGATGGTGATGGTGATGACGATGATGATTGTGGTGGTGGTGTTGACGATGATGAGTATGATAATGGTAATGTTGATGATGATGATGATAGACGACGATAATGATAGTGACTGTTAAAATGTAAAGGAAAGGAAAAACACGAGAAAAAATAGTTGGAAGAAGAAGAAAGGAGGGGAAGGAAGTGGAAGAAGCAGATGACGATGACAGTGATGGAAAATATAACATAGAGGAAGATTATTTTTTTCCCTGAGTGGAAAAAAATTAGCAAGCAGATTGACCTATGGTTTGTTGACTGACTGGTTGATTTATTGACTGACTGATTGATTGAGAAGGGAATCATTAGTATAAAGCATGACACGATCAATCAAAGAAGATTCCATTAGGTCGAAAATCACATATCATAAGCCAGAACAATGTTCTTAAAGGACCTCAATGTTCTTCAAGATATATACAGTACAAAAACACAGTGACATCAACAGAAGCACCATAGTACAATACAATCGATACAGTACGATACAGTACATTACAATACAATGCAATAGAAAACTATAATACAATTTAATACAGTACACTGCAATATGATACAATACGATATGATACATTACAACACATCACATTGTAATACAATACAGGATGTACAATGCAATATACAATGTAATACAATGCAATGTAATACAATATAATCCAGTACAATACATCTTAACACAATACAACGTAATACAGTGTAATACAGTACATAGCAATACAGCACAATACAGTAGTATATGATACAATACAATACTTTATTGCGAATGAGACCCGCCCATACAGTAGCATAGACCAATGTTTCCCAACCTTTTTTGGCTGCGACCCTAAATCCACTCTTAGTCTGGAGTCGCGACCCTAATTGTAATAATAAATTCAACCATTTCATGTTATATTTCTACGTACTTGCATAATGTTTATAAACTTTCGTTTTTATAGTTCAGTTTATATTTACTAGCACAATGAATTTAAATACATTTGAAACTTGAATGAAAAAAAAAAGTTAAAAAAGACCCATTGGCGACCCTCAAAAACACCCTCGCGACCCTAGTTTGGGTCGCGACCCTTGGGTTGGGAACGACTGCCCTAAACATTGGGACCGCTTGATACCTGTTGACTAACTCCATATTTTCCTCGAAGCTAAGATCCGCTTCTGAAAAAACACAAACCCGGGAAGAAAATTCGAGGACTCTTTGGCCATTGATGCCACAGTCTTTCCTTTAAGAAAAACAGTTCTTCGTGGTATATGGAGGTCTCGAGGTGGGAGATTGGAACTATCCGCAGCGAGAAATGGACGGAGAAAGGATAGGTGATCATTCTGTGTTGAGAAAGTTTTTGAACCGCTAGGTCTACAAGACCACCTTGGTCTTTGGATCACGTGTTGGACTCGTGATCGACAGCTATTTCCCTCCCGGAAGAGAGCTCAGAGCTCGTATGACCGATCTATGGGTAATGCTATGACCTTTCACACACACACACACCCAACTCCCCGCCCACGAGAGTCAGAGTAACGACCCGAAGCACAGCGATACCGAAATAATTTCGGCCCTGGGCAGGATTCGAACTGGGTACTGCGAGCACTATCGTACTTCCCAGTCCAGCGCTCTACCAACTGTGCCACCAGCGGTCTTCAACGTGTGGTCCATGGTCCAGTGGACCCCAAATGAGTCATATGGTCCCCTAAGTGAAGCTACAAGCCGGAAATTAGTGGAAGTTAGCGCATGCTTAGTGATATAATTCAGTGTTAAAATGGTCGTCTCCAGGGGACTAAAGAACAGTAATTCATAAGTAAAGGGGATACACAAGGAACCGAGTTGAGAGTTCTGTGCTAGGCTGATGGCTTGTTAATGGCAACCGTTCATTTCAAGGATTCGGAACCGAAACTGATAAGTCCTCATTCAAGTCTTCCAAAACACCTCAGCCAAATTCATGAACTTGTCCAAAAAACAAATAAAATCTTAAAATGCAGTCAATACTTATGACCGAAAAACCTGAATTAAGCATTACAAAGACCCTTGGCAAACGTGTAAAGAGTGACGAGAAGTGAAAGAGATTCTTGGGCTGATCTGTTCAGGTGTGACAGAGGTCAGAACAATGCTCAGGTGATGTACAGCTGCACAGAAAACTATCGTTAGTAGGGGTGTCGAAACATTCGCTAATGAACATAACCTTATGATACCGAAGGGTTGGTATTTCTGGGGTTCGAATTGTTCGAATTCCTTCTGAATGAATATGAATCGAATAATAGTTCCGGAGTTCATATGGATTCACTATGACATGATAATCTTATTTCCGATGGAGACTTCAACTTGTCTCAAATAGTTTCGTTGTTTTGTGTCAAAATGATTAGCGTGATTTACTAACGATAGTTTTCTGTGTAGCTGTACAACCAGAAACCCGGATCTAGGAAAGGGGATGGACGTGGGGATCGGGCGTAGGTTTTCCGAGAGGGTCAACGGGTAGGCACAACGGATGAAAAATGAAGTTATATATAGTTCGACCTTTTCTACAAAAGGTCCTTTCATAACATAAGGTATAATTTTTTTAAAGGTAGTGTTTACGTCCCGTTGACTCAAACACTACGGCAGAAAACTTTTCAGATCTGAATTTGTTCATATTTCGCTTTTTTATTGACACCAAGCGGGGAAAATATCGAATATACTATATATGTTTCCATTGGACACGAAAAAGGTGACACACAAAGCCCCTTCTCCCATGGGTAGCATTTAGCCCAAACAATATCTGACACAGACATCGAAGTCATCCAACCCCGGTAGCATGTGTTGCCAGGGCAAATCGACGCCAAAAAACACGTTGCGTTGACACGGGAAACATCGTCAGGACACAACGTAAAGCTCACGCAGAGAGAACCACGATGCAAATGCACCTGATGTAGGCGATACGTATTGCAAATATACATTGGAACTCCTCTCCCCCAGGGAGTGTGAAATGTATATACTCTCCTGGAGTGATACAAGCACTACTAACACACAGAGAGAGACAAGCCCTGGAAATGCATTGAAACCAGAATGTCGTGGAAACAATTGGAAAAACGGTGCAGATGTCGAGGTTCTGGGTTCTAAACAAGGTTGCATAACAATTGTTTGAACGTCCCATTATGCTTTACCAGCTTTCAAAACATGGTGGGACCCTGTTGACACTCAAAACACTTCATTGGGAGATGAACGTGCGAAACAATCAACCCTACTGTCAAAAAAAAAAAAAAAAAAGGCACAACCAACGAGCAAGAAAAATTATTTAATACGTTGAACAGCAAGAGATCCTCTCTCTCACAATCTCTCTCTCTCTCTCTCTCTCTCTCTCTCTCTCTCTCTCTCTCTCTCTCTCTCTCTCTCTCTCTCTTACCCCTCTTTATCTCTTTCTTTCCCCCTCTCTTTCCCTTCCTCTCTCTCTCTCTCTTTCCCTCCTCTCTCTAACCTCCCCTCCCCTCCTCTCTCATTCCACCATCTCTCTCTCTCTCTCTCTCTCTCTCTCTTTCTCTCTTTCTCTTTCTCTCTCCCTTCCCCCTCTTTATCTCTTTCTTTCCCCCCTCTCTCTCTCTCTCTCTCTCTCTTTCTCTCTCTCCCTTTCCCCTCTTTATCTCTTTCTTTCCTTTCTCTCTCTCTCTCTGCCCCTCCCCCTCTCTCTCACTTCCCCTTCCCCTCTCTCATTCCACCCCCTATCTCTCTCTCTCTCCTTTCTCTTTTTCTCTCTCTCTCTCTCTCTCTCTCTCTCTCTCTCTCTCTCTCTCTCTCTCTCTCTCTCTCTCTCTCTCTCTCTCTCTCTCTCTCTCTCTCACTCATTCAGCTTTTGCATGAATACTTGGTTCCTTTCACATGCCCCCGCCATTATGTCCTCCTTCTGGGACTCGCTGAAAACTATAAGTGTTTGATCTCAAAGTCAAGACATCTTATGCGGAGTTCCTGTACGAGCTGGGATATTGTATACCCAGAAATATTCCAGCCGGAAGTGGAACAAAGGCGATCGGGAGTCGAGGATTTTAATTTTTCATCGAATGCGCCGGCATTGCTTAAGGATTACTTGGGTTCAGAGAGCGTCGCTGCTCACGCCATGTGTTCGTCACTCAGTCGCAGTATTTCCTTTTTCGTCTGAAATGTTTTCAAAAGGTGAAGTTGAAGTAGTTTCGCCATTTTGAATGATAGGAGGTAGTCACGTTACTGCTTAGATACCCTTTATTCACCTGTTAAGGATGAGAGATTTGAATTATGTTAATGATATCAGTCTCGGGTTAACCCCGAAAAAAATTCATGGCGTTGTCAGTGTTAAAAGTGACAAGAGTATAGTAAAAAAAAAAGAGAAAAAAGAAAAAAAAAAAAAAAAAAGCCAAGAGAAAGAGTGGATTTCCAAAAGAAAACAAAAGAAAAATTGAAAGATAAAGAAAAGCGGTGTAAGACGCGAAATAGAATTCTGAAGATATAAGGAATACGTGAATGGAAAGAAGTTGAAAAGGAAGTGTAAAAGAAACGGATATAGAAAAGACGACAGAAAATACAAAAACAAAATTAAGAAAGTGAAGAGAATGTTAAAGGTGAGGAGGAAGAAATAGTAAAGATATCTAAACCTTTTAAAGAAAATATAAATAACTCTGATTCCAAGTGAACGTACAAAACAAAGATAACGAAGTAAAAGAATGGATAAAAGCAAGAATGGAATACAATGGTGACACAAAATGAGGAATAGGAGAAAATAATGCTTGTGTTGTTTTAATGCAATATCAAACGTGCAAAAGCAACAAGCTGAGCTAACGACAATTTTAGTGTGAATGATTGAGAGAAATCTGAAAAAAGTTAAAATAAAAATGAGGATAATTGAGAGGTTAGTGACTCTAGTGGGCCTTGGCGAAGTCTCCGAAGTGTGAGTGGGACATCAGGAGAAACACTGAAGAGGAGAAAGAGAAGAGGAGGAGAAGACCTGGAGGACGAGTCTCCGAGGATCTTCGTGAGATACACAAGGAAGAGAAGGTGGCGATGCATTGTGCCCAAGTCTCCAAAGGAAAAGGAGACAAGAATCGTGGAGATAAAGCTTACTGAGTGTCTCCGGAGAGGTGTACGTGCAGTGGAGAACCAACAGGGAGAAAAGAGATAAGGAGACATGGTAGACGAATGGAATAGGATGGTCTTGGGCAAGGAAAAGAATCCACAGGACTGATACGTACACATGACCAAACAAATGAAACGTATAATGATGTTGAGAGGGAGATGAGAATACCGTTCATAGATTTTGAAAACATATATGACTAAGTGTTTAGAACCTTAAAAGAACAATCTATAATGTAATACAGATATCTGGAGCAGAAAATATTAATAAAGATCACTATGAATGCATATGATGAAGTACATGATAAGGTTTATAGACAGTTAAAAGAGTGCTAAGGATAAAGGTAGTGTTGAAGTAGGGTTGCATAATGTTGCCGTGATTGTTCAGTACACACATACCTGGAGTTACGGGAAAGTGTAGGTAAATGGCAGAGTAGAGTTGGATGGTTTGGAGTAAAGGTAATGGGGATTTAATGATAATTAGCAATGTTTCTCAACTTTTCAAGCTTTGTGGATCCCTTGCGTCCACTTAGATATTCAGGAGACCCCTTGATATGGAATTAGATAGGATAGAGTCACTTTTACTAAGCATTTAATGATAGAAACATTATGGTATTATACAAATCGTCGCCACATTCTGAGTGACGTAACTAGCCAAGGAAAAACAAAAATAGAAAATAATATCTCGATTAAGACACATTTTGTAATCATGAATTTTATATATATATATATATATATATATATATATATATATATATATATATATAAACTGAGCCATAACCTTGAGGTCAGCGGAGCCCGGGTTAAGAAACACTGGTCTATAGTTCACCTGCGCTTCTGTCCTCGTCCATCTCGCGCCTTAAAGGAAGTGGTAGGCAGAAAGTTGATCACATGTTTGTACATACATACATATACCAAAGGCTTTTTCCCCATACACGGGGGATAGCCAAAAAAAAAAAAAAAAAAGCATAGAAACCTCTCGCACCCATTCCATTTCCTATATATTCTACTCCCCTCCACACACATGTTTGTGTACGATATAATACTGGTGGAAGACCGAGAAGAGAAAGATGGTAATAACGTGTGAACAAAAATGTAAACGGGGAGAAAAGGGGGGATGAAAAATTGACCACAAAACAAGCGAAATGAAAGTGATTTGGAAAAGATAGAAACATGTAAATACTAAAAGATAGATTTGGCAATGGATTGAATAATGGAGAACGATGTGGAACGAAGGTGTGCATCTATTTTGGGACGGGATGAATGGACAACTTCAGAGATATCAAGAACCATAATAGTAATAATAATGAAATATAATGATAATGATAATAACAATAGCAGTGGTTATAATAGTGATAATACTAATATTATTATACTAAAAAGCCTTTTCTTCTTTATAATGGAAGTGGATAAGTTAAAACATGCACACTCACTCTACACCCGCTCCACACCCATTCTTTGTCCGTCTCATCTTAACTCAGAGATTTCAGGGATAAGGAGTGAATATTGGCTAGTAGATTTAGTGCCGTCGTATGGGACTGAGTTAGGGACGCTGTGAGTCAATATATGGTAAAAGGTGAAAGTAGAGTAGATGAACACCTCTAAGTTTGTGTGTGTGTGCATGAGTTTGTGTGTGTGTGTGTGTGTGTGTGTGTGTGTGCATGAGTTTGTGTGTGTGTGTGTATGAGTTTGTGTGTGTGTGTGTGTGTGCATGAGTTTGTGTGTGTGTATGAGTTTGTGTGTGTGTGTGTTTGTGTGTGTGTGTGTATGCGTGCGTGTTGAAAGAAAACGAATAAGACACTGGATAGAGTTATATATGAAATATGCATATCTGCATAAAGGTAGCAAACGTTGAGATGATACTATTGGGGATTCTTCATCAAGGAAAGAGAGAACAGAGCCTTTCTTTCTGGGGTGTTATGGTCATGCAAAGAAAATGGAGAACCCCAGACAGATAAAGAGAGTAAATGAATCAAAGGTGTGGGGGGAGGAAGAGTAGGAGCGACCGAGAAGGAATGCGAACGAAGTAGTGCGTTAAAAGGACGTTAATGAATGATGATGCAGGACCTTTTGTCAAAAATAACCAATGCTTTATTCCTTTGGAATACAATTGCAGCAAAGAGGTGGAGTGATAGAAGTGGCAAAGAAGAGTTGAAGATAGAAGAACGGAGGAATATAAGAGGTTAAGGTTGATCACTGAGCCATCAGCAAAAATGAGAAGAGTGGAGGAGATACACGTTATGAAGGAAGCAAGTAAAGACCTGATATCAGAGGAGGGAAACTGAAGTGGTACTTTAGTGAGTTGGAAGGGCAGGAACGCATAGTTTATGAGAAACGCAGAAGTATTTTGATTAAACAAAAGACTCGATTTTGTTTGGTTACTCGTATGGATATCATATTTTTTATACTTCTTGTTTAACACAAAAGTAAAATTAAACACCACTTCTTAATATTTTTACTTTTTTAAGGGTTCGGGTCGGGTTGAATGTTCATCAAACTCCATTCATTGTGAAAAGATACAATGGAAATTGCGATCTCGTAAACACACACTTACACACACACGCACACACACACACACACACGTACACGCACGGCGGTCCAAGACTAAAATAATTTCAGTATCGCTGCGCTGCGAGTCGTTACTCCAACTCTCGTGGGCGGGGAGTTGGGGTGTGTGTGTGTGCATGTAAGGTCACAGCATTACCCATAGATCGGTCATATATGAGCTCTGAGCTCTCTTCCGGGAGGGAAATAGCTGTCGATGACGAGTCCAACACGTGATCCAAGACCATGGTGAATCACACACACGCATACACACACATAAAGTCCTACATACACGGATGAGAGCAAAGGAAAATGGCGAATGGATAAAGAGAGTGAGCTCGTAGGAGCACGTGGTCGGGATGCCGAACAAGCGAAAATGTGCGCGGATAACAGGGCGAGTTGATGAAGAATGTATAGACTAAGCCTGTTATGTAC
>NC_134820.1:17315728-17318228 GCF_046742065.1 Oratosquilla oratoria | reverse complement strand
TGTGTGTGTGCGCGCGCGTGTGTGCATTACCCATAGATCGGACTATGAGCCCTGAGCTCTCATCCGGGAGGGTACCAGATGCAGGTCACGAGTCCAACACGTGATCCAAAACAGTAGTGAAATACAAACACACAAACGCTCCCAACTACACAAAGCCGTATATTCTGAGTTGCACGCTACTTCAAAGCCATGCAACAATGACCTACCTCACCTTGTCTCTCATCCCTCCACTTCCTTTCCCCTCCCTTCCCTTCTCTTACAATCCCTTCCCTTCCGTTCCCTTCCCTACCCTGCCCTTCCCTTCTCTTCCCTGCCCTTCCCTTCTCTTCCCTCCCATTCCCTCCCCTCACCTCCCCTTCCCTCCCCTTCCCTCCCCTTCCCTCCCCTCCCCTTCCCTCGTCTCCCCTTCCCTTCTCCTCCCTCCCCTTCCAATCTCTTCCCACTTTAATTCCCTTCCCTTCCCTTCCCTTCCAATCCCTTCTCTTCCCTCCCCTTCCCTCGTCTCCCCTTCCCTTCTCTTCCCTCCCCTTCCAACCTCTTTCCTCCCCTTCACTTCCTTTCCCTTCCCTTCCCTTCCCTTCCCTCCCCTTTCCCTCCCTCCCCTTCCCTCGTCTCCCCTTCCCTTCTCTTCCCTCCCCTTCCAATCTCTTCCCTACTCTTCACTTTCTTTCTTTTCCCTTCCCTTCCCGTCCCCTCCCTTCCCTTCCAGTCCCTTCTCTTCCCTTCCCTTCCCTTCCCTTCCCTTTCCAACTGGTCTTTGGGCTCATATAATTATCCCTTCCGTCACTCTCCTCCGTTCCCTGCCAATATTTCCACCTCATTGCTTATCCTATTCTTCTCACATATTTTGGTTATGTTTTCTTCTCTGGCCAAAGTTTGAAGTCTCCTCTTTCTTCGAAGAATCCAATTTTCATAAGATTTTTTGCCTTTGTATATCTCTGACATGACTTGGTATCTCACGCAAACGATCGTAATGTTTTATTTGTTATCTTATTTTTTTTATCAATTTTTGCTTTCCGCCTTCACTTCTTCTCACGTCTTTCTTCGTCAATTTTTATTGACGTTTGAAAGTTGAGGTATTTCTGTAAAATGATTGAAATTTATCTAAGTTTAGACAAAATGAAAAATACTTCGATTTATCAAAATCGTCACGACGGCTGTCATCGGCCCAATCCGTCACAATGATGGCGTCCTTTATACTTTTTGTTCTGGCTTACCCCCAGATGATTTGATCCAGCCGATTGAGCACCTCGTATTGAAAGTGTTAAGACTCGGGCAATCATTTGAAGGATTTATTATGGCTAACGGTAGACAATCCCATTCAGCTAAAGCAATATTTCTTAATATTTTTCACTGCCCGTACTCTTTGATATTTCAGAAAATATTCTCGTATCACCATCCAATACAAATACAATGCAAAAATATGAAAAGGATTATTGATACAAACCTTTATTTGCTTTTTCATAGTAAACATACAGTACCATTGGACTGGCTATCATGTCTCGTACCCCCCAGGTTTAAGGTTTCGTATCTCTTGGGGGTACAAGTACACCATGTTAACCCTTTAAACTCCGATGACAAGAATCTTGTCATTTGGTCAAATAAAACAAAAAATCATAAAACACCAAAATGTTTGATCAAACACCAGAAAAGTAAGACGTCAGTCCTCGCGCGGTCAAGCCGCATCAGATGATATTCGGATGTACGGGCCGGCGCGAGGCCTACCATATCCGGTTTTTCGTATCTACACCACAAGCGGCTGACATGAGTTGAATGGGTTAAGAACCACCGAGCTAAAGCCAGGGGGTTCTCGGTCTGTTTTTTCACGTATCACTTGTGCTTATGCGTTTCTGTTCCTTGACTACCTGGTGAAGAATACTTCAGGTATTGAATGGAATCATACTGCATCCACTAAGCTTCTACCACTAGATTTCGGATTCTAGATTTCTCCTTCTGTGGTCTACTAGGTGGTGCATTGGTTAAGGATCACTTAGATGAAGGGCAGACTTTATTTTGAAAGGGTCACCATTTGGGTTTGGGTTCAAATTGGGGATGTTTTATTCCGGTGTGAGTAAGAATTCGATTTCTCTGTTTCTACCTGATGTATCTTTCAATATCTGCCTATCTATCCATCTACCTATTTCTATCCCTGTCTCTCTCTGTCTGTCATCTTTTTTTTAACTAAATAGTTCTCCCTTTGTTTCTACTTTTCTCAAGAATGGTGGGGAGGGTGGGTAGAAGCAGGGGAAGACTTCAGCTTGATGATAAAGCGGTCAAGGATGTCCCTTGATGACGGAAAGCAAGTGTGTGGAGGGTTTTGCTGTTGGTATACAATATTTTACATTCTTTGTACTATACATATATATCCTTGTTACGGGATATACAGAAACATTTTTTATTACATTTACAAGAAAAATTAAATTGTTGGAGTGAAAGCATACATATATAAAAATATAGAATAAATACGAGTACCGTGTTAAAGGGTGACCATAGTCTTGAC
>NC_134820.1:17308228-17310728 GCF_046742065.1 Oratosquilla oratoria | reverse complement strand
TCAACATGGAATTATTCCAGTAATGTCATAATCAAACTAGAAATGTTCCAGTGTCGTCATAATCAGCCTGGAATTACTCCAACGACGTCATATTCAATCGGGTATTATTCCAGTGACGTCATAGTCAAATTGGAATTATTCCAGTGACGTCATATTCGGACTGGAATGATTCCGGTGACGTCATACTTGGACTGGAATTATTCTAGTGACGTTTACTACCGGGGGAGGGGCGGGGGGGAGTGGTGCCATGGAGAGGAATTAAAACATAACATAACATAAGAACATAAGAATGAAGGAGACTGCAAGAGACCATAAGGCCTACACTAGGCAGCTCCGTATCCATCACCACCTGTCATCCCCTTCCATAAAGCTGTCTAATCGTTTCTTAAAACAACTGATAGTTTCAGCGCTTACTACATGGTTACTAAGTTTATTCCATTCGTCGACCACCCTATTAGTAAAGCAATTCTTGCTTATTTCCTTTTTCAACCTAAATTTGTCCAGTTTGTAACTATTACTGCGAGTCTTGCCCTGTTGTTTTAATATGATGACCTGGCGGCAGTCAAAGTATAAGGAAAAGGACCACCAGACAAGATCCTTGTTCCCTGTGGAGCCAAAACGGAGAGATGAAGGAAATTCCTTGGCGCCGGCGACAACGGAAGGAAGAGTGACACCCGAAAGCCAATCAACCCGAGCCTCCTTCCTCCCTTCCTCCCTTCCTCTCTTCCTCCCTTCCTTTCTTCCTTCCATCTTTCTTTTAGGCCTTCCTTCCTTTTCCCCTTCCTTCCTTCTTTCCCTCCTCCCTTCCTCCTTTCCTTCTTTCCTCCCTTTCTTCCTTCCTTCTTTCTTTTAGTCCTTCCCTCCTTTTTCCCTTCCTTCCTTCTTTCTCTCTTGAGACCTTCTTTCCTTTCCTTTCCTTTCTTCTTTCCTTTAGTCCTTTCTTCCTTTTTCCTTTCCTTCCTTCCTTACCTCCTCCTTTCTTTCCTTTTTTGTTTCCTTTCTTCCTTCTTCCCTCCCTTCCTCCCTTCCTTTCTTCCTTTCTTCCTTCCTTTCTTCCTTCCTTCTCCCCTTCCTTCCTTTTCCCCTTCCTTCCTTTTTCTTTTCCTTCCTTCTTTCTTTAGTCCTTCTTTCATTTTTCCTTCCTTTCTTCCTTCTTCCCTTCCTTCTTCCCTTCCTTTCTTCCTTTCTTCTTCCCTTCCTTCCTTCCTTCCTCCCTTCCTTCCTTCCTTCCTTCCTTTCTTCTTTCCTTCCTTCCATCCTTCCTTCCTTCCTTCCATCCTTCTTCCCTTCCTTCCTTCCTTCCTTTCTTCTTCCCTTTCTTCTTCCCTCCCTTCCTTCCTTTCTTCCTTCCTTCCTTCCTTCCTTCCTTCTCCCTTCCTTCTTCCTTATTCTCTTCTTCCCTTCCTTCCATCCCTCCTTCCTCCCTTCCTTTCTTCCTTCCTTCTCCCTTCCTTCCTTCTTTCTTATTCTCTTCTTCCCTTCCTCCCTTAATTCCTTCCTTCCTTCCTTCCTTCTTCCCTTCCTCCCTTTCTTCTTCCCTCCCTCCCTCCCTCCCTCCCCCCGTTCCTCCTTTTTTCCTCCCTTCCTTCCTTCCTTCCTTACTTCCTTTGCGTCGAGATCACTCCTGAGGGACCGTTTCTCTCCTCCTCATATTTACTTTGGTAATCATGTCCACCCAGGAGGTCATCGTGTGTCTCTCTGTTGTCCATTGTAGGTGCGCAGGGACCCAATCAGGATCTGTGTTTACTGTATTTCTTCTACGGAGTCTCCCCCCCCCCCGTTGCTCACTCAAGAGGAACATGTAAGACCATTCTCCTGAGAGAGAGTGCGTGTGTGTGATGTGTGTGTGTGTGTGTGTGAGACTCTGTTTGTGTGTGAGACTGTGTGTGCGTGTGTGTGTGTGTGTGTGCCTGTGTGCGTGTGTGTGTGTGTGTGCGTGTGTGTGTGTGTGTGTGTGCCTGTGTGTTTCTGTGTGTGTGTGTGTGTGTGTGTGTGTGTGTACGTGTGAGTGTGTGTTTGTATGCGTGTGAGCGTATGTTTGTGTGTATGTGCGTGTATGTATGTGTGTGTGCGTGTGGGTGTGTGTGCGTGTGTCTGTGTGTGTTTGTGCATGTGTGTGTGTGCATGTGTGTATGTATGTGTGTATATAAGGCTACATTAGTTTCATACTTTGTATTACCTACACGTAACCGATATTCCCTTTTATATAAAAAAATAATCTTTATGTACACCCTTGTGACTGTGTATGTATTCACCATGGTGTTGGATCACGTGTTAGACTTGTGATCGACAGCTATTTCCCTCTCGGAAGAGAGCTCAGAGTTCATATATGACCGATCTATGGGTAATGTCATGACCTTACACGCACACACACACCCAACTCCCCGCCCGTGAGAGCTGGAGTAACGAATCGCAGCGCAGCGTTACTGAAATTATTTCGCCCCTGGGCGAGATTCAAGCCCAAACCGCTGTAGTGCCGGCTGCGAACGCTACCACTACG
>NC_134820.1:17295728-17303228 GCF_046742065.1 Oratosquilla oratoria | reverse complement strand
ATATATATATATATATATATATGTATTACTCGCTTATAGGCATATGCACTCACACATACACACAGTGGTGAGTGATGTACCTCCCCTGCCTCCGTCCCCCCCCCACACACACAAACTAGCGCAGTAAAGAGAGGCGCCCGCAATTGCTGTTTGTCTCGAATTAAAGCTGAACTCGCCGTGAAATCGTGGTCGAAAATAAGCAAAGTCGAAGTGGATGGCAAGAGAGAGAAGGTGGGGGGGAGAGGGGGAGAGGGGGGGTAAGCGAACTGATGGCATAGGGAGGAGGAGTGAGAGCCTGGGGGGAAAGTGGGAGTGATAGAAGGAAGGGGAGAGAAGGATAGAGAGGAGAAGAAAAGGGTAAATAAAGAGAGATAGGATAAAAGAGAGGTAAGGAGATGTTAAGGAAGGAGAGGGAGGGAGGACAGAATGAAGGAGATATATATAGAGAGAGATATGATGACTGAGGAACGGTAAAAGTGAACGGAAACTATGAGAGAGAGAGAGAGAGAGAGAGAGAGAGAGAGAGAGAGAGAGGCGCCAAAAGAACCATCAGAGAGGGCTGCGGGAAGGCTTCCAGAGCAGAGTTGTTGAATAATGGCTCAGAATCTCTTACTGGAATTGAAACAAACGAGAGGATCAGAAGCGGACAAGGAGGGAGGGTAGGAAAGAGTCGGGGAGACCGCGAAGAAAGATTGTAAACCAACAAAGGTGAGGATGGAGAGAGTAAGACAAGTATGACATGCATATATATTTTCCTGCTACGCTCGTGGGGTCCCGTGTTTGTGTTTCCACGAATTATACTTGACTTTGGGTTGAAATAGTTTTGTGTGCATATTTCACATATGTACATGTATACATAACTTTCATGTATGAATACATATATACATACATAATAGGCTGCAAAATACATATGTACTCGTACATGTATGCAATATATACATACGTACGTACATATATACATACGCACATGCATACGTACGTATATGCGTACATACATACTCACATACATGCATACGTACGTACACACATGCGTACATACATACATACGTACATACATACATACATACATGCATACGTACGTACATGCGTAAATACATAAACACATACATGGATACATACATACATGCATTATTATTATTATCATTATTATGGCAGTCCATCAGTGATCGATGACGACAGTGCTCCGGTGAAGTATGATGAGCTGAGTGAGGCTGATGGGTGGTACATACATGCATGCATGAATATATACAAGGGAATACGATAGCGAGCCTGCGTTCCTCCACTTACTTTGTAGTTTATTGAGAGAGTAAGTCATAGTCAGATCAGGTCAAGTAAGGAACCATGACCTGCCTCTCTAGCGATATCCAGGATAACCATAACTTTCAAATAAAAACAACAAAGAGAAAGGTTAAGGTGACGTTGATCTTACGGGTGGCCGAAAGCAGTGGGTTCGAATCCTGCATGCGACTGTCATAAAAATTATCAGAACAAAGAAAAAGTTATAGAAGTTGTGATAATATTCATATTATTTCAAAAATCACTATGGCTTCTATCCATGTGGGAACGATGACACCGAGAAGGTGGAAGATATGGTGGAGGAGGAAAGTGGAAGAGGGAAAGGTGGAAGACACAAATGGTCGGTGTTTCTTTGAGATGAGATTAGTCTTCAGTCACCAAAGAGTGCCGCGTGACTCTGGTCCGTAGGGAAGGCACGAAAGTTCTTGGAATATTGACTGTGTGAAACTTGTACAGCTAATACATCAAAGGAGGAAGAGTTGATAATAATGTTGTAGACGAAGAAAAGAGAAAGAATGTCCAATTTTTTTGTGTGTATATTTGTTTTTCTTACTTATTATTTCAAAACAAATCCTCTGGCAATAAAAACAATCCTACTAAATTGATAGAAATAACATTTGATTACTTTCTGTAATTTTGAAATAATTTCCCTTTTTATATATATTCCATGTGACACACATACGTAATTTCTTTAAACTCTTATATGTAACCTATAACTAACATAATAATTTAGCCTCTGAAAAGCGAAAGAAACTCATTTCAAAGTGGAAAAAGACGAAAGAAAACGAAACGTGACAATGAAAACGGGAAGGTGATTATGAAAGTGCAAGAAAGAGGCGAATTACGAGAAGGGGAATTTGGTCCGTATGCTTAGGTACCCGAAGATCGAGAATCGCGTCCAACGTGTGAAGGAAAGGCGTCTTAAGAGACTAAAAGAAGCGGAAATGATTGAGTCTCAAATCAGGGAGATGGAGGTATCAGAAGAGAGAAAATAAGAGAGAGAAAGTGAAAAGAAGAATAAAGAGAGAAAGAGAAAAGAAGGAAAAATAAAGAAAGTGGAAAGAAGGAGAATGTTTATAAACATATGCCAAGTTATCCCGTTAATGGACTGTACTACTGATATTTTTGGGGTCACATGAAGAATTGTCACCCCAGAACGCCCACATGAAGAATCGTCACCCCATGAGATCCCACCTGAAGAATTGTCACCCCAGTACGCCAAATATCAATGTCACCCTAGGATAGTCCATATGAAGAATTGTGACACCAGAACGCCCACATGAAGAATTGTCACCCCATGAGATCCCACCTGAAGAATTGTCACCCCAGTACACTGAATATCAACAGTGGAATACTGTAAAGATTAGGTTAGGTTAGGTTGAATGAGGGTTATGCTTATTGTCATCAACTTATACAACCGAAGAATCGTAAACCCAGGATGGCCCACATGAAGAATTGTCACCCTAGGATGATAGCCCACATGAAGAATTGTCACCCTGTCGAAGTCTAGGGTGACGATTCTTCATGTGATCCGATATTTTTTTCTGGTAGTTGATTAGTGACTTTATTCCAACTTTCCTTTGCCTTTTAGTGGCCAATTATTGTTGTTGTGTCTCATTTGGACAAGACCTTTCTAAGGGTCATACTCCCGAAAGCTTTCACCAGCACTGTCGAACGCTTTCTACCAAAGGAAAAAAAAAAAAAAAAAAAAAAAAAAAAAGTTTTCTATTTAATCTTTTATCTGGCTTATTGGCTTATCTAGTATAAAACATTTTATACCATTTATTTTCATAAGAAGAGCTAGTGAAGTTAGTACAGTTCTACTTTCTATTGGTGGAAAGTGTTCGTTCGAATGAGGCACAACACAACATTTGAGGGCATACACCAGGGGGCGCGTTACTCCACTCACACACCAGCGACAGTTCCCACGGTCTCTCCGGGCAAGCTTCCATGCAGACACTCTTCCATCCCACTCCAAACAGCTCTCGATAGGTTCGATAAACTTTCCTCCAGCCTTGAACTCTGTGGGCGTCTCCTTCTTTGCCTCCTCCATTGAGGTTTGTCTCTTGTGGAGACCGGAACCCCACGAGTAGAATCAGCTTCGGAGAAACCTGCCACATGCCCATTTACACGGAATTGACGTTCACGAATTACGCCGGTAAATGACCTTATGGGACCTGAGGTCTAAGCCCACTGAGACCATTCAGACCTGAGAGACTGTCCTCCTACTCATCCCGCCCTTAGGTTGAATAAAATCGTATGATGACACTCGTAATAAAATAGGCGAAGAGTGCCAAGATTCCTCAGGCATTACATGACGTAATGAAGGCATTATGTGACGTTATGAAGGCCTTATGTAACGTCATGAAGGCATTGTGACGTCATGAAGGCATTATGTGGCGTCATGAAGGCATTATGTGACGTCATGAAGACGTGACGTCATGAATGCATGTGGCGTCATGAAGGTATGTGACGTCATGAAGATGTTCTGTGACATCATGAAGGCCTTATGTGACGTCACGGGCATCTTTCATAGACATCAGTGAATTACATATATTGAAAACATAATGTTGTGTAAAAAGATACTTTTTATTATTTGTTTATATATTTGTTATTTTATGTTTATCTATCTATTCCAGAAACAATTGTGTTAGTGCTTTGCGTTGGTACAGAATATATAAGTGTCTGATATGCTTCAGTGTAGCCTTGTGTTGGAAATAACCTTGAACATAAAAAAAAATTGAAAGAAAAAAGGAAACCAAAAATGGAAGCCTTATTGAGACACGCTTACCCTCCTTTGTCATGCAGCAAACTAATCCTATTAAGGTTCCCCGTGAATAAAAGTGCAATCCCGAAAGAAAAAGGTTCCGCGAGGCCTTTTCATGAGTGACGTGGCCTTGGTAAGCAACAAAGGGCTGGCCTTGGGAGGAGAGCTGGTGTGGCCGCTGAGGTGGTTCCCCACACGGTCTCAGGGTCTCCGAAGTCGAGGCGTCCAGGTTCTTCGGCTTCCGAAGTGTCTGTTTCCTTCCTCCTCACCACCTCTCCTTTACCCCGTCCCTCTTCCCCTCCCTCTTCCCCTCCCTTCCTCGAGCTGGTGGTAGCTTGTGGGTAAAGGTGAAGGTGGTGGTGGTAGGAACCTTCCGGGAAGCCGAAGAGCCGAAGAATTTAGTTGGATGTCGGCCATCAGAGTTGCGGTCACTACCGACCGAAGACTCGTTCTGGAAATGCGAAGAAGCTCCTCCTCCTCCTCTTCGCGAGCCGGAGGACCCTGAGACGCATCGCCGCACCTTGACCTTCTACCGGACCGAAGACTTCCGGTTCCGGTCCAGGTCCTCTTTAAGTTCCGGGGCCTACGGTACCGGATTCGTCCGGGAGTTTCTTCTGACTCTGGCGCCATATCTGACGACAGCCATGCTCGAAATGGGATCCGGTGTGGCTTCCGGAGGCCCGGGACTTCCGGGTGGCTCTGGGGGCCTGGGACTTGAGCACGGGGTCCTCCTCGATGAGCTGGATCCCGGAAGCACCAACGGATGGGAGGACGCTCTCAACATCGATTGGTGGGCAGGTAAGAGAGAGAGAATCTGCATCTCTTTCTTTATGTGTGTGCGTGTGTGTGTGTGTGTTTTCTTTAAGTGAAACAAGGTACATGAAAGGAAGTGTGTGTGTGTCTTTCTTTCTTTATGTGTGTGTGTGTGTGTGTGTGTGTGTGTGTACGTGTGTGTGTGTGTGTGTGTGTGTGTGTGTTTCGTTTTGCTCTAAGTGAAATAAAGTACATGAAAGGAAGTGTGTATTTGTGTGTGTGTGTGTGTGTGTATATGTGTGTGTGTGTGTGTGTGTGAGAGAGTTTTTCTTTTTTCTCTAAGTAGAAAAGAAGAGTGTGTGTGTGTGTGTGTGTGTGCGTTTTTTCTTTTTCCTCTTAATAGAAAGGAAGAATGTGTGTGAATGTGTGAATGTTTTTTTCTAAGTCGAATAAGATGCATGGAAATGTGTATGGAATGAAGTACATGAAAGGAAGTGTGTGTGTGTGTGTGTGTGTGTGTGTGTGTGTGTGTGTGTGTGTGTGTGTGTGTGTATTTTCTTTTATATATTTCTTTTCTAAGTCGAATGGAAACTCGAAAATGTGTGCAGAATTGCATTGAAATATGTATGCATATGTTTGCGTTTGAGTTTGTATGTATAGGCAAGCATATATCTGTTCCCTTTATTGTAGTATATCAAAACCAAAAACAATTCCACCTATTCCACCCTATATTTCCGCGAAAACTTTATATAAATTCCCTAAAGACTCAAGCATTAAGTCACCAATCCACCCATTTGTTTCTCTATTTCCACGAAAGCCATAAATTCATATAAATTCTAGCGATGGGACGATACTAAATTCTTTTTTAACAATTCCTATTCGAATTCCTATACTGCTCTAAACTTCCGATTCCGATACTTGTTGTTGATTTTGGAAACAAGTGCTTTAAACATTTATTAATTGTTCACCGTAATCGTAAATTTACAAAGGAGCATGCCGACAGGAGACCTTTTGGTCCATAACTAGGTCAGATGCGTTTTTTTTTTATAATAAATAAATAAAAGAAACCTAAATAAAATCATGATAATATGAATAATAATAAATAAAATAAATAAACGCATAGGTATAGTTGAATAATAAACAAACAGGTAAATGGTAGATAATGATAAATTGACAGATAACGAATAATGAATGAAAATCAAGCTAATAATAATAAACAAACAAATAATAACAAACAGAATCGGAATTGTTAAGAGTTCTGGTATCGTTCCAATACTAACTGTTCCCTATAGATGAGACCTTTAGGTCCTTGGCTTCGCGGTCAACCCTCAAGGCGTCGACTCGAACATGCATATACAGGATATGCTTACTTATGCTTACCTCGCTTCATTTCTAAGTAGACAAGAGGAGCGGATGCAGGTCTAGTAAGCGCGCGTGTGTTTGTCTGTGGGGCCGTGTGTATGTGTGTGCACGCGCTTGTGTCTATGTGTTTTTATGTGTGCATATATGTGTTTGTGCGTGTATTTTGTGGGTTTTATGAGTTTTTGTGTGTGTGTGCACGCGTTTGTGCCTGTATGTGTTTTATATGTGTTTCTGCGTGCATTATGCGTGTTTTGTGAGTTTGTATGTGTGCGTGTGTGTGTGCGTGTTATATGTGTTATGCGTATGTGTGTGCATGCGCTTGTGTCTGTATGTGTCTTTGTGTGCATATTTGTGATTGTGCGTGCATCATGTGTGTTTTGTGAGTTTGTATGTGTGTGTGTGTTATATGTGTTATGTGTATGTGTGCATGCGCTTGCCTGTGTCTTTATGTGTGCACATATGTGTTTGTGCGTATATTATGTGTTATGTGTATTTGTGTGTATGTGTATGTATGTGTGTGCATGCGCTTGTGTCTGTATGTGTCTTTATGTGTGCATATACGTGTTTGTTCGTGTATTATGTATTTTTTGTGAGTTTGTATGTGTGTGTGCGTATTATATGTGTTATGCGTATGTGTATGTGTGTATGTGTGTGTGTGTATACAAATATACAGCTAAATATAATCTTGTAAGTTTAATTCTTCTAATGACAGTGTAGCCAATGCTTGTCATTAGGTGTGATTCTGACATTAATTCAATTTGTTGACAATAATTTTTTCACCGAACGGTAGAATATATATATATATTTATTTCTTGGAATGCGAAATACCTCAGCCATTGCAATGAATAAGATAAAAATAAATATTTATTTCTTACGCTCGTGCTGTCATGGGCAAATGCAATCTCGCTGATGATATTATTCATCTACATTTGTTTGTACTCAGTGCACCACCTGACCTTCCAATTTATTCTTTTAATTATCATTTCGCGATATTTTCAAGGGTTGACACTGTGCTCTCTAAGAGCTGAAACTCTCTTCTGAGAGCTGATATCATGATACTGGTGGGCAAGATAGTGTCTTGATGAATGTTTCTTATGTACAGGAATGTATTTTTCCTTGTGATCTGATTGGCTCCTGGTCATGGCGTGTAGCTGCGTGACCCCGTTTGACCTCATTCACAGACTGTGTTCTGTCTAATAATGAAATCTGTTTCAGTGTCACAGGAACTAAGTGGTTCAATTGATACAATAGTCTTTTAGTTGTATTACAGGATGTCTACTAAGAGAGGAGTAGGAGGAAGAGGAGGAGGAAGAGGAGTAGTA
>NC_134820.1:17280728-17283228 GCF_046742065.1 Oratosquilla oratoria | reverse complement strand
AATGTTGATTCCACCATTTTCCTTCTGAACCCACACCCAGCCGTCGGGGAGCTTCGATATCGGGACCTCTAATTGAGAGTTCCGTCTGTTACCATCTTGCAGCTTGGGCCGGGTGTGATTATTTGAAAGACTTCACTTCAACGAGTGATTTCTTTCATAATATACATATTATGATGATAGTTGTTGAGTAAAAGCATATGTAACATTTACATTAAAGCCCATCTCAGCACCTGCTCGGGTCAGAGGCAATGCAGTAAGACAAAGCTTCCACAGCATTGGAAAATGATGATGGAATTTGTAGTATAGAGATATTTAAGAAAAGATAGAGTGTATGGGGTTGATGGAATAGTTGAATGCCTTAGCTGGCTACCTCTCTCATAAAGGGGAAGAAGCCTTTGGTATGTAGATAGATAGAAGATGGAAATGACCATGATGATTTCACGAAAGCTTTTATCAACGACAGCTAGATTTTCTTTTAATCAGATTTCCAAGTCAGGGGCTGTCATCAGTTGATTATAAAGATCGAACCATGGACCACTCAGTCAAGAGTTGAGTTTGAAATTGAAGGCTGTACGGCGCGGCGTGCCACGACTGTAAGCTCGACTTGAATGAATGTACACAGTGGGTGGATGTCCGTGGGCTGTGAAAACAGTGACAAGCGGAATAGAGAGTCCTTTTCGTTACAGGTGCGTTGCAATGGAGTTATCGTGTTTACAGATGGAATTGAAAAAAATCCATTCTTGTATGTGGATATAAAAAAAGGAAATGGAAATAGAGCTAAACAATATGGGTACCTGGATAAAGAAGTATTTTGGTACACAAAGTGTAGTGTATATTTAGATTTGTTGTAGGGCTTTCAACAGTTACATGTATGTACATGTGTACATACAGATACGCACATGCATATACATGTACATATATATATACCGGTACAGTACATATATATATGCATATACATATACTTGAACATATATATACATATATACATATTTATATACACATATATACACGCTCATAAACATTACGTACACATATACAGTACACATACATGTGTACATGCACATACACATGCACGTACATACAAGAGTGACAGCCGAGAAAGAAAACTAAACAAAGGAAATCCCATTCGTATATTACATCTTCAGTGCATAACTGAATACAAATTACCCGCGTTTCTTGTTAACATACACACAGTGGATGTCTCCGCTTTCATTAGCTCAATCCCTGTCCAGCGTTCTTGGTAAAACACCGAACTCCTTTGACCCTCAAGAGACCTTCGTCCGTTTAATGACAATGAGGGGACAGGATCCGACACGACGCCCCTCCCCCCAATGCAATGAATATTCAGGAAATGGGTAAGAAAAAATCCTCAAGGAAAAAAAAAAGGAGAAAGCGTATCAAAGGCTTGGTCAGATGGTTGATGAAAAAGGAGGTGGAAAAAGGCCTGATCAACATGTGAAGGAAGGGAAGAAGATGAAAGGGAAGATCCTTGTGAGGGGGTGGGGGAGGGGGGAGGAGGTGGGGGAGGGGGGAGAGAGGTGGGAGGGCTCATTGTAGAAACAGGAAAATACCGTCTTCAAGAGGGAACCTCTATTAAGTACAGAAGTTGGATGAAAGATGTGTGTGTGTTTGTGTGTGTGTGCGTGTGATTCACCACCAAGGTCTCGGACCACGTGTTGGACTCGTGATCGACAGCTATTTCCCTTCCGGAAGAGAGCTCATATATGACCAATCCATGGGTAATGCTGTGACCTTACACGCGCACACACCCCCAACTCCCCGCCCACGAGAGTTGGAGTAACGACTCTCAGCGGAGCGATACTGAAATTATTTCATCCCTGGGCGGGATTCGAACCCGGACCGCCGTAGTGACGTTCGAAAATTAACCACTGCGCCATCGAGTCGTAGATGTGTGCGTGTGTGTTTTCACCTACAGTAGTTGTAGTATACGAGGTTGTGACTGTGCTCATGGGGTTCCGTCTATTTGCCTCCACTCATCAAACTTGGCCTCAATATCGTTTAGGTTGTTCGTTTGGATTATGTTTTCATCCAATTTGTTCCAAAAATCTACGCATCTATGTGCAAAGTTATATACTTCCAAACATATTTCAAATAAGTTTGTCTTTGTGTGCGTGTGTGTGTATTTACCTAGTTGTATTATACGGGAAGGGAGCTATGCTCGTGGTGACCCGTCTTTGTATCTCTCAGCATCAAGTTTTTTCTTAAAATCTTGAATAGTGTTTGCACACACTGTTTCTTTGTCCAATTTGTTCCAAGTATCTATTACTCTGTGTGGGAAGCTATTTACTATTTTTTTCAGATCTCTTCTGTAATTATCTTTTTTAGTTTTTTCGTGTCCTCTTGTTTTTCCATTGTCCCATTTCAATAAGTCTTTCTTATCTAAGATTTCCAATCCCATTCATAATTCTATAGATAATAAGTCTCCTCTTTCCCTTCTTTGTTCCAGAGTTGGTAATTCTAATTTGGACAGTCTTTGTTC
>NC_134820.1:17270728-17278228 GCF_046742065.1 Oratosquilla oratoria | reverse complement strand
GGTGTCGGTGCCCTTTGTAAAGTCCTTGTTTGGGTGGACGCTTTGGAAGGTCGATGGGCCTTTGTAGAGGTTGGTTTAATTTAGGGAAAGAGAGAGAGAGAGAGAAAGAGAGAGAGAGAGAGAGAGAGAGAAAGAGAAAGAGAGACATATAGACAGAAACAGAAAGATATTTTACCAGACAAAGGCCTGCAAAGAAGATTACCAGGTCAAATAGGGTTAATGACCCCAGATGTGACCAGGAGAGGAAGAGGAGGAGGAGGAGGAGGAAGAGGAGGAGGAGGAGGAAGAGGAGGTGGAATAGGAAGAGTTAGATGAAGGGTTGATGTGGATCCAGGTGAGGCCCTTGGCTCGTCTAAATGGGATTTGCATATTCAGCAAGTAATGACGACACACCCATAGAATCGACCCCCCCCTTCCTCCTTCTCTCCCTCCTTCCCTCCTTCCCCCTTCCTCTTCTCCCCTTCCCCCTCCCCTCTTCCCTTCTTCCCTCTTTCCTCCTTCCCCCTTCCCCTTTCCTCCCCTCTTCCCTCCTTCCCCCTTCCCTTTTCCTTCCCTCTTCCCTCTCTCCCCCTTCCTCTTTCCTTCCCTCTTCCCTCTTTCCCCCTTCCTCTTTCCTTCCCTTTCCCTCTCCTCTTCCCTCTTTCCCCCTTCCTCTTTCCTTCCCTCTTCCCTCCTTTCCCCCTTCCCCTTTCCTCCCCTCTACCCTCCCCCTTTCTTCCCCCTTCCTTCCTTCCCCCTTCGTTCCTTCCCCCTCCTTCTTCCCTCCTTCCATCCTGCTATCCCACCTTCTTTTCTTCATTCCCTCTGTCTTTTCTTCCTCTCTCCAATCTCTCCTTCTTTTCCTCCCTCCTCCTCCTTCCTTCCATTTTCCTCCTTTTTTTCTTTCTTCTCTCTCATATTTCCTTCCTTCACTTCCCCTCCTCTCCTCCCTCCCAATTCCCTCTTTTCCTCCTCCTTTCCCATTCTCTCCCTCCCTTCTCTCCTTCCTCTTTCTCTCTCTCCTTCACTCCATCTCCCCCACCTTCCTTCGTTTCTTCCCTCTCTCCCATCTCTCCTTCCCTCCTTCCCCTCCTTCTCCCCTCCTCTCACTCTTTTCCTCCTTTACTCTTTTCCTCCTTTCCCTGTTTCTTCCTCTCCTTCCTCCGCAGCCGCTCCCTTTCGTTTCTTTCCCCTCCCTCCCTCCTTCTCTCTTCCTCCTAACTCGTGTTCCTCCTTTACTCTTTTCCTCTTTCCTCTCCTTCCTTCACTCCTTACCTCCTTTCCTTCCCCCTTTCCTCCCCCTTCCCACCTTTTCCTCCTTTTCCCCCCCTTCCCCTCCTTTCCCCCTGTCCTCCTTACCTCACCCCTTACCACACCTTCCCTCCTTACCCCCTACCACCTCCCTTTCCCTCACCTTTCCCTCCTTTCCCCCCCTTCCCCTCCTTTCCCCCCTTCCTCTTCCTTTCCCCCCCTTCCCCTCCTTTCCCCCCTTCCTCTTCCTTTTCCCCCTTCCCTCCTTTCCCCCTTCCTTCCTCTCCTTCCCACCTTCCCTCCTTTGCCCCTTTACCATCGTTTCCTTCCTATTTTTCCCTCTCATCCTATTTTCCTTCTCGTTTCTCCTGACCTCCTTTTCTTCTTCCCTCCTTTCCCTCTTCCCCCTTCCCCCCTTTCCTTCCTTCCCTCCTTTCCCTCTTCTCCTCCTTTTAATCCCCTTCCCCCTTTCCTCCTATCCCTCCTTCCCCCCCCTTCCCATCCTTTCCCCATTTCCGCTCGTGGTTCCTCACCATTTTCCTCTCATCCTATATACCTTCTTCCCGTTTCTCCCTGACCTCACTTCCCCCTTGTCTCTACTCCTTTCCTCCCCCTTCCCTCCTTTCCACCTTACCCTCCTTCCCTCATTCTCCCCTTCTCTCACCTTTTCCCCTTTCCCTCGTTTCCTTCCCATTTTCCTCTCCTCCTACCTTCCTTCATCCCGTTTCTCCTGACCTCCTTTTCTCCTTTTCTTCTTTCTCATCTTTCCGTCCTTTGGTCTCCTCGCTTCCTCTCGCTTTACCTCTTTGTCCTGCTCACGACTGCGTTCGCTTGGAACCAATTTATTCTTACTTAACACAGCTATTCTTCTTCTAGTTAATGCAAACTTAAACACACACACACACACGCATACACACACACACACACACACACACACACACACACACACACACACACACACGCACGCACACGCACACACAACCAGCACAGCTACAAACACGAACATACAATCACACGTACACAAACACGAACACAGACTCACACATACACAAACACCCAAAAATGGACACACACACACACACACACACACACACACACACACACACACACACACACACACACACACACACACACACACACACACACACACCGCACATACGCACACCACAAAACGCAGCACATCTACAAACAACCGAACATACAAATCACACGTACACAAACACGAACACAGACTTACACAATACACAAACACCCAGACATGAGACACACAGACACACACACACAACCCACATACACATACAAACACACACAAACACACTCACCCCATGACAAACCACCACAAGACACACACACACACACACACACACACACACACACCACACACACACACATCACACACAACACAACCACACACACATACACGCGTAACACACACACACACACACACACTCACACACACCACTCACACACACACACACACTCCACACACACACACACACACCCACACAGAAGCTCAGAAGTCCTTGATTAGACGAAAACTTACTAAATTGGGAATAGAGAGATACAAGCGGAGATATGATCAGAAAACTCAAAAAGGAATAGTTATAAGGAAAAAACTGAAAAAAAACCAAAATACCCACACAAGTGGTGATACCTGGAACAAACAGATAGAAACAATAGTGTGGTGGAAAAACTATACACGAAATTTAAAGCTAGCGCAAACTAGACACTACAAACAGCGAGATATAAAGACGGGACACACATCGAACATAAGCATCCCCTTTCCGTAAGATACAACTAGGTGAATAAATACTAGGTAAACACACACACACACACACAGCCACACACACACACACACACACACACACACACACACACACACACACACACACACACACACACACACACACACACACACACACATACACACACAAACACAAAATCAAACACCTTGATAATCTGGAATCCAAACACGAAGGCGCACGCCACTTGTCATTCCACCTCATTAGGTTAAATGTATCTGACTTCGCATGACTTCGCCTCACCTCACCCAGTCCCGATGACCCAGCCTAGCCCTCTCGTCCTTCCTCTGTAACCTATTTAAGCCACTTATGCCTGGCTGCTTGCATGCGTGCTTGTCTGCCTACCTACCTGCCTGCCCTGCCTGCCTGCCTGCCTGCCTGCCTGCCTACTTGCCTTAATGTTTGCATGTCTGACTTCTTGCCTATCTGTCTGCCCACCAACATGCATGTCTGCTTTTCTCCTTACCTATTTACCTAAATGCATGCATGTATGCCTTCCTGGTTACCTTCCTGCCTGTTTTCAATCATGCCTGATTGCCTCCCTATCTACCTACCTACCTACCTATCTACCTACATACCTACCTACCTACCTACCTACCTACTTACCTCTTAATCCTTCTCTCGCTCCTCCTCCTAGTCTTTCTCGTCATCTTCCTCCTCTTTCTCTTCCTCCCCTTCTTCCTACCCCTCCTCCACCCTCTTGTCCCATCCTCCCTTCCCTCCTTCTCTTCCTCCCCCACTTCCTCCTCCCTACCTCCTCTTCTTCCCCCTCTTACTCCTCTTCCTCCTCCTCCCTTCCCTAACCTCCCTTCCCCCTCCTCATCTTACTCCTCCCTTCTTCCTTCCTCTTGCCTTCCCCCTCTTGCTCCTCCCTTCCTCCTCTCCTCTTCCCCTCACCCTCTTTCTCATCCTCCTCCTCTTCCCCTTCCCCCTCTTTCTCCTACTCCTCCTCTTCCACTCTCCGTCTTCCACCTCCCTTCCTCCTCTTCCCTTCCTCCTCTTCTCCTTCCCCTCCCCCTCTTTCTTCTCCTCATCCTCCTCTTCCCCTCCCCGTCTTCCACCTCCTTTCCTCCTCTTCCCCTGTCTCCTTCCTCTTCCTCCTCCTCCTCCTCTTTCTTCTCCCTTCTCCCTTCTCCCTTCCACCTCCCCTTCCCCCTCTTTCTCCTTACTCTCTCCTCCTCTTCTTCCCCTCCCTCCTCTTTCTCCTCTCTTTTTCCTCCTCCCCGTCTTCCACCTCCCTTCCTCCTCTTCCCTTCCTCCTCCTCCCCTTCCTCCTCCTCCTCCTCCTCCTCTTCAAATTTCCAAGTTGCGAAACACTCCATTGGCCTGCACGACTTAATCCCCCGGACAGAATAAATTCGAGATCCTGGAAACGGCCTCCGGCAGAAGCTTCGTGACATTTGGTGAAAAAGAAGAAGAACCCGGCGACTCCATGGTGACGTTGGTGCTCAGAGCGGTGAAGGATTTTGCACCCTCAGAAAGTACTACTAGCACCAACGCTATCACCACGAACTAACACAGCAAGTGATTAATCTCGGTTTTGGATCATGTGTTGGAGTCATGATCGACAGCTATTATCCTCCTGGATGAGAGCTTAAGAGTTCATATACGACCCGATCTGTGGGTAATGGTGTGACCTTACACACACACACACACACACACACACACACACACACACACACACACACACACACACACACACACACACATACACACACACACACACACACACACACACACACATACATAAATGCACACACACACATACACACACATGAAACTATATGATTGGAGATAAAGAAGTCAAAAAAGTTAACGCAGAGAGGGAACTAGGAGTAATCATCTCAAGTGACTTCACTCCTGACAAACACGTAAACAAGATATTTGGAGAGACTTACAATCTGTTAAGATCTATGAAAGTGGATTTCGACTTCATGGATGCAGAGATGGTTAAGAAATTAATTGTTGCATTGATAAGACCGAAACTAGAATATGCTATATCATTGTGGGCACCAAGCACAAAGAAGAACACAAAGAAATTAGAAAGAATCCAGAGAGCGGCGACCAAGATGGCACCTACACTATCAAATTTGACATATGAACAAAGATTGGAGAAATTACAACTGATAACACTAGAGCAGAGAAGGGAGAGAGGCGATTTGTTGACCATCTTTAGAATTATGAAAGGAATGGAAGTTCTTGATAGAGATGACCTATTAAAATGGGACAAAAGAGAAACAAGAGGACACGCAAAGAAACTAAAGAAAGACAGTTACAGAAGAGACCTGAAAAAGAACAGTTTCCCACACAGGGTAATTGACGTCTGGAACAAATTGAACAGTGAAACAGTTAATGCCAGAAATATACACGAATTCAAAAGCAAACTAGATGTAGAGAGATACAAAAACGGGTCAACACGAGCATAGCTCCAGTCCCGTAAAATACAACTAGGTAAATACATACCCAACTCCTTAACCGCGAGAGTTGGAGTGCCGGCTCGCAAATTATTCCAGCCCTGGGCGGGAATCGAACTAGGACCGCTAAATTAGCGGTTGCGAACGGTACCACTGCGCCATCGAATGCGTGCGTGATTGTGTGTGTCAGGCACAATCATGGCCTCAGGAGCAAGAGACTTCCTCAGACTCTACCAACACCTTTTTCCCTCGAAGTAGAAGGAAATTCATAAAGACTCCTGGTCCACTCGGCCATTTTTTTTTTTTTTTTTTTTTTTTTTTTTTTTTTTTTTTTTTTTAAGTTTTCGCCTTTTCGAAAAATCAGAAGAACCGGGAAAGCCTTTTTGCGCGAGGAATAAACTTTGTGGTTTTGAATGCCTGCATGGCCAAATGTCCTCCGGAGTGGACTGGGCATACTTTTTAAAACCTTTCGCCAGCCTTTACGAGCGCTTTCTACTATTATGAAATAACTTTTATCAGAAAATAACTTCGGAAGCTATACTTACGGAAACTAGATTTTGTAGATTACCTATTGAGACACCTAAGATTACCTAGAAAACAAGATCAAACTCTACTTTCTTTTAGAAAATAATTTTGGTAGCTATGCTTACGGAAACTAGATTTTGTATATTACCTATTAATACACCTAAGGTTACCTAGAAAACCAGATCAAACTCTACTTTCTTTTAGAAAATAACTTCGGTAGCTATACTTACGGAAACTAGATTTTGTAGATTACCTATCAAGACACCTAAGGTTACCTAGAAAACAAGGTCAATCTCTACTTACTAGTGGTTGACAGAGTTTGAAAGCTCGACCCTTAGGGGTACGATTTTTTATTCATTTATTTATTTATTTATTTTTGTTTTATTCATTTAATTTATTCATTTTTGAAGGAGCCTTTAGTATTTATTACCTATTTATTTTTATTTTATTTTATTTATTTATTTATTTCTGAAGGTGCCTTTAGTCACTGATGTCCCTTGGATTTCTCGCAACTCGATGAAATCGCCTGAAGAAGAAGAGTCTAGGCAAATTAATAAAATAACAAAATAACACACCGAAACGGAAGAGTGACCGTCATCTTTACTCTCTCTCTCTCTCTCTCTCTCTCTCTCTCCTTTTTTTTTTTTTTTTTTTTTTTTTTTTTTTTGAAGAGGTACTCAAGAAAAGTGGCCTGATTACAGGTGATGCTCGAAGACGTCTTGTCTGTAAATTGAAATGCGACGTAATTCCTTTAGGCTCTTGAATACCACCTTCAAAGAAACCCTTCTCCAGAGAGAGAGAGACGATTGAACACCGCTCTCCCTCTCTACCTCTCTCCCTCTCTTCCTCTCTCCCTCTCTTCCTCTCTCCCTCTCTACATCTTTACCTCTCTACCTCTTTCCCTTCCATTCTCTCTCTCTCTCCCCTTCTTTACTTCCTCCTTCACTCTCTCCCTCCCTCACTCTCTCCTTCCCTCACTTTCTCTCTCCCTCCCTCCTTCACTCCCTCTCTCCCTCTCTCCCTCCCTTTTTCCCTCCCTCTCTCTTTCCCCCTACTTCCCTCCCTCCCCTCCTCCCCCTCCACTCCTCTTCTACTCTCCTTCCCTCCCTTATCCCCTACCTCGATCCCTCCCTTCTTCTTTCCCTTCTTCCCTCCCTCCCTTATCCCCTACCTCGCTCCCTCCCCTCTTCTTTCCCATCTTCCCTCCTTCCCTTGTTCCCTCTCTCGCTCCATTCTTCCCTCCCTCCCTTCTTCCCTCTCATGCTCCCTTCTTCCCTCCCTCCTTTGTTCCCTCCCTCCCTTCTTCCCTCTCTTGCTCCCTTCTTCCCTCCCTCCTTTGTTCCCTCCCTCCCTTCTTCCCTCCCTCCCTTCTTCCCTCTCTCGCTCCTTTCTTCCCTCCCTTCCTTGTTCCCTCCCTTCTTCCCTCTCTCGCTCCCTTCTTCCCTCCCCCTTCTTCCCTCCCTCTCTTCTTCCCTCTCTCGCTCCCTTCTTCCCTCCCTCCCTTGTTCCCTCCTTCCTTTCTTCCCTCT
>NC_134820.1:17258228-17260728 GCF_046742065.1 Oratosquilla oratoria | reverse complement strand
TAAAAGATTTTTCTTACAAAAAGTATCTTTTTGGGTTGTATTGAAATAAGACTTCCTGGCCCTATGTTGTGCTTTATCTATAACATATTTTGGATATTTCAAACCCGATGCAATGTCATATATTTTTCCTATTTCTTGGTCTAAAAATTCTGGACTACAAATTCTATAAGCTCTTAAAAACATGGATGAAAAAACAGAAACCTTAGTATTAATATGATGTGTAGAATAGAAATGAACATATGACAAAACATTGGTTGGTTTCCTAAAAATGTCAAACCTAAAACATCTATCTTTTCTGATAATAGAAACATCTAAAAATGGCAATTTGTTACCTTGTTCAACCTCAATTTTAAATTTAATAGAAGGCACTAAGTCATTTAAATTAATCAGAAAATTGTCCAAATTAATATCAGTAGGCCAAATACATAAAATGTCATCGACATATCGATACCAGATGACTTTACGGGGGAGAATACAAGGTAACAATTCCCTTTCAAAGAACTCCATATACAAATTGCTTAAAACTGGGGATAAGGGGTTTCCCATAGCCATGCCAAATTTTTTAACATAAAATTCACCATTAAAAACAAATTTAGAGTTAACCACACAAAGTTTAATCAAATCGATAATAATGTCTATTGTTTAACTAAACAATATCATAGGATAGTAAAGCAGTATCTAGTTTCCTAATTGTACCAATTGTCCTATGGACCTTTCGGCCACATGGTTTTTGTTCTTTTTATTTTATTTTATTTATTATTATTATTTTTTCTTGTTACTATCACCATTTCTATGTGTATATGAATGTATATGTATTTTTATTAACATTAACATTTCCATTTGTAATTAAATGTGTTGTATGTATAATGTCCGAAGGTTTTATGTGGCTATGACCTCTCCCAGTTTTCTTTTTTCTGTATAAATATTGTGTTCTATTTTTTCTTTCTTTGTACTCTGAGGATGTCGTAATAGACGAAAACGTTCAGTATTCCGACTTTAATTTCCCTGTGGTTTCTGCAATATATATATATATATATATATATATATATGTATATATATATATATATATATATGTATATATATATATATATATATATATATATATATATATATATATATATATGTATATATATATATATAATGTATATATATATGTATATATATATGTATATATATATATATATGTATATATATATATATATGTATATATACATATATGTACAGTATATATATACATATATATACATATGTATATGTATATATATGTATATATATATACATATATATGTATATATACATTATATATATATATATATATAAATGTATATACATATATGTATACATTATATATATATATATATATAAATGTATGTACATATATACATATATATATACATATATATGTATATATATATATATGTATATATATATATATATGTATATATATATATATATATATATATATATATATATATATATATATATGTATATATATATATATATATATGTATAGATATATATATATACAGACCGCGTTTCAGAGAGAAGGTCTCCATACAGTTGACTTGTAGCGACGTCTCGATATCAAATGCCACGGAAAATCCTGTGGACATCGCTAGAGTTACTTTGTATCAAAACCAGTGACAATTCCGTGACACTCATTCAAGGCCTGTTACTTCTAGCATAAATTAACAAGTGTCAAATTTGGCTCTATGGGTATGTGACACGCTTACCTGAAGTTAATCCCACTTAAAGGATTGCCTCTTGTGGAGATAATCCTCCGTGGAAGAGACGAAGGGGACGCCTGTAGGACTCATGGACGAGATGGGAAGGGTGAACTGTCCCTACGTTGATCCTCGTGACGCTCTTGCGACATTTTATTCTGTCCAACGCCAGACGATCTTGTTCGTTTTAGGGACACACCCTAGGGGTAACTCGGGTGCTGTGATCGATCCCCCGTGAGATTCTGTGGCCCACCAGAGGCCTCCACTAGAGGTCTCCAGTGGACCACACGTTGAGAACCGTCTCTTGGGTCTCGTTCTCTGGAAGAAGATACGGTGGTTCTTCGCCATTCTGTGGCCCATAAGGGGTTTCCAGTGGACCACACGTTCAGAACCGCCTCTTGGGTAGTTCTTCGTCGGCCCGTGTCCGCAGGCGAAGGAGGAGCGCCCTCGAACTCTTCGCTTGAATGGTCTTCTGCCTGGGAGAGGTTTTCCCTACTTGGACTTGTGTGTTCGAGTAGTTGTGTATGCGTCTGTGTGTGTTCATGTGTTTAGGCGGTTGTGTGCATATGTGTGTGTATGTGTTTGTGTACGTTCCTATTCCAGGCGTTTCTCTCTATATATATATCTATATATATATGTGTGTGTGTGTACACACATTCCTGTGTTCGGGCGTTTCTGTTTATGTGTGTGTGTTTGTGTGTGTGAGTTCCTGTGTCTGGGCGTTTCTGTGTGTGTGTGTGTGTGCGTGTGTGTGTGTGTGTGTGTGTGTGTGTGTG
>NC_134820.1:17248228-17253228 GCF_046742065.1 Oratosquilla oratoria | reverse complement strand
ATATACATACACACACATGCACACACACACATACACACACACACACATACACACACACACACACACACACACACACACACACACACACACACACACACACACACACACACACACATACATACACACACACATATACACGTTAAAACTCAACGCCCCTTCCATACAAGTACCTCGAGGATGAAGGGTCATCCCGTCACCCGCCATTCTGCTCGGGTTAAAGGTACTTCCACATTAGGATAATATGTGTATATATATATGTATATATATATATATATATATATATATGTGTGTGTGTGTGTGTGTGTGTGTGTGTGTGTGTGTGTGTGTGTGTGTGTGTAAAGGAAGAGAAAGGTCTTAAAGAGAATGAAACGATAGCACCAAAGAGTACTTGGAGAGTAAGAATGAATATGGAGGAGGCAAAGTTAATGATGATGGACAAGGGGGAGTCCAGGAAGAAGTACTTGAGAGAGAGAGAGAGGAATAGGGTTACGGTGGATGGATTGAAACACAGAACCTGTTTGATAGTGTGAGAGAAAAGGATTTTCTCAACGAAGAAGCAAAGCAGAAATATGTTAAGTAAATGATCTGTTTGTTTTGTATTGTGGTTATGTTTTCCCTCCCGGAAGAGAGCTCAGAGCTCATATATGACCGACCTATGGGTAATGCTGTGACCTTACACACACACACCCAACTCCCCACTCAAGAGAGTTGGAGTAACGACCCGCAGCGCAGTGATACTGAAATTATTTCATCCCTGGACGGGATTCGAACCCAGACCGCCGTAGTGGCGACCGCGAACGCTATTACTGCTTCGTCAAATGTGTGTGTGTGTGTGTGTGTGTGTGTGTATGTATGTATGTATGTATGTATGTACGTGTTCCTGTACACCTTTTACATGTACACGCACCCATCCCCCTTGCCTGCTACTCGACTCCCGGATGTTTTCATTCCTCGCCCGGTTCCGGTTCCCGGATCGGAGGGAGACTCTCCGGAAGCCCCGGTCTGAACCGAGAGCGCTCTTTAAGAAATTTTCCAAAATCTGAAGAAGGAAGGAAGGCGCCCTCGGCGGGTCTTCTGGCTCTCCATATGGAATCGTAAAGGTCTTTTTGGATGTTGTTTATCATTCGGCTGCACATGTTTATGTCCGCCGAGTTTCATGCTTGGATGACACTGCCTCGGAAACTCTCGTATGTAATTGTGGAAACTCACACGCTCGTGTGACGCTCACACGCGCATGTATGCACGGAAGTATACGCGTCCTTGTGCGTGTACACGTAGGAAATGCACTAACGAATAAGCATGCTGAAAACACACACACATACACAAACATACAGACATGTGCAGACAAACATATACACACGCAAACATACATATATAAACACAAACATATACATATACACGAACATACACACACGCAAACACACACACACACACACACACACACACACACACACACACACACACAAGCACATACACACACACGTACACACACGCGCACACAAACACACACACAAACACACACGTACATACATACACAAAAACACACGCACATACACAAACACACACACACTCATACAATCACACGCACACACGCACAAACACAAACACACTCACACACGCTTTGAGCTCTCTTCCGGGAGGGTAGTAGATGTCGATCACGAGTCCAGCGCGTAATCTAAGACTATGGTGAATGGCACACACACACACACACACACACACACACACACACACACACACACACACACACACACACACACACACACATACACGCACACACACACAAACACAAACACACGTACACATACACACAGACGCAGGCAAACTGAGGGAGGTAGAGAGAGGAATTGATGCAGCACAAGGCTCCTGCAGTCCCATTTTCCTTCTCGTCAAAAGCTTCTTCTTGTCCTTCGTGGCCTTCTTAGCCTTGTTGACCATCTTGACCTAGACCTTCCTGGCCGTCCTGGCCTTCTTATCCATCTTGACATAGACCTTCCTGGTTTTCCTGACTTTCTTAACAACTTTGAACTTCTTCCTCCTGAACTTCCCGGCCTTCTTGGCCTTCTTGACCTTCTTAACCACCTTGACATAGACCTTCCTGGTCTTCTTCGCCTTCTTAACCACTTTGACCTCGACCTTCCTGGCCTTCCCGACCTTCTTGGCCTTCTTGACCTTCTTATCGTTCTTGACCTTGACCTTCCTGGTTTTTCTGGCCTTCTTAACCACCTTGACCTTGACCTTCCTGGCCTTCCCGGCCTTCTTGACCTTCTTGACCTTCTTAATCATCTTGACCTTGAACTTCCTGGCCTTCTTGACCTTCTTAACCATCTTGACCTTCCTAGCCTTCCGGGCCTTCTTTGCCTTCTTGACCTTAATCATCTTGACCTTGACATTTCTGGTCTTCTTGACCTTCTTAACAACTTTGACCTTGACCTTCCTGGCCTTCCCGGCCTTCTTGACCTTCGTGACCTTCCTGGCTATGCTTCTGCTTCGCTTGAGTTCCATCGTCCCAAGCTGAGGCGCATTCCTTGGACGGGACGCATTCCATCCGGAACACTTCCCCCGCTCTCTCTCTCTCTCTCTCTCTCTCTCTCTCTCTCTCTGTCTCTGTCTCTTCTTCTTCTCCGCGTTGTTCTTCTTTGCGTTCTTCTTCGCGTTGTTGTTCTTCTTCGCGTTCTTCACGCTATTCTTCTTCGCTTTCTTCGCGTTCTTCTTCGTCTTCTTCTTCTTCGCGTTCTTCGCGTTCTTCTTCTTATTCTTATTCTTCGCGTTCTTTTTCTTGCTCGCGTTCTTCTTGTTCTTCTTCTCCTTCTTGTTCGCGTTCTTTTCGTTCTTCTTCTCCGCTTTCTTCTTCTCCTTCTTGTTCGCGTTCTTCTTCTTTGCGTTCTTCTTCTTCTTCTTCTTCGCGTTCTTCCTCGCGTTCTTCTTCGCATTCTTGTTCTTGTATTTTTTTTTCTTCTTCTTCTTCTTCTTCTTTTTCTTCTTCTTCTTCTTCGCCTTCTTCTTCGCCTTCTTCTTCGCCTTCTTCTTCTTCTTCTTCGCCTTCTTCTTCTTCGCCTTCTTCTTCTTCTTCGCCTTCTTCTTCTTCTTCTTCGCCTTCTTCTTCGCCTTCTTCTTCTTCTTCTTCGCCTTCTTCTTCTTCTTCTTCGCCTTCTTCTTCTTCTTCGCCTTCTTCTTCGCCTTCTTCTTCTTCTTCGCGTTCTTCTTCTTCTTCTTCTTCTTCGCATTCTTCACGTTCTTATTCGCGTTCTTCGCGTTCTTCACGTTCTTCTTCTTCCTCGCGTTCTTCTTCTTCCTCTGTCCCTTCTCTCTAATCCTCTCTTCTCCCTCACTCTTCATTCATTCTTCCTGCTTACCTTTCTCTCTCCATCTCTTTTTCTCTTTTCTTCTGTCCTTCTGGCCCACTACCCTTCCGTCCCCTCACCTTCTTACTTCTTTTCCCCTCTCCTCTCCTCTCCTCTCTTCCTTTCCCCCTCTCTCTTCCTATTCTTCACCCTCCTCTTCTTTCCATCTTCCCCTCTCCATTTTTGTTCCATCCAAACACGTTTTCATACATTTAAATATTCTTTTCATTCTTTTTTTTTTCCCCTTTTTTCTCCATTCCTCTATTTCCCCTTCTTTTCCTATGTTACTTCGTTTCCTTTTCTTCTTTCTGATACTTCGTTATCTTCTCTTTTTGTACTTTCTTTTCATACTACACTTCTTACCTTTTCCTCTCTTTCTTCCTGTTCTCTTTTTTTCTTTTTTTTCTTTCTTCCCTTTCCTTTCCATCCTTCTCTTCCCTTCCGTTTGTTTCCATTTGCCCCTTCCTTCTTTTCTTTCCCCTTTGTTCCTTTTCTTCTGTTTTTCTTCCCCTTTCTTCTCTTCCTTCTTTCCCTTCCCTTTCCATCAATCCCTTCTTTTGCCTTTCTTTCCCTTCCCCTTCCTTCCCTCCCTCACTCCCTCCTTCCCTCCCTTACACCCTCCTTCCCTCCTTTACTCCCTCCTTCCCTCACTGCCTTCCACAGCCTTTTCCTCTTCCGTCTTTAGTTCTTTGTTTCTGGAATTCCCGATCTCTAGGTGTCTTGCTGGGTCTTCTGTTACTCTGTTCATGGACTTCCCGTCCCCGACACAGCCTGGGCGTGATACTCCGCCCACTGCAGTGCATGAAAAGCATGCGGGCGGGCGGGTGGGCGTGGGGGGGGGCGGAAGGAACGAGGCCACTACCTGAAGGATAAAAAAGGAAAAAAAAAAATCTTGTTTGCTGAGTTCCTGTCTTAGCAAACATTCGTACCCACAGGCACAAGACTCAACCAGCCACTAGTAGGAGAGTATGCAAGATGCCACAAACGTTTTGGATTTTTTTCTTTCTTCTACGTGCATATTCGCACACAAAACACATACGTATGTGTATGTACGTGGGATCACACATGTAAATGTACACATAGACATGCGCTCATACACACGCGCACGTATACATGCAGCCATGAATATGTGTGCCCGCAAACACACACACATACACACACACAGATACACACACAGACACGCACGAACGCACACACACACGCGCGCGCGCGCATGCGCACATACACGGCATGCTGGTGTGATGGATAATGTCTTGACCTGCTAACTTAGCAATACCAAGATTAGAACTCTTATAAGGCTTGGGAAGCATTACAACACTGATTATCATTAGGAAAGGAGAAAGTGCGTGTGTGTGTGTGCGTGTGTATTCACCTTGGTCTTTAGATCACGTGCTGGACTCGTGATCGACAGCTATTTCCCTCCCGGAAGAGAGCTCAGAGCTCGTATGACCGATCTATGGGCAATGCTGTGACCTTACACGCACACACACACACCCAACTCCCCGCCCACGAGAGTTGGAGTAACGACTCGAAGCGCAGCGATGCTGAAATTATTTCAGCCCTGGGCAGGATTCGAACCCGGACCGCCGTAGTGACAGTCGGGGACTCTACCAACCGCGCCACCGAGTCGTGTGTGTGTGTGTGTGTGTGCGTGCGTGC
>NC_134820.1:17210728-17223228 GCF_046742065.1 Oratosquilla oratoria | reverse complement strand
GCTGTCTGCAATCGACACAAGAAAGCAGGCACTTTGTGTGTGTACATAAGCCTCTGATAAGTTTTAATCTCTTAGATTAAACCTGATGCATAAATGAAGCTTGTGATTAATGTATTTATGGTTCGTGGTATTATGAGTGCTTAAAGTAAGATATTCTTATATTTCCGCTTCCATATGTACATATATATGAATATATTTGACTATATGTATAGATGATACACAGATACACACGCACACAGACACACACACACACACACACACACACACACACACACACACACACATATATATATATATATATATACACACACATATATATATATATATATATATATATATATATATATATATATATATATGTATATATGTTGTTCACAAAACCTAGACACAACCAAAATCAAATGAGAATAAACTAGACAGTCTACTTACTCTTAGGCTAGGGTAAGGAGTAAGACCGTGATCGAGCGCGACCTTATATGACCTGCCTTGCTCACGTGCAGAACGAAGACCACACCACACAGTTTTAGAAAGTAACTTGGTATAACAGGGTAAATTTATTTCACCAGCAAACTCACTTTTATTCCTAGCATAGGATTTTGTAACCTAAGGCTGGGATGGAGGCGACAAAGCCGATATAGGAGATAACAACGATAAGCCTTGAGTAATCACGGTTGGCATGCTAACCGCCTCGCGCATCGGTGTGGCATAATGCACAGAAAATGGAAAAAATTAAAGAAGCCGTGCTATGTTTAATGAGACCATGACAAAAGATAAACACAGAGAAATGCAATTAAATTAATGAGGCCATGGCTATATATATATATATATATATATATATATATATATATATATTATATATATATATATATACACATACATACATACATACATACGTGTGCGTATTTGTGTGTATGTTTGTGTTTTAGAATTGAACTTGTCATTGTTGCTGACTGCAGAAATTATACTTTCCTTAATAAGAAATTCCGCCCAGCCCATCATTCAAAAACTAAGTTTTGATTTACTTCATTTCTGTAGCCATTTGTAATATGTTAATTGATTATGAAGTATTATTTTTTTATTAATTTTCCACGTGAACATATACCTGTGTTTGTTTATTGTCTTGTTACTCTCGCTAAATGTTATTTTTTCCATCATGTAAAATTAATTACTGTACTGCCTGTAGGGTTTTAGATATTTGGTTGCTCTTGTTTTATTTAGATTTTTATTTATTAAACCTAGAATATAGATAATAGCATATCTTTCCCCCTCAGTATTGTGTATATATATATATATATATATATATATATATATATATATATATATGTATATATATATATATATATATAATATTTTTTTTCTTTTCTTTCTATTTCATGTTTGTTTTGCCTCATTATTCATACATTTTTATTACAATTGTTTCTCTGCATTTTGATTGATCAATTTTCTCTTATCTGTTCCACAGTAATCAGTTCATTGAAATTGAAATAGATCAGGTAAAAGGTTATGTGAATGATATAACACTCTTCACTTAAACTGTCTAGGATACTATTTCCAATATAGCGTCAGATTTTTATTTATTTATCCATATATTTATTTTTCACTGCTATTTTTATTTTTATTTTTTTTATTATCTATTGCTTTTCTATACCAAATTGATCCAAATATGTACTTTCATTCAAGACACGATATTTTACAATTCTGCCTATGATCCCTAAAGCTGTACATCACTAAATCAACCTGATATCCCCATGACTTTGTTATACACGGTATGGGACATCGATGGAGGAAAATAGTCAATTTGGACACGAAACCGACGTACATGAGAAGGAAAAAGGTCCCAAAGAAGAGATTATGAAAGAATCGATCCAGGTGTAGTACATAGTAATGAATCGTCACCCAAGAAGATTTATAACGATTTGTATCTGACCTGGCACGCCTTAACCATTAATTATCTTACCATTAACCATATGGCGTCATGTCAACTGTCATTTTATGGATTTAGACAACATATGATGACAGGGTCCACGTGTGAATGATCATGGGGCTTTGATCGCGTGCCTGACAAGTGATCGACAGCTGCTACCCTCCCAGACGAGGAGTCAGAGCTTGTACAGTCAGCTGGGGGTAATGAATTAATGAAAGTTTTCGCACCGTGAACGGGGCGCGAACTCTGTACTGTAGTATGGTAGGCGGTGACGCTGACCACTACACCAGCAAGTTAGTGCACGTACGCGTGCATGTATGTTTGTGTACATATAAATTTACTCATTTATTTATGTATTTGTTTATTATTGTATCTAGTAATTTTATTCAAATTATTTATTAATCTATTTATTTCTTCATTTGTTTTATCTCTTTATACTTAATTATTCTCCTAACAAGACTCGCCTTAATCTGTGTTCCACGTCCGTGGAGCAAGCCTATGGACCAAAAGGTATCCTAATAATTAGCTCTGCCTTTACATGCCACAAGGCCACAGCATTGCCAAAAACAAATGGGGTCGGACCATGGAATTGGTGATTGTAATCCGGAGTAGTAATTTCGGGTCTAATTACCCTGGTTCCAGGGGGGCCGTCGTTAGCCGGGACATCGATCATGCCGACCAATACGAGGGCTCATTAATCCTCTCAACAGGATGACGCAATTGCCTCGACCTGTACGAAGTCCGGGTGCGAGTATCGCTTTTGGTCGAAATTCGTCGTTCCCCTCATTTTTTTTTTTTTTTTTTTTTTTTTGCGTTTTTTCTGCAATTTTCTCTTTTTTTCTCTTTTTCGTTTTCTAAAAAAAGCAACAAATCAATTTTCTGCATTTTTTTTTATCAAAATGATTAGTTTTGTATTCGTAATGTTTCCTATTCTCGGTTGATTTACAGCTCATTGTAGCACTTCACCGGACTTTACCAGCGCTTCTGTCCTTGGTTGGGGGCAGGATGGCACCAAAGAGGCGGAGTAATGCGGTGGTATTCTTAAAAAAAATTATTTCCTTATATAAATCTTATATAAATTCTTGGAAGGGAAAGATTTATATGAGGTATTTTTTTAAGATGATTACGGTGGTATTCTTAAAAAATTATTTCCTCATATAAATCTTTCCCTTCCAAGGATTTATATAAGATTTATATAAGGAAAGATATGTATATATATGTATATATATATATATATATATATATATATATATTTATATATATATTTTTTTTTTTTTTTTTTTTTTTTTTTTTTATGAATACCACTGACAGAGACGACCAAGGAAAGAGAGATATATAAGATGGACAGTTCGCTGACCTTCCAAATGGAGAGCAAATTTTAGGCCCAAATCCGAGGAAAATTGCTAGAAATAGCTGAACATGTTCAGTCTAAAAAGTATGAAGCTTTGGGAGTATGCTCACAAGCCCTGAGGACCGGGAAGGGAATTGAACTGTGTTCATACTGAACACAAACCGGTTCAGAGAGAATAAGGTTGAAATGCTAGGATGCAAATTGAACGCATTTTCGTTTTATTTTGTTCATTTTCAGTGTTCATTGTTTTTTATCTTCTTAAATGTTATTTACATATTCGTTTATTCTTCCATTTATTTATTCGCATCTCGGACAATTTCTGTATTAATTTATCTATGTAATTAATCATTTATCTACTCGTTATTTATTCGTTTATTTATTTGTCTTTCTTCAGTTGTTCTCTTAGTCGTATAATTCTTAACTTCTTTATTCATTCACACATTCTTAATATTTTTCATCTGTTTATTAATTTTCTTATGTAATTATTTATTTATTCATTTGTTTATTTAGTTATGGTTTCACCTCATCATTCGTTTTGTACCAAGCAATGTCCTAAGAAAACAACAATTAGAACATACGTACCTAACGGGAAAAATAGAAGGTAAGAGGGTAGGAGGAAGACTACACAGAAAACATGTAGACGGGCTAAGGACATCTGTAGAAGAAGAAACAACAAATGTCATCTTGTTAAGAAGAGTCATGTGCAGACAGGAATGGAGTTCCATGGTGGCCAACGTCCAAGTGGAGACGCGTCCTGGTGAGGTGAGGTGAGATCCTGACAAATAATCAGAGATTCTGTCGTCTCACGTATCACCCCGACTTATGTATCGCTCTTCTTTAACTTCCTGGAAGGGACAACTTCAACACTGAATTATATCGCTAAACGGGAAGGGGAACTACGCTCGTGATGTCCCGTCTCTGTATCTCGCCATATCTGATTTGCTCTTAAATTCTTGTATTGTTTTTGCACACACTATTGTTTCGTCTAGTATGGTCCAGACATCCACCACTGTATGGGGAAAGCTGTTTTTACATGTCTCTTGTATAACTGTCCTTTTTGAGTTTCTTTCCATGTCTTCTTGTGTTTCTCTTATCCCAATGTGGTAAGTCGTGCGTGTGTGGGCGTGTGTGTGTGTGTGTGTGTGTGTGTGTGTGTGTGTGTGTGCGTGTGTGTGTGTGTGTTTGTGTGTGAATATAACATGTTCCAGATTCAAACCAAAGCAAAATGACCTAACGAAGAAATAACACGGTTAGGTTAAAATAAAACCAAAGAGTACAAAGTAGTTAAATTGGTTAAAGTTGTGATAATTCCCATGAGGAAGCATCGGTTGCCTCTGTATTTGTTGCGTTCCAGAGCTTAATATTTTCTATTCTATTTATATATTCATTCATTGATTTATCTACTTTTCAATTGGTGTACTCCTTTATTACATCATTCCCTCCCGGAGACGTAGAAAATCTCTTTCAATATTATTTACCCGTTATTTACCTTGACAACATACCAGTACATACCAACAGACTTTATACCACTTATATAGAGGGCTAACCAAGTCAAAACTCCCACTCAACCCTCTTCCATTCCACCACTACGCGTCATATTCGTAAACATCATGTAAACCTGGAGCATGTACTTGGGGACCGGACCTAGTGAACTTTATCACCCTGCAAGCTAAACACGGTCTACGAAAAGGGCTTGTCAGAAGACCGTGATTGATGTTTTCCGAAGACGAAGCAGACCAGCTGAACTCCCTGGTTGGTTATTTATTCCAAGAGAAAAATAACAAAAAAAGAGGAGAAAAAATAAAGTCGATTTGTGATTGACAGTATCAGAAGCTCGAAACCTCTTGGGGCGTAAGCTGGGCTCTCTCTCTCTCTCTCTCTCTCTCTCTCTCTCTCTCTCTCTCTCTCTCTCTCTCTCTCTCTCTCTCTCTCTCTCTCTCTCTCTCTCTCTCTCTCTCTCTCTCTCTCTCTTTCCCTGTCTCTTTCTATCTCTCTTTCCCTGTCTCTCTCTATATGTCTATCTCTTTCTCTCTCTTTCTCTCTCTCTCTCTCTCTCTCTCTCTCTCTCGCTCTCTCTCTCCAGCATCTTATATTCCTTTCTACTCTTTTGCCCCTGTGAGGCGACTCCCCCCGTACCCCCAGATCCACAGGGAGGTTTGTTTGTCTGTTGGCGTTCGTCGTGAGGGAGTTGCTGAACCCGCTGCTGAAAAGTATCGCATTCTTGTCAGTGTTGGATACAATTCCTTTTGACACCCTTGTTAACATGTTTATTTCCAGTGTCGACCCAAAGCTTAATAGAAGAGACTTGAGGCAACTGAGCTTAATATAGTCTTTACATTTCTCATCTTTTTCGCCCAATGCCTGGTAAGGTAATCCCTGTCAGGTAGCGGACCTTGTTCCAACGGTTTTAACGTTTTTAACGGTTTTTAACGGTGCCAACTGTTTTTTAACGGTTCCAACGGTTTTTCTCCATTCCTCTCGATTTTTATATCTTTCCTCTTCTTCCAATAATTACAGATCTTCTTCTCCTCTTTCCAGCGCTTCTCTCATACCATCGATCCATCTCTCTCTGGGTCTAACTCTCGGTCTTCTTGAGTTAGGTTTCCGTGCCAGTGCTTGCTTTGGCAGTCTCTCTTGTTCCATTCCCATTACATGTCTGTACCATCTAAGTCTGTTTGTTTATATGATGTCTATAATATATGCAGTTCCAAGTTCTTCCCTTATTTGCTTCTTAGAAAAGAAATAATTTTCCGCAACCCCTAATAGTGTACTCATTAAGTATACCTTATGTACACACACACACACACACACACACACACACACACACACACACACACACACACACACACACACACACACACACACACAGCAATCTTATCTATAATCACCATGCAGATACCATGGAAACTTTCCCAAAACAATATGATTACGAATCAGGAAAAAATATATAAATATATCCCCAACGTTCTTATTACTGTATGACAGTGCTCCATAAGTGATATCGTTAATGCTGCGTCCATCTTCCATCTTACCAAGTCCGCCCAATCATTTCAGGCGACGTCAAATAAGTGTGACGTGTATGGATGAGTTCCCATATCGTCTTCAGGGAAGGAATCAATACAGTAAGATATATGGCGCTCGTCAGGATCAAGGAATAAATAAATTAAATTCTTATTATTGTAGAAATGAGAATATACATGTACCTATATGTGGGAATATGTCTATTTATACAAATATATATATATATGTATATATATATATATATGTATATATATATATATATATATATATATATATATATATATATACATATACTGTACATAATTTCCCTTCATTCACAAAGTTCAAAGTTCAACGATAGAAGTGGCGACTAATAAAAATGATTGGGAGGTGGAATGGGTGGGTGTAGGGGTGTGTACGTGTTTTAATTCAGCTACCCTCCGTATATGGGGGAAAAGTGTCACGCGATGTGTATGTAGATATGATACTAAGGGAAGTGAGTGCGGGTGATTTTTTTTTTTTTTTTTTTTTTTTTTTTTTTTTTTTTTTTTTTTTTTTTTTTTTTTTTTTTTTTTTTTTTTTTTTTTTTTTTTTTTTTTTTCTGGGGTGGGTGAAGGGAGCATTTAGACCTTAGAGCTCCTGTAAGCTGAATAAAGTCGTCTGAGGTTAGCTGGATTAAACGACTCAAAGTGCGTCATGGTAGTAACGAAGTTAATCAAGGTCACCTGGGGTTCTTCTCTACTGAACAAAATCTGTGTGTATCAGCCAGAATAATATTGTTAGAATGTCAGAATATTTTATTACATTTTGTTTGCTTTTTCTGTTTATTTATCAATTCATTCTTTATTCTTTTTATTAATTATCTTATTCTGATTTTATTTAAGTAAATTTATTCATTTTGGTAAGGAAGAGTTATTAGTTAATTTTTTCAGTGATTTATTAATTTATATAAGAAGTCTATAGGTTGTGGTTCACAATCTATCTTTTTCTTCTTCTTCATCTTCTCAGTCTTCTTCTTCGACCTCTTCTTCGTTTTTTTCTTCTTCATCTTCTACGTCTTCTTCGTCCTCTTCATCTTCTTCTTCTTTTTCTTCTTAGCGATGGTGTGACCTGTCGTCCTTCCTCTCCTCACTCCCTACCACTCCCTCCGCGTCGCTATGTCATGTCACAATATTCCTGCTACGTCACATGACACAGTGACCCCCTTTTCTCTCTCTCTCTCTCTCTCTCTCTCTCTCTCCGGAAGACGACGTTGCATGACGTCACGTAAGCCATCAACGAAGTCCGACCCTCACTGCCACGTCACAAATGCGTCACGTGGGCCAGTTGGTGATATCATGTGATACGCTGCGGGCCTAATTATCCACGTCATTCGACAGTCACGTAGGCAAGATCACGCACGTGGACACGTGAGCAATCCAGCAAATGTTACCTTAAATCTCTTTTGCTGGAGAGCCGTAGCCTCTTAACCACCGGCAACGGCCATAAGACCCTCATATCTCTTCTGGAAGAAATCTTTGGGCTTTTGTCTGTGGTGTGTTTGTGTCCGGCTGTTCGTAGGAAGAGGTGATCAGTCGCCGGTTGACGAAGAAAGAGACCTAAGGCACATCCCGGAGACTAAGCACCGGCCCCTTAGGCTCTTTTCACACATATCGACTTTTCACCGTGCCCTGTCCACGACACGACGTCGTGCTGTGTATGGGGGATTTCACAAGCCACGACCACGTGTGAAAGCGTCCATAGACAACCATGGTTATTTGAGAGCACGACGTCGTGTCCTGGACGGCGCACGGCGAAAAGTCGACACGTTTGAAAGAAGCCTTAGACCAGAGCTTACGGATGGAACGAGGATAGTTGTTATGGGTTGAAGTTTACCAGCGCATCTATCCTTTTACCCGGTCTCGCTACGTGGAACTTAGAGTTTTAATAGACAGTAATTGGTTAAATGAACGGTGATTTAGAGTTAAATATGTTATATATTCAGCGTCACGGATCCAACTTTGACGTACAGTCACCGAATAAAGTAAATACCCCAGGCGCTATATCGCGTCAGAACAATGCTGAGTAATGCTATCTATCTATACTGTATACAAAAGTCCTCTTTCCCCCCTTAGGGAGGGTAGCCAGCCAAGCCACTCATCACTCCCACCCAATATTTCCAGCTCCTCTTAGCTCCTCTTGGATGAAGGGTTATCCCTGTCTCCTGCCAATTGCCCGGGCCAGAAACAATGCAGCAAGGCATAGTACATCCACGGGAGTAATGCACGACAAATAATGATGACACTCTCGTATTTTACCGTATTTCTAGAAACTAAAAAAACGTGATAGTAAGGGTTCAGGAAATTGTACAAGGAGGCATGTTATCAAATTGGTGTATATCTATATCCACTATCACAAACTATTATTTGTGAATAACTGCACCAACTGGCTTGTCTCACTGTAGCTTATCCTTACCGTATGGACGTACAAATCGGATATAGCGTTGGATACGTTGGATACGGTATCCATGGGGTATTTACTTTTGTCGGTGATTGTACAGTTCATTAAAAAAAAAGAAAAAAAAATGACAACTGGTACGAGAGAGGTCAATGTGAAGTCCTTTGACGTTTTCCACAGTAAAATCTATGTGGTGAATGGGTTATGGATTGCACTGTGGTGAATAGGTTATGGATTCCACTCTCTGCTCCACACAGGTGGATGCGTGTAACGGAACACCCCGTAGCGCTGGACATGAAAGCGTCTGCACAGCCAGCCAATTTGCTCATGTCCCGTTTCAGTGAGTCTTTTGTCCAAAATACTGTCACTAGTAACTCAATTGTTGTTGTACCATTACGCGCTAGTGGGTATAGCCCATACTGATAATTTCCTTTTACATTTACATATGCATACATGTATGTATATATATATTTATATATATATATATATATATATATATGTATATGTATACATATGTATAGTCATTATCACTTGTCACATGCTAGCGGAGGTTCGAGTACTTGGCTGTACCACGTTTCAATTTCTGCATATATACCTCCTCGAGTCTCATGATGTTGATGGCTTAGAATTAAATTGAATTATGTTTGATAAATGTCAATCTATTCACTGAGACCCATTCAGTGTTGTATACACACATACACACACACACACACACACACACACACACACACACACACACACACACACACACACACACACACACACATATATATATATATATATATATATATATATATATATATATGTATATGTATAATTTTTTTAACTAATGACCTGAATCTAGGGAATCGAGAGATGATCGAATAGGCCGAGTGTACAGACACCACGAAAAGTCCTGCAGGCTCTTTTGTTTATGTCTACGTCTCCAACCGAGGGTGATGTGCTGTACAAGTTGTTGCACTCTGCTGCATTGACCCAATATCATCTTCAAATAATTATTCCTCTCTCTCTCTCTCTCTCTCTCTCTCTCTTTCTCTCTCTCTCACTCTTTTGTGGTGGTATTCTTAAAAAATTCTTTCCATATATAAATCTTTCCCTCCAAGGATTTATATAATATTATGGAAAGAAAGATTTTTTTTTTTAAGAATACCACCGATAGTTTACTTAAAATCATTCAGTGAACCTATGAGTACACTTGTTATCCAATACTTTTAACTTTCGTCATATTTTCTTTGTTCCCTACGGAACGATGATACAAGGGTCATGTGACCAGCTGTAGTTTATATTTGATTAAACTCTAGATACCTCCTTCCTATGTATTTGACTTACAGAATTTAAAACAAAAATTGCACAAGTTAGTGCGCTATGTTTGATACTCTACCTGGACGTTTGTATTCAATCACTACAGTATAAAACACTATTGTTGTCGTAATGGAGTAATGGTTGTCCGTTTATACCTTGTTATCACTTTGTAAACAAACACACTCTGCCAAATGTAACGTTGTTAGTCGCGTTCTGTATCAGTTATTATCACTTTGTAAACAAACACAATGTTGCCGAATGTAACGTTCTTGGTTACGGGCTGTACCAGTTACAAATATCTGACAAATGTACGTGTACATGTGCATGTGATATGTACACAAGAAGTATGTACACGCATGAAAGTGTATATAAATACACATGGCATAGTAATAGTTGTTTGAGTTGGTGCATACAGTGAGTTGTGGCATATTTTGTCATGTTTATATTTTCACCTTGGAGACACACTTTATTAATGTATTCTGGTTAATACTAGACTATTTCATTCAGTTTAGGGATGGTCAGGTGACTGAAAGTATTTCGTTTAGTCTGAATAAAATCGCTTGGTATTTGGTTGAAACAGGAATCCATAAGTGGATTCGTAACCTCCCCCAACACGCATGTATGTTTTTTAGCCAAACATTCCCTCCAATTTCTTACTCAAAAAAGGAGACAAGAAAAACAACGTTGTACTACCCTACCTAGCCGAACATGCCTCGACTATAAAAAAAAAAAAAAAAAAAAAAAAAATCTACCTCCAGGCAACCTTGGCACCGTTCCTGTCGGGTTGGGCAACACGGCCACAAAAGAAAAGAAAATGTTTCGTGGGTCCCAGCTTGTCACAAGAAGTGACTGATTAGCAACCCAACGCAAGTTCCCTATTATTTTCTTTTCTAGTATTCATCCTCCACTTCCACCTCCTCCCCTCTTCCTCCTCTTCCTTCTCTTCCTCCTCCTCCTCTTCCTTTTCCTCCTCTTCCTTTTCCTCCTCTTTGTCCCTCTCCTCTACCTCCTCTTCTTCTTCCTTTTCCTCCTCATCTTCCTTCTCCTTTTCCGCTGCCTCTTCCTCCTCCTCCTCCTCTGCCTCTTCTTCCTCCTCCTTTTCATCTTCTTCCTCTTTGTCCGTCTCCTCTTCCTCCTCTTCCTCTTATATTTGCCTTTTCTTCCCTTCCTCCTCCCCTTTCCCTTCTTCCTACTACTCCCCATCTTTATGTTGCTTTCATGGTCGCATGACCTTTTACATTCATTCATCCTTCCATCTCCCTCCTCTCCCTTCCCCTCACCCCTCCCCTCCCCTCCCCTCCGTTCCCTTTTTCCCCTCCCCTCTCTTCCCCTCCCCTCCATTTTCTTCCCATTTCATTCCTTCCCTTTCCCCCTTCCCCTTCCCCTTCCCCTTCCCCTTCCCTTTCCTTCACCTTCCCTCCCTACTATTTTCCCTTTTCTTTCCCCTCCTTTCCCCTTCCCTCCCCTTCCCTCCACTTAGCCATTCTATCATTCTATTCCCACCTCTCCTTCCTCTCCACTCCACTCCACTCCACTCCATCGCCCCCCTCCCCCCTCTCCCCCCTCAGCCTAAAGTGCGCTAATAACCGCTCAAGCCCAGGGAAGGCGTGGGCGTATCCAATTATGAAGCCTCGGGCTTCTGGAGCGCCGGACCCTCTCCCCCCTCTCCCCCTCTCCCCTCTCCCCCTCTCCTCTCTCCTCTCTCCCTCTCCCCTTCTCTCTCCCTCTCCCCCTCCCCCTCTCCTCCTCTCCCTCTCCCCCTCTCCCCTCCTCCTCTCCCCACTCCCCTCCTCCTCTCCCCTTCCCCCGTCCCCCTCTCCCCCTCCCCCTTCCCCCTTTCCCTCCCCCTATATCCTCCCCCTCCCCGTCTCCCCCTCACCCTCTCACTCTCCCTCCTCCCCCTCTCTCTCTCCCCCTCCCTCCTCCCCCCTCTCTCCCCCCTCTATCCTCCCCCTCCCGCCTCTCACCCATCACACTCTCTCCTATCCCCTCTCGCCCATCACAACCTCTCTTCTCCCCTCTCTTCCCTTCTCCCCTCTCTCTCTCCCTCTCTATCCTCCCCCTTCCCCCTCTCACCCATCACACCCTCTCCTTCTCCCCTCTCTACCCATCTCCCCTCTCCCTACTCTATCCTCTCCCTCCCGCCTCTCACCCATCGCACCCTATCCTCTCCCCTCTCCCCCCCATCTCTCCTTTCTCCCCATCTCCCCTCTCCCCACCCTCTCTTCCCGCCCACCCCAACGCCCACACAAGGGCGGATTCGACAGCACGATTCAATGGGAGGAAAGGGAGGAGGAGGAGGAGGTTGAATGTGGAGGTGGAGGGAGGAGAGGAGGACGAGGAAGTGGACGACATGGAAGAAGAAGAAGAAGAAGAAGAAGAAGAATATGGAGGTTAGAAAGAGGAGCAAGTGAAGGAGAAAGAGGAGGAAGAGTACAACGAAGAGGAGGAGAAAGAGAAGAAAAAATTAGGAAGTGAAGGAGAAAG
>NC_134820.1:17203228-17208228 GCF_046742065.1 Oratosquilla oratoria | reverse complement strand
TGTATATGTGGGTTTGGGCTTGTATGTGTGTAAGTTTATGTGGTAGTGTATGTGTATATATGTGTGTGTGTGTGTATGTGTGTGTGTGTGTGTATGTGTGTATGTTCGTGTCTGTTGATCACTAAAACTCTCAAGTGCACCTACAACTTGTTTAGGGAATATATGTGTCCTTGTCCTTGAGAGGAGGATAAATAGATAAATAAATAAATAAATAAATAAATCTAAGTTCCAGAAAAGGACTTTCATCCTTTCTGTGTTCTGTCTGATAGAATCACATGAAGTAAACTAGAAGAAAACCGTCAAAGAGTCTTTGAAGCAAACGAAATTTGATCAAAGAAAGTATCAAGTTCTTCAGTATGTTACTGTTATATTGTTAGTACTATTATTGTTATCATTATTGTTGTTTTTTAGTATTGTTATTGTTATTATTATTGTTTATTATTATCATTAGTAGTAGTAGTATTGTTATTATCATTATTATTAGTAGTAGTCGTATTGTTGACGAGTTAAACACCATATGAGGACGGAGCCTTTATTTGTACGACGTTTCGCTTGTTACAGCTTTTTCAAGTACGGTACTTGAAAAAGCTGTAATAAGCGAAACGGCGTACAAATATAGGCTCCGTCCTCATATGGTGTTTAACTCGTCAATCTTGTCGGCAACTGCCACTTTCATGAAAAGTAGTATTGTTATTGTTGTTATTGTTATTATTGTTGTTATTGTCATTATTATTATTATTGAAATCATTATCATTATTATTATTATTACTATTGTCATTGTTATTATTATTATTATTATTATTATTATTATTCATAGTATTGTTATTATTATTTTTATTATTATTATTATTATTATTATTATTATTCATAGTATTGTTATTGTTTTATTTTTATGTTTATTATGATCATTAACAGTATCATGAATAATATATTATTATACACTTTTTTTGTAAGGACTGATCCGTTGCTAGGTCTGGCGCGCACGTTGACGTTCAAAAAATTGAATCTCATATTTTGAATTCGCTGATTCGCCGATGCATCCCGTGCGTTCAAATTCATTTAACGGTCTTTTCTTTTTAACGGTTTTCTCATCTGACGAACTTTTCGCTCACGGATTCCGTGTTCAACACTCCTAAAGAACGGGTAAATCCATCTAGATATGGAAAGTTATGGAATTAGATAGGAAAACTGGAAGTTCCAGTTTGTCCAGACGTTCTGGATTCTTGTGGAACTGAATAGAGGGAAAGAGTGATACTAATGATTGAAATCGTCTGGTAAATTCCAGGCTAATATATATATATATATTACTGAAGAAGTGAATATAAGACATGGGTATATCCTTAGTATGATAATAGGGTAATTAAATTTTTTTGTGAAAAAGGTCTCTTTTAATCACACATACACGCGCACACACACACACACACACACACACACACACACACACACACACACACACACACACACACACACACACACACACACACACACACACACACTAACAATTCTACGAAATTTAAATTTATCTTCTACGAAAATCGATCAGATTTTTTTTCGAGTTTTATCCGACCACTTTATGGACCTAAAGGTCTCCTGTTTGCATTTTTTTTTTTTTTTGTGTGTAAGTCAACATCGTAATCAAAACCTCCAGGCGTTCGCTAGAAAAAAAATCTAGATTAATTTACCTATTGCTGTAACTTTAACGCAACACGACCAGTCTATGTGCACACTGTTAGTATGTACACATAATTTCTTATAGTGAGAGAAGGAGATGAGGGGAGGAAGGAAGAGAAGGAGGGAGCGAGGAAGAGAAGAAGGAAGAGAGAAAGAAAAGGAGGATGGTAGTGAAGGATGGGGAGAGGAAGAGAAGGACGAGAAGAGAGAGGAAAGGGAGAAGAGAAGTGAGAGAGAGGATAGGAGGAAGGGGGGGGGAGAGAGAAAGGAAGAGAAGGACGAAGAGAGAGAGAGAGAGAGAGGAAAGGGGGAAGAGAAGAGACAGATGGAGGGAAAGAGAGAGAGATAGGAAGAGAGAATTAAGAGGAACGAATAAGTAGTGAGGAAGGAGCGGAGGAAGAATTAGAGAGAGGGGAGGAAGAGAAGAGTATTTACTCAGGTAAACAAACGCCAAAGAGAGAAAGAGAGAGAGTAGATGCACAGGTGCTAATGAGGAGTACACAGTCTCTGCAGAGCTAAAGAGTTCAAAATAGCACTCTTTAATGAACACGAGCCCCAAGCACCTGTTCAGTGGACACAGTAACGTAACGCCGGGTTCTGAACACAGGGTAACCAACTTCTGTGAAAAAAACGCTGAAGAGGAACACCTTCATAGGAGGGGAAGGATCCTGTAAGTGTCCAGAGGATAATGAACCTATCCTTGAGTATAGGAATTTTCTCCTTTTAGTCCAAAAAATTATCTGATTGGGCTTAAGATAATGACATCATTTAATGAATAGAGAACAAAACACGATGATGAACATAAGAGAAGAACACTCATTGAAGAACACAAGAAGAAGAATGTGAACACATTATACTGGAGAAGTACACCTGCAAGCACAGGTGTCTCCCCCTCGAGTCCAGATTAATTACATCTGCCAATACATGCAGGTAGGGAACATCTGTTTGTGAGCGTGGGTTGAAAACGCGTGCTGAAATGCTGGGGGAAGTATTATGCTCAATAACAGATTGGCGTAGAAACAGCATAACACTTGTTAGTCAGCATAGAAGAACAGCACCTGTTCATGCAAATAGAAGAACAGCACGTGTTCATGCAAATAGAAGAACAGCACCTGTTCATGTACATAGAAGATCAGTACCTGTTAATGAACATGGAAGAACAGCACCTGTCCATACACATAGTGAGAACAGCACCTGTTCATGCACATAGACGAACAGCACCTGCTCATGCATATAGAAGAACAGCAGCACCTGTTCATGCACATAGAAGAACAGCACCTGTTCATGCACATAGAAGAACAGCACCTGTTCATGCACATAGAAGAACAGCACCTGTTCATGCACATAGAAGAACAGCACCTGTTCATGCACATAGAAGAACAGCACCTGTTCATGCACATAGAAGAACAGCACATGTCCATACGCATAGTGAGAACAGCACCTGTTCATACACATAGAAGAACAGCACCTGTTCATGCATATAGAAGAACAGCAGCACCTGTTCATGCACATAGAAGAACAGCACCTGATTATGCACATGGAAGAACAGCACCTGATTATGCACATGGAAGAACAGCACCTGTTAATGAACATAGAAGAACAGCCCCTGTTCATGCACATAGAAGAACAGCACCTGTTCATGCACATAGAAGAACAGCACCTGTTCATGCACATAGAAGAACAGCACCTGTTCATGCACATAGAAGAACAGCACCTGTTCATGCACATAGAAGAACAGTTCCTGTTCATGCACATAGAAGAACAGCACCTGTTCATGTCTCTCTCTCTCTCTCTCTCGCTTTCTCTCGCTTTCTCTCGCTTTCTCTCTCTCGCCTTCTCTCTCTCGCTTTCTCTCTCACTCTCTCGCTTTCTCTCTCACTCTCTCGCTTTCTCTCTCACTCTCTCGCTTTCTCTCTCTCACCTCTCGCTTTCTCTCTCTCTCTCTCTCTCTCTCTCTCTCTCTCCCTCTCTCTCTCTCCCTCTCTCACCTCACTCTCTCTCTCGCTTTCTCACTCGCTCTCTCTCTCTCTCTCTCTCTCTCTCTCTCTCTCTCTCTCTCCCTCTCTCTCTCTCTCTCCTTTCTCTCTCTCTCTTTTCATCGGTTTCACTAGTTGTACTCGATACAGTGATGTTGGTAACAGTGTTGAACATATTCTGAACAGCAAGCTGTCGGCATTGCTGACAAAAAATAAAAATAAAAACGAGGGAAAAAAAGAGGTCAGGTCGCACACGAATAAAACACCGGAAAAACAAATTTGCTTGATTTGCTCGAAGCTTAAATCTGAATTTCGTAAAATTGTTACCGTGTGTGTGTGAGTGTGTGTGTGTGCGCGTGTGATTCACCATGGTCTTGGATCACATATTGGACTCGTGATCGACAGCTATTTCCCTCCCGGAAAAGAGCTCAGAGCTCGTATATGACCGATCTATGGGTAATGCTGTGACCTTACACGCACACACACACCCAACTCCCCGCCCACGAGAGTTGGAGTAACGACCCGCAGCGCAGCGACACTGAAATTATTTCAGCCATGGACGGGATTCGAACCTGGACCGCCGTAGTGGCTGCCGGGAACTCTACCAACTGTGTGTGTGTGTGTGTGTGTGTGTGTGTGTGTGTGTGTTTCTGTGTGTGTGTATTCACCTCGGATCTGCTGCAGCCTCTTTTCGAGACAGCCAGACACCACCCTACGGCAGTGAGCTCAGAGCTCATTATTAGCAGATCTCTGGGTAGGTCTGAGACCACTCACACTCCACACACCGGGAATGCAAGGTCACAACTCCTTGACTAACGTCCCGTACCTACTCGCTGCTAGGTGAACAGGGGCTACACGTGCCAACTTGTCTCCGCCCGGCCGGGGAATCGAACCGGTTCTCCGGCTTGTGAGGCCAGTGCCTTCAATTGTGTGTGTGTGTGTGTGTGTGTGTGTGTGTGTGTGTGTGTGTGTGTGTGTGCATGGTGTGATCGAATGAGACCTTAAGACCTAAAATTGATCTCCATTCAGCAAGTGAAGGAGATTAAGTTATCTAAGAAGATAAGGCGGCTTTCCTTATCTCTGATGTCGAAGAGGATTATCCATATAGGGAGCGAAAGTATCTTCGTCAAGAGATTAATGAAGAGGAAGGCAAATAGAATATAGAGTGGCTCTTCAATTTCCATCCGGAACGTTTCATTATTTTATTTTTTATCATTTTATTTATTATCATTATTATTATTACTATTTATTTATTTATTATTTATTGTTATTTATTTATTTTTATTGTATTATTTTTATTTATTTATTTATTTATTTTTAGGAGAAAAAGAACCCTTTGGGAACATGGCACAA
>NC_134820.1:17195728-17198228 GCF_046742065.1 Oratosquilla oratoria | reverse complement strand
TAACAGAATATATATATATATATATATATATATATACTGGGACTAAAGGAGATTTGGAGAGGATGAATGCCGTGCAGGAGCAAAAGAATGAAAGAGAGAAATGCCGGAGTGTAGAGACTACATCAATTATGACGGGGATAATATCATGAACTCGCGGTCTTGTACATTTCGTGTGTTCTCCATTTAGCACGAGGTCGGGGAGAATGACCTCGACTGCCCCGTCTATTTTCAGGTTGGGTTCGTTCTGAGTGTGTGTGTGTGTGTGTGTGTGTGTGTGTGTGTGTGTGTGTGTGTGTGTGTGAATCACCATGGTCTTTGATCATGTGTTGGACTCGTGATCTTAGCTATTACCATCCCGGAAGAGAGCTCAGAACTCGTTTATGACCGATCTATGGGTAATACTGTGACCTTACACGCACACACACACCCAACTCCCCTCCCACGAGAGTTGGAGTAACGACCCTCAGCGCAGCGATACTGAAATTATTTCAGCCCTGGGCGGGATTCGAACCCGGGCCGCCGTAGTGGCTGCCGCGATCGCTACCATTGCGCCGTCGAGCCGTGTGTGTGTGTGTGTGTGTGTGTGTGTGTGTGTGTGTGTGAGGGAGTGGAGAGGACGGGGAGGGTGGAAGGGTAGGCCATTTTCGTCCGAGGCTGTCAACCTTTACCCTGTGTGTTTGGATAGCCGGAGTAAGTGTGAGGAGTCCTTTATGTATCCGATGGAAATCAAACTCTACTTTTTTCTCTTTATTATCGATACTTATGTGTCGTAAGCTGCCAAATTTTTCCACCACTGTGTGCAACAGCTCTTCTAAACCTCCTACTGATATGATGTGGTTTAACATCACAAACTCCTCCCATAGGAAGGCTATGACGATTCCCCTTACAAAGGACTTTGTAGCGTGGAAATTGATAAACCATACCCTTGATTCAACTTCACCGGTGGCAGGATTCGAACCGCCATCCCCTCGACCTTCGCCATACGTCTTCTAAGTACAAAACTCACTACCAGACTGATTGTCAAACGTGTCCGCTACCCTGTGCAATACCTTCCGTAGTGTTAAGTACACTACCAAACGGAACGCCAAAATTTTCCGTCATCCCCACACTCTATTCCAGGTTCCTACCTTAGTTCACAAACCATCATATCCTTGCAGGATGCAAAGGATCCCTAGTGTCCTGACGTTACCCTTACCTCAGTGTCTCACAAAAAAAAAAAAAAAAAAAAAAATCTTCCTCCCCCCCCACCCCTCCCTGGATGCCAAACTTCTCCTATTTCCCTTCTTCCTCCTCCTCCTTCCAACCACATTCCCTCATGACTTTGTCCACCGTATCCCCAACCAGCCCTCCTTTTTCCCCTTCACCGTACCCTGAGTGCATTTTTCCCCGAATCCCTTTGATGTTGTTTGTTGTTTGGAGTCTGTCAGAGAAGAGACTGGCCTGGACTTGGCTTTCCTGTGGACGTGGATCCTTTCTGCCCCAATGACAGGACCACCAAGACGATAATATGTCTGTAACAACAATTTACTGTAGCTGTGTCGTTACATTGTGGAGCCCATGCACAGTGTGTTTTGTCTGAATTCATCACGAAGCTGTGTGTCGGAACGACACATTATATACATATATATATATAATATATATATTATATATATATATATATATATATATATATATATATATATATATAAATAATATAGATATATATATGTATATGTGTGTGTGTGTGTGTATGTATGCACAGACTGAATATCCCACTACTGGAGAAATAAATGGAAACCAACCCACCCTTTGTAAAACCACGCTGAAGAGGGTCACAGTTAGTGATCGCAATATACGTATCTCCAAATAACTTTCTTTTCTCCGTTAGTGGGATATTCAGTCTATCTTACCAATGTGTTAGAACATTCACTCATATATATATATATATATATATATATATATATATATATATATATGTATGTGATAATTTTATGACAGTCGCGTGTTAGATTCGAACACACTGCTTTCGGCCACCCTCTGTGGTGTAGTGGGTTAAGGCTCTGTGAAGATCTTACGGGTGGCCGAAAGCAGTGGGTTCGAATCCTACTTGCGAGCGTCATAGAGATCATCAGATTAATGTCGCTGTCACTAGCGAATGTCTCCTATATATGTGTGTATATATCTTGTCAGGACAACTTTTGTCATTGAAATGTGGCACTTCCCCACAGCAATTCTGCGGTCATTTTTCCGACACAGGGAGGGGGGGGTGACTGTGTCCTATCCACACTAGCTGTGTCATTAAGACACCGGGATTTCTTGGCACTGCCGCTTCATCGCCACAAAAACACCCCACCCTCGCGCGCTTTTCAGCTCTCCTCTGAAATGTGGAAGTCCAGCGTTGGTCCTTTTTGTGAGATGTGGTGCTTTCTCTCTCTCTCTCTCTCTCTCTCTCTCTCTCTCTCTCTCTCTCTCTCTCTCTCTCTCTCTCTCTCTCTCTCTCTCTCTCTCTCTCTCTCGCTGT
>NC_134820.1:17150728-17190728 GCF_046742065.1 Oratosquilla oratoria | reverse complement strand
CTCCACCTCCTCCTTTTCCTCCTCCTCTTCCTCTCCCACCTCCTCATCGTCCTCCTCCTCCTCCTCCTTCTTCCCACCTACTCCACCTCATTCTCCTCTTCCTCCACCTCCTCCTCTTCCTCCTCTTCTTCCTCCACTGCCTCTTCCTATCCACCCCGAACTCCTCCACCTCGTTTCCAGTTCTTCCGTCCACTCCTGCTCTTCCTCTTTCTCACACACCTCCGCCTCATCCTACTCAATATCCTCCTCCTCCTCCTCCTCCTCGTCCCCACATCTGTCTTTGTTTCGCTTTGATCTTCCACCTCATTCTTTTGTTCTCACCACGGCCAGTAACTTCCTCCTCCTCCTCCTCCTTGCCCTCCTCTTTCTCCTCCCACTCCTCCTCTTCCTCGTCCTCCTCTTTCTCTTCCCGCTCCTCCTCTTCCTCGTCCTCCTCTTTCTCTACCTCCTCCTTCTCCTCCTCCTTCTCCTCCTCCTCCTCTTCTTCTTCATCCTCCTCTTTCTCTTCCTCCTCCTTTTGCATCTCAGTATTCTCCTTCGTGTCCTGTTCCTCTTCCTCGTCCTCCACATCCTTCTCCTCCACATCCTCCTCCTCCACATCCTCCTCCTCTTTCTCCTCCCGGACCTCCTCTATCTCCTCCCGGACCTCCTCCTTCTCCTCCTCCTTCTCCTCCTCCTCCTCTTCTTCTTCATCCTCCTCTTTCTCTTCCTCCTCCTCCTCCTTTTGCATCTCAGTATTCTCCTTCGTGTCCTCGTCCTCTTCCTCCTCCTCCTCCTCCTCCTCTTTCTCCTCCCAGACCTCCTCTTTCTCCTCCCAGACCTCCTCTTTCTCCTCCTCCTCCTCCTCCTCCTCATACGTCTCATTGTTCTCCTTCGTGTCCTCTTGCTCTTCCTCGTCCTCCACATCCTCCTCCTATTGCTCCTCCCACTCCTCCTCTTCCTCTTCCTCCTCTTTCGTCTCCTCTCCCTTCTCCGTCTGCGTCTCTGTGTTCTCCCTCGTGTCCTCTTCCTCTTCTTCATCCTCCACATCCTCCTCCTCTTTCTCCTCCCACTCCTCCTCTTCCTCTTCCTCCTCTTCTTCCTCCTCTTCCTCTTCCTCCTCTTCTGCGTCTCAGTGTTCTCTCTCGTGTCCTCTTCCTCTTCCTCGTCCTCCACACCTTCCTTCTCTTTCTCCTCCCACTCCCACTCCTCCTCTTCCTCTTCCTCTTCCTCTTCTTTCTCTTCCTCCTGCGTCGCATTGTTCTCCCTCGTGTCCTCTTCCTCTTCCTCGTCCTCCACATCCTCCTCCTCTTTCTCATTCCACTCCTCCTCTTCCTCTTCCTCCTCTTCTTCTTCCTCCTCTTTCTCCTCCTCCTCTTCTGCGTCTTAGTGTTCTCTCTCGTGTCCTCTTCCACTTCCTCGTCCTCCACATCCTCCTCCTCCTCTTTCTTTCCTGCTGGGCTAGTTTCTGTCGCCTTCCTTCCCTGTGCACATATCCTCCTCGCCTGGCTCTCGTCCATCTTGTCTTCTCTTTCCCCTTCTCCTTGTCTTCTTTATTTTTGTTTTCACATTCCTTCCTTTCTTCCTTTTCCTCTCTGTTTCTTCCTCTCCGATTTGAATTCAATCTCCTTCTCGTCTTCTCTCTCTCTCTCCCTGTCTCCCTCTCTCCCTCTCTTCCTCTCCCTCCCTCCCTTTCCCCCCCTCTCTCTCTCTCTCTCTATCTCTCTCTCTCTCTCTCTCTCTCTCTCTCTCTCTCTCTCTCTCTCTCTCTCTCTCTCTCTCTCTCTCTCAATTAATTTGACCAGTCCTTCAGTACATTAGAAATACAATATACTCTATTCTACGTGTCTGGCCATCTTGTATTATACATTTACCTTTGTTATTACATGGTGTATTTCTTCATTATACAATCAAAATTACATTGGAGTCACGGCCATAGCTAGAACTGTTCTACTCTGGAGGTAGAAGATCAATAAATATCGATCAAAAGTTTTCAAACTATTTTCTCGCATATACCAGACTTATGCATTGCTGTTCCTTAGCCTCCTGGAGAACACTTCTTCAGCACTGAATAAAATTACAAAAAATCCACCCACTACCTCAAGGTTTCTAGTTGGGAACAATCAAGGTGTTGAAAGGCACTGGTGTATTGTAGAAAGTCTGCTTCCACCCCCTATGTATCCCCTACATTTATGCATTGCTGTTCTTGAACCTGAAGAAGACCATTTCACTCTGAACTGAATCGCTAAGAATCTACTAAATCCACTAGTTTTCGAATTGGGGATCTCTAAGGGGTTGAAAACCACTGGTGTAGAAGGTCTGCCCCCACCCCCTATGTATGAGTATCTCCTATATTTATGCATTGCTGTTCATGAGCCTATTGGAGAAGACCACTTCAACACTGAATAGAATCGCTAAGCATCCACTAAATCACTAGTTTTCGAATTGGGGATCTCTAAGGGGTTGAAAGTTACTGGTGTAGAGGGTCTTCTTCCCTATCTATCATCCCACGGGACCCCACGAGCAGAAGGGTCGGAAGCGGAGCGTAAGGGTATGACTCCAGTCCACCGGATGAATCCCCTTCGACTCGCGGAGCAAATCCCGTTAGACGAAATTAGAAGAAATCGATGATGTGACGCCCAATAAGCGTCACCCACGATTGACAGAATACTTCAATATTTCACCAATAGGATTAGAGCTATTCAGTAATCAGCCGCTGGCGACAGCTTCATAGCGGTACCGGACCTTACTGATTTGATTCTGGCTGATGCAAAAGACGCAAATACGAGCTGTTTGAATCACAACATGGATTGGGAAATCCTTGCCGTGATCTTCAAAAGTAGTGCAGTTTAGAAGGAAAGTAATTTAAAACTTTCTTTTTGAATACTCCTCAAATCTTGATCATGCTTTTCAGTTTGAAAAATTAGTTTTCAAAGTTGTTCGTTCTGCATTGCTTGTCAATGGGTACGTGTCTTTAGTCTTACGGCATTCCCTTATCTGTGTTAATTTGACGTGAATATATTCTTCTCATCCTTTTGTATGTATTCGCTCAAGAGGACCACCGCTAGTGGCCGTTATACGCAGACTCCACAGTATTTTATTTATTTGTTTATCTTTTATTTAGCACACACACACACACACACACACACACACACACACACACACACACACACACACACACACACATATATATATATATATATATATATATATATATATATATATATATAATTTCTTTTCATCCTCTTGTGTGTATGTGCCGAAGAGGAACACCGGTAGTGGCCGTTGTATACAGACTCCACTTTTTTCGTGAATTCCTTTTCATCCTCTTGTATTATCTGTTGAAGAGAACTACAGGTTAGTGGATGTGGTATAAAGAACCCACAGTACTTCTGGGTTTTTTTTTTTCGATAATGGGTTTATAGTATATTTTTCGAATGTATTGCTACATTCTTCCGTTACATTATGTATGTCCAGTCACGGGCAAAAATTTGGACCCACGCTACGGTTCCCACGTTTTTTTTTTTTTTTTTTTTTTTTCTTCTTTTTTTTGAGGACGTGATATGTTTTCTATCCAAGAAAATCACGTATATATAAGCTAAATAATACGTAGGAAAATATATCACGCACTCAACAAAAAATGAATTATATTGACGTTGTAAGAACTGTAATGTGGGACAAAAGCTTTGCTCGTGACTGTATAAGAACCGAGTTGATGTCGGGCGGCCACAGGATAAGTCCCAAGTCGTAGTGACCATGTAATAGCTTTCTTCATCTCGTGTATACGCGACCAAGGGTGCGAGTCCCGGTAGGGAAAGTCCATTTATTCAAACCGTCGAAACAAGTCTGATTAGTTCTGAAAGGTTTGGTCTGTGTTTAATGTTCTCGCACCTGTCAAAAACAGGGCGCCATAATTCATCTCGTGTTGGAGCCGCTGCATCGTACATCAACAAGTTCGGGGCTACTGACTCATTTCCGCCTTTTCAGATTTCCTTCTCTCTCTATTTCTCCTCTCTTTCTCTCTATTTCTCTCTTTATATCGCTTTTTGTCTGTCTCTCTCTCTGTCTCTCTCCCTATCTCTCTATCTCTTTCTATCTCTCTCTCTTTCTCTTTTTCTCCCTCTCTCGCTTTCTCTCCCTCTCTCGCTTTCTCTCTCTCTCTTTCTCGCTTTCTGTCTTTTTCTCTCTCACTTTCTCTCTCTCTCTCTCTCTCTCTCTCTCTCTCTCTCTCTCTCTCTCTCTCTCTCTCTCTCTCTCTCTCTCTCTCATCACCCCTAACTCCATTCTTTCATCTTCCCTTTTCCTTACCACCTATTCTATCTTCACCTATCCCTCTCCCTCTCTTCTTGCCCCTAGCATCTTCAGTATCTTCCATCCATCCCATTTCACCTCCATTACCTCAGCTCTTATGCCTTCGAGTTCCTCTTTCTCTCTCTTTCTTTCTCTCTCTTTATTATTATCATTTTCTCCGATTCTCTCTCCTTCTCCCTATTCCAGCGCCTCTCTGCCCATATCTCTTACCATTGCTCATCATCATCTTTCCTCAGGATTTTCTTCTTCCTCCTCCCCAAAGACCTCAATCTTTTTTCTCCCCTCCTCCTCCTCCTCCTCCTCCTCCGTTCTCCTCCTCCTCCTTCTTCTTCTTCCTCCTTCTTTTCCTCTTTTTCCTCCTCCTCTTCCTCTTTCTTTTCGTCCTCATCCTCATCCTCATCTTTCTTTTCTTCCTCCTCCTCCTCCTTATCCTCCTCCTCCTCCTCCTCCTCCTCCTTTTTTTCATCCTCCTCATCCTCCTCCTCATCCTCCTTCTCATCCTCATCTTTCTTTTCTTCCTACTCCTCCTCCTCCTCCTCCTCATCCTCTTCCTCCTCCTCCTCCTCCTCTTCCTCCTCTTCCTCCTCCCACGGCCTTCACAACCTCCATATCCTCCGCAATTTTCAGCCTCCTTCCTCCCTCATTTCCTCCTACACCAGTTTTCTTCGCCTGCTCTCTCTCTCTCTCTCTCTCTCTCTCTCTCTCTCTCTCTCTCTCTCTCTCTCTCTCTCTCTCTCTCTCTCTCTCTCTCTCCTACTCTCTCTTATCTTCATTTTTCGTTCTTCCTTGGCATTTCATCTTTTCCACTCCTACTCCTTCCTCTCCTCCTCCTTCTCCTCCTCTTCCTCCTCCACCTCCTCCTCCTCTTACTCATTCTCTTCTTCCTCCCCGTCTCCTTATCTTACTTCTCCCCTCCTCCCTTTCTTCTCCTTTCTCTTCTTCCTCTTTCTCCTCTTCCCGCTCATTCCACCAACTCATTATCTTCTTCCTCCTCCCCCTCCTCTTCTTTTTCTTCATCTTACTCCTCTTCCTCCTCTACCTTCTTCACCTCCTCTCCTCCTCTCCTTCGTTTCCTCCTTTTCATCCTCGTTTTTCTCTTCTCTCCCCTTCGTCCTCCCTTCTTCTTCCTGTGTGCTTCCACGCATTTCTACATTTCTCCTTTTCTTTATTCCTCTCTTGCTTCTGTTTCTATGTACAGACCCTCTTTGCTTCTTCGGGTTTTTCTCTCGCCTCTTCTTCTTCTTCATTCCCTTTCTCATCTATGTTTACTTATGTCGTCTAATATTTTCTTCTCGCAACTGGCAGTTTTTTGAGTCGTTTTTTTTTTTTCAGTGTTGTCGTCCTTATCGTCATCGTCATTGTCGTCGTTGTTGTTATTCTTATCGTCGTCGTCGTCGTCGTTTTCTTTGTCGTTGTCGTCGTTTTCTTTGTCGTCATCGTCGTCGTTCATTGTTGTCGTTGTTACTCCTATCGCCGTCGTCGTCGTCGTCTTTGTCATCGTCGTCGTCCGTCGTTGTCGTCGTTTTCTTTATCCTCGTCGTTTTCTTTGTCGTCGTCGTCGTCGTCGTTGTTGTTCTTATCGTCGTCGTCGTTTTCTTTGTTGTCGTCGTCGTCCGTCTTCATCGTCGTCGTGATCGTTGCGTCATCGTTACGTCATCAGTATTACCACTCAAAGACCAGCACAATCATTATTGTTCGATGATGTCTCTGTCGTCGTCAACTTCTAGGTCTTTCCTCTTGTCAAACATATTCCTTCTCGTCCCAGGCTTGTTCCAAACCATACCACATTTGATCACACCAACTTTGTTAAGATTTCCCAGTTTATGTTTTCTACAAAGATAATTCTCTCACTCATTTACTCCATTTGTTTACATAGAATAAAACTATTCGGTGTTTAGTGAAGAACTACAATATGACAATAAACTCGCAAACAAGAATACTCAAAATGAAATTGTTCTGAATATATTGTATACGAAAATAGTAAACTTAGAATATTGTTGGTAAGTCTGGAATGAATGTGGAACAACTGCGTTTGAAACAGACTGAAGTAAGCAATATCGATTTGAAATGTTGTGCAGAATGTTTATTTATAGCCTTTTAACAATTACAGCCCTGTTGAAAGTTTTAATTGCGCTGTTCAGTCTGTTGCTTATGCTGTATGCTGTTGAATCATACAGCATATCAGTTTGAGTCACGGTCACTCACACCTCGGTACACTTAGTGACACACTGACTCTCATTGACTCAACATTCTGAGGTATTGACCAGGAGTACCAATCTCATCCAGTAACCTTGATCAGGGGTACCAACATGATCAATGTTATTGAACTAGGGAAGATGTTTAATGATAAATGTTTTATTTTGTGAACAAAGGAGGCCTGCTTGTTGTATTAATGATAAGTTTCAGATTAATTATTTTCGTGTGCATTTTATTGACCAGGAGTACCAATCTCATCCAGTAACCTTGATCAGGGGTACCAACATGATCAATGTTATTGAACTAGGGAAGATGTTTAATGATAAATGTTTTATTTTGTGAACAAAGGAGGCCTGCATGGTGTATTAATGATAAGTTTCAAGTTAATTATTTTCGTGTGCATTTTATTGACCAGGAGTACCAATCTCATCCAGTAACCTTGATCAGGGGTACCAACATGATCAGTGTTGTTGAACTAGGGAAGATGTTTAATGATAAATGTTTCATTTTGTGAACAAAGGAGGCCTGCTTGTTGTATTAATGATAAGTTTCAGATTGATTATTTTCGTGTGCATTTTATTGACCAGGAGTACCAATCTCATCCAGTAACCTTGATCAGGGGTACCAACATGATCAATGTTGTTGAACTAGGGAAGGTGTTTAATGATAAATGTTTTATTTTGTGAACAAAGGAGGCCTGCTTGTTGTATTAATGATAAGTTTCAGATTATTTATTTTTGTGTGCATTTTATAACACGGTATCTTTAATCATTTTCATATTTCTGTTTGTACATGCGCGTTTTAGTTAATTTCGTGCTCTATATATTATTCCTTCAAGTTGTCTACGTCATGTCGTCTGTGTACGTTTCTCTTACGTTTTCATTCTTTTCCTAACGCTGTTATTTTTCTCACTAATATATTCATATCACCTTCTTGGATCCAAGGTCTCCAAGTAAATGGAGTCTATGCATTAATTCCAATATTATTATTATTTTTATCCTTTGTGGTTCCTTCTCTGCCACACCGTCATCTCATTTTCCTTTTTTTTTTTTTTTTTTTTTTTTTTTTTAAGGCGTTTTCATCACTTTGAAGTTTCGCCCCAACGTCTCTTCATTTACTAGCCAATCTTCTTTATCTTTTCCTTCCCGTCCACCTTCGCTTCATCATCGTCCTCCTCCTCCTCCTCCTCCTCCTCCTCCTCTTCCTTTTCCTCTTCCTCTTCCTCTTCCTTCTCTTCCTCCTCCACCTCTTCCTCCTATCCTCGTCCTTCTTCTTTTCCTCCTTCTCCCCTTCTACTTCTTCTCTTTATCCTCCTTTTCTTTCTCCTCCTCCTACTTCTTCTCCTACTTTTTCCATTTCTCCTCCTTCATCTCCTCCTCCTTTTCCTTCTGATTTTCCCCCTTCTACTTCTCCTCTTATTCCCCCTTTTCCTACTCCTCCTCCTCCTCCTCCGCCTCCTCATTTCCCTCTTCTTCATCCTCCTCCTACTCCTTTCGCCTTCTTCTCTTTCGTCTCCTCCTCTTCATTCTCCTTCTCCACTTTCTCATCCTCGCTCTCCTCCTTTTCCTTTTCTTCTTCCTCTTCCTTCCAGTTTTCCTTCTTCTCTTTCGCCCCCTATTCCTTCTCCTCTTTCTCCTTCTCCACCTCCTCCTCCGTCTCCTCTTTTCCTTTTTCTTCTTCCTACTAATTTCTCCTTCTTCTCTTTCACCTCCTCCCCTCCTCCTCTTCCTTCTCCTACTCTTTCTCCTCCTCCTCCACCTCCTCCTTCCCCTTTCCTTCTTCCTCTTCCTAGTCCTTTCTCCTTTTCTTTCACCTCCCTCTCTTCCTTCTTCTCTTCTTTCTCCTCCCTCTCCTCCTCCTCCTCCTCCTCCGTCTCCTCCTTTCCCTTTTATCCTTCCTCCTCCTACTCCTTTTTCCTTCTTCTCTTTCTCCTCCTCTTCCTTCTCCTTCTCTGCTTTTTCCTCCTTTTCCTACTCCGTCTCCTCGTTTCCCCTTTCTTCTTCTTCCTCCTACTCCTTTTTCTCCTCCTCCGTTCCTCCTTTCTCCTTTCTTCTTCCTCCTCCTACTAAATTCTCCTTCTTCTCTTGCTCCTCCTCCTCTTCTTTTTCCTCCTCTTCCTTCTTCTCCTCTTTCTCCTCCTCCTCCTCTTCCTCCTTTCCCCTTTCTTCTTCCTCCTTCCGCCTCCACATTTTCTGTATTCTCCGCCGTGTGGCACCCTCTCCTGCATCGCCCTGTTGTTCAACGGCGTCTTCTTCCTTCCTGACGTCGTTCGATTGATCTGCGGGCGGCGGGCGATAGGCGTGGGCGTGGGCGTGGGCGGTGGTTTGGTGGCGAGGGCGTTGATAAAAGCAGCGATGTGTTGGCAGTTATGGTGGCAGTGGCTGTCGTCACGTTGGCAGGTCATCTGGAAGATACTCGTATGGATGTGGGACGTAGCAACAGCCCCGGCGGTTTGGTGGCGGTTACGGGACTGGTGATGGTAGCGCGCTTGTTTTACATGGAAAATGATGGTCATGGTAAATTTTGGACGTGCAAGAAGTGTGGGAATATTTATGACAGATAGTGGCGTGATACAAGAGCGCTTGTTGTAAATGGAAATGTGTGGCTCGCTTGTTGTACATGGGAAGTTATGGTCGTGATCAATTTTGGGCGTAGAAGAAGTGTGGGAATAATCATGACAGATGATGTCGTGATAGTAAGGCGACTGTTGTTGATAGAAATGGACATGATAGATGTGGGCGTGATTATAGTACGCTTATTGTAGCTTGGAGTAGTTATTAGGGTCCATTAGTGATTGTAGTTATCTTGTATGTCTTGTTTTATCTCCAATGGGTAGATGACTTTGGCAAGGTGAAGAAAATTACACTCGATGACTGTAATAAGAATTGTAGATATGAAAGTAATGATAGTGATTTTTCTTTTCAAAGAACTTAGTTTTGAAGAGGGCACGAGGGAATTATAGTGACTTCTGAATGTGTAGATATGTAATTAATATGAAAATGAAGCTTTAAAATTATAAATAAAAACACTTAGCATCAGCGAAACATAGGAAGAGTGGACGACGATATGACGTCATATCGATCCAAATTTTTTGGCGGTTGGAAAGAGTTCTTTTGTATCAAATCATACTTAAAGATGCATAAGTAATGCACACACACTAAAAAGTAGTCTCGAAGATGTCAATGTACTATTCATAACAATGATGGACCTTAATGGTTGTTTTGTTGCTAACACCAGAAAAATTAATTCAAGACACAAAAAACACCTTGATAGTTTGAGAGAAAAAATAGAAAGATATCCGTAGGTAGTATTTTTTTTTTTTTATCTATTTTTGTGTATCCACGTATAGTTTTAGACGTCTCGTTTTGTAGTAAAGATATTTCCTAGATACTGTTTTTCCCTTATATTTGTTAGCATTTTGAAATCTGGTCTGGCAAATGAAGTTCTTGGAGGAAGTTGTTCTCGGTCCGTTATGATGGTATTCAAGGATCGTTTCTGTTCTTTTCATTCCCCCTCTCACTCTCTCTCTCTCTCTCTCTCTCTCTCTCTCTCTCTCTCTCTCTCTCTCTCTCTCTCTCTCTCTCCCTCTCTCTCTCCCTCTCTCTCTCCCTCTCTCTCTCCCTCTCTCTCTCCCTCTCTCTCTTTCTCTCTCCCTCTCTCTCTCCATCTCTCTCTCTTTCTCTCTCCCTCTCTCTCTCCCTCTCTCTCTCTCAAACACACGTCTCCGAAGTCGAGCCCGCAGTCCACGACCGATCTGGGATAGAGAGACAAACAGACAGACAGACTTGTAGGCAGATAAACAGGCAGGTATATAGACAGGCAGACAGATAGACATGCAACAGACAGACAAGGACAGAAGCTGAGACGGAGATAGGAGAAGGACTTGACAGAGAAGAGACAGACAGGGACAGAGACGAAGACAGAAACAAAGACAAGTATAGAGAAGAGAGGCGAGAGCAGAGGCAGGAACAAGGACAGAGACGAGATAGAGACAGGGACAATATCAGAGACAGGAAAACAAAAATAGATAAATATACAAAGACAGGTACTGGGACATAGAGATTGCCACAGAGTCAGAAACAGAAAGAAAAAATATTTATACAGAAATAGACAGAAAGAGGTTGGGGAATTGGTTGGGGAAGGAACTGGGCACATGTGAAGGAAATCGAACCTCCGACAGAAGTTGAGTGTGAAGGAGGAAGGGGGGGAGGGGGGATGATAGGACGTGGTGCAGATGGCGAGATGAGGACGATAGAGTGAAGGAGATGGTTACTGGGAAGGAAGATCCGAGATGGAATGAGGGGCATAGCTCAAGAAACGGAATGGGATGTCGTGCAAGGTGTCGAGGTGGAATGAGGTATTTGGAAAACCACCCGTGCGGGTGGAATGAGATATGTGATTCAAGAAATGGAGTGGAATGTAATGCGATGCAAAGGGAGTTCGAGGTGGAATGAGGTGTTTGACATACCATTCACGGGATGGAATGAGAGGTGGGGTAGTGGAATGATGATATGTACACTGATGATTTTGTTAGTCAATAGGCCGCGTATGTATACATTTCAGATCTCTTGTGCAAAATACCAGATGATTTTCTTCTGCTAAGGAGTGGTCAAAAGGGGGACGAACGATTGTGGTCTCCAACTACAGGAAATATGGGTTTCTGGTCAAAACATGTTTTGGTATCAAAGGGAACAAAGAGAATACGTTAACATCGTGAATGGCACTGGGTACGATGCATTTGCTGACTTAGTACTAAATGGGATGACCAAGTTAATCCCTTAACACCAAATGGACTGACCAGCTCAGTCGCCTGATAACCCCAAATGGACCAACCAACTCGATTCCCCTTTTAGTCCCGCGGTTTTCTTCAAGAATTTTCTTCAGGTGGAAGATTAATGAATGTGTTCAAGTGTGTAGACGGCTTTAAGACAGAAGTCGTTTGCAGATTCTCCTGAAACTCGATTCCCCTTTTAGTCCCGTGGTTTTCTTCAAGAATGTTCTTCTGGTGATAGATAAATGAATGTGCTCAAGTGTGTAGATAGCTTCAAGGCAGAAGTCGTTTGTAGACTCTCCTAAAACTCGATTCCCCTTTTAGACCCGTTGTTTTCTTCAAGAATGTTCTTCTAGTGATAGATGAATGTTTTGGATGATGGAAAACATAAACACAGGGGAAGGCACGGAACCCTAAACACTCTAACGTTTCGTTCGCGTAGAAATTCTAAGAAGAAGTTCTACGCGAACGAAACGTTAGAGTGTTTAGGGTTCCGTGCCTTCCCCTGTGTTTATGTTCTCCATCATCCAAATAATTTGTTTAAAATACTTATCAATAAACGAATGTGCTCAAGCGTGTGGATGGCTTCAAGGCTGAAGTCCTTTGCAGACTTTCCTGCCTATAGCGACTAATGAAATTCTTCTAACAAGACCAAATGTATCTATTCAGTTTCTGGTATAGAAGAGTCGGTGTCGCTTTAGTATGTGGAATACCTTTTTGAAACTGGTTTAGTATGTGGCCGACCCTATTTGAATGTGTCCTACCTCAGGAAGAATTCAAAACAAACAACAATACTTGAGAAAAAAATTCATTTAAACCTAACCCTAACCTAACCTAACCTAACCTAACCTAACCTAACGTTGCACTTTCATCACTGGCAGCAATTGTCAAATAAAATTCTCTGAGCAACATCTTTGAATGGGTAAGGTTAACTGAAAAGAATATGAAAAAATATGAGAAATATAAACAAATGATTAGAATATAGCAACAAGTTTAAACTAGTAAGTTACACTTTGAAAAACAACATTAAAACGTAATGGTAGAATTTGAAAAACCTATGTTGAACAGTGATGAAAAAGAAACACAGACGGAGAACTGTTATTACTTCAAAATTACAACTGTTATTACTACAACTGTTATTTTTTCAAAATTATAAGATTACTGTTATTACTACAATTGTTATTACTTCAAAATTACAAGATACTGCAGAGCTGGGCGCGTTCCTCGGTGCGTTGAATAGGTAGGCCACATATTATGCCAGAGAAAAAAAATTCGTAGGCCACATCCATAAGGTAGGCCACATACTAAAGCGGTACCGAAGAGTCTTATAGGGGGTTCACACGGTCTAACCGTAGGTTCGTCGAACGCGGTTCGACAGACACGTGTTTAAAGTGATGTGTGAACGGGGTATTTGGGGTTTAACCAACGTGTTCGACAACCAAATACCCCGTTCACACATCACTTTAAACACGTGTCTGTCGAACCGCGTTCGACGAACCGTTGCCGTGTAAACACCCTTTTAGGGCCGTATTCTTAAACCTTTTCGCCAGCCCTGGCGATCACTTTCTACCATTAGAAAGAAGAATTCTATTAACTTTGTTAATTATAGTTACGAAAAATATTGGTAGGTTTTGTAGATAAGCTGATAAGCCAAAAACACTTTACTAGAACATAAGGTAAAACTCGACCATGTAATGGTAAATAGAGCATTCGACAGAGCTGGCGGAAGCCCATAAATACTTTCTTTGGTTTACCATTTACGTTCTGTTGTGGATTTCACAGGTTCTCCAACAATAGAATTTACTCTGGTGACGTAATCAGGAGCGTCATGATGATACTGTTGTTCGTGATGGTAATGATAATGATATTGAGTAGTAAGTAATATTGATTGTGATAAAAACAGTGATAATGATAGTGATAGTAACACGGTGATGATGATGAGGAGGAGGAGAAATTATAACACCGCAACGAAAGGAAAAATATTTCTTAAAGAGAGGAAAAGAAAAGAGAAATATGTGAATGAACTTGATAGGCAGCACAGGATACCGCAGACTAAAAGCAAGAATGTCAAGAGGAGGAGGAGGAAGGGGAAAGAGGAAGGATCTTTCTGAGAGGAGGTGAAGTTTTAAACTCGAAGAAGGAACGGAAAAAAAAGTGAGTTTGGGTCTGGTGTGTTTGAATACAACAATTTGAAATATAGACGGTAAAGTACTTGTTTTTTCTTATGTCTGGTAAAGGAACTACGTCACCATAACTAGAAGGACAGGTCGTTATAGGTCCGGGGGAGGAGGGTAAGAGAGTGGGAGGGGGATCTTCCACACAGAGAAGTGTCGACCCAAAGAACATCTAGGGTGTTAAAAGTTATGGGTATTATATAAACGCTTAGAAAAGTACTTAACTGTTTATTGTTCTTCAAAGGCACAATGCACATGACACAACTAAGTTTATGTTCAGACAAAAATGTACACCTCAACCTCTCCACACCGTGGCTTCACCATGACTGACTTGTAGAAGCGTAATGTCTCCCTTAGCGCGGGAAATCTCTCAGGCCTAGCAACTGAACTTTCTTATACATGCAAATTAAGTACAGATTATACAATAAATCAAATGACAAAATTCTTACTATACATTGCATTATACATTCAATCAAAAACAATACAAGATGCACAATAACAAATATTTATATTTCAACATAGGGTTCCAGTGATTTACAGACTAGGAGGCGACCCACCCCCCACTCTCTAGGGAGCCATGAGGATGATACAAAGGGGGCATGAAGTAATTTGTTAAAATTTATTGTTTACAATTCTTGTTGAATTGAATAGCCGCTGACGTTCTGACAATCTGTGTAGCTGATCGCTCTAAATTGCGGAAGACCTTTTTTTCCTCATTGTTAAATGTGGAACAGAAGTTTCATATATTCCCAGATGAATATCGGAAACTTCTGTTCCACATTGAACAATGAGGAAAAAAATGTCTTCCGCAATTTTGAGCGATCAGCTACACAGATCGTCAGAACGTCAGCGGCTATTCAATTTAACAAGAATTGTATCAGAGAGAAGATTACTCCAAGAGAATTATTGTTTAATAACAATAACGAATTAATTCCAAGAAGAAGTATCTCCCAGAATACGTGTAAGACATAATTCTATCAAACAACCCGACCTATTTTCTTTTAAGATATAAACAGAAAAAATATATAATTTCGTATAGATACAAAAAAAATATTGGGATTTGGGTCTGCTGGAAACCAAAGGGGGGCGTCATATCTGAGAGTTTGGAAACCTCTGCTCGAGACGCAGCTTACCGTGAAGCTGACATCAAATGAAGAATACCAGGGATTCAGACCGTGTTGGATGAATATGCTCAAGATGGCACGCGAGCTGGTGTAAAGGAGAGGAGAAGAGGGGAGGGAAGGGAATAGTGAGGAGAGGATATTTAACATCAGCCCTCGAAGTCAACACCTTTATGGAGGACACCACAACAAGGTAGATAATGGTCACTGGGTTCATCATTAGGTCGTGTATGCATGTATATATATATATATATATATATATATATATATATGTGTGTGTGTGTGTGTATATATATATGTATATATATATATGTGTGTGTATATATATGTATATATATATGCACTAAAAACCCACTATTATTTGGATTTAAGAAAAGAAGGAAGTGACGAATTTCCGTATATTTCGATATATATATATATATATATATCTATATATATATATATATATATATATATATATATATATGTGTGTGTGTGTATAAGTGTATGTGCGTGTGTTTGTGTGTTTTTGTGTCTGTACTGTATATGTATTTTTGTGTATATGTATGTATGTTATAGAAAAAGTCACTCGTTGCAGTGAAGTCTTTCAAATTATTTATTCCGGCTATCGCGAAGCTTAGATCTGGGTATATATAATGCACATTGTATATGAAAAAGAGTGATTTTGAGTGTAGCTACATTTAGAGATGATGGTTTTGATGAGAAAGTGACACGACTGTTGCGTCACCATGATGCATATGATTGTGCGTGATATGGTGATGTCAGAAGGGGTTGGGTAGTAACGAAAACATCCAATAACTTTCGATTTCTTTTTTCTTTTTTTTTCATAGTAAAATGATGGGTTGTGGTGAAGTCAAACAACGCAGAACGAATACTTATGAGACAAAATACAAAAATTATCTAAATATTTCTCTCTCTGTTCCTCTCGTAATTAGTTTTATTTATCCAATTTCGCCAGAAATGTTTCTCATCAGCTCTTTTTTCTTATTTCTTACAAAATTGAGCAATACGACAAAACTTTCACCCTTTCCTGTAATTCACTTCCTGACTTCGATGGTCTTGATGCCGAAGTCCGTTTGAAGAGAGGTTAATGAGTCGTTAACGACTTGGAGGCGGTGCTTCAGAGATTGCGGCAACGAAGTTATCAAGGAACCTTCGAACTCTACGAGACGATGTCGTTCTTTGTCGACTTCGCCAAGAGCCTCTACTTCGGGAGCTTTGGGTCCTCGAACCCTTCATGACGATATCGTTCTTCGAAGGTTCCGTGATGGTTAAAACCAAGAGTCTCTACTTCTGGAATAAAGGACCTCCGAACTCTTCAAGGTTATGACGTTCTTCGTAGATTCCGTGGTGGTAAACGCCAGGAGCTTCCACTTCGGGAATGAAAGACCTCCGAACTCTTCAAGACGATGACCTTTTTCGTCGGCTTCGCGATGGTAAACCCCAAGAGCTTCCACTTCGGGAATGAAAGACCTCCGAACTCTCCAAGACCTTCTTCGTCGGCTTCGCGATGGTTAACGCCAAGAGCTTCCACTTCGGGAATGAAGGACCTCCGAACTCTTCAAGACCTTCTTCGTCGGCTTCGCGATGGTAAGCGCCAAGAACTTCCAGTTCGTGAATGAAGGACCTCTTCACTCTTCAAGGCGATAACACTTCGTTGACTTCGTGGTGGTAAACGGCAGGAGCTTCCACTTCGGGACCGTATAGGTCCTCGAACTCTTGAAGACGATGTCGTTCTTCGTCGACTTCGCAATGTCTCGGTCGAGGTCCCGATCGTCACCCGAATAAAACCACCTGACGCTTGTTCACAACAGAATCGATAACGGGCGAAGTGACGTCACCTTGAAAATGACGTCAACGCCTGTGACGTAGAAGAAAATTGCGTCACGCATAGTCGGCCTCAACACGAACCTCTCCCGTCACGTTCCGATTGTGTTGTGTCCAACCATTTGGCTTTGGCTTCGTTGTCGGCGCTGAATGGAATCGTCTGTCCCGTTGTCACGGAAGATTCGAGAGGAAATTGGACGTGTCAGCGTGTCAGACGAAGGCGTCTTTGTGCCGCTGACGGAATGCGTCCGAATTGCTGTCGCACTTTGTCGTCATGCTCGTTCGTCGTTGTGTCTGAATGCACGAACAGAAACTTTTATTCAACTGGGTAGAAATCACCGTGGTAAGCATGCTATTATTACGATTATTATGACATTATTATTATTATAATCTATTATTATTATTATGGTTATTATTGTTATTATTATTATCATTATCATTATTATCATTATTATTATCATTATTATCATTATAATTATTTTTATTAATATTATTAATATTATCAATATTATTATTATTGTTATTATTATTATTGTTATTATTATTATTATTATTATCATTGTTGTTAATAATATTATTATATATATATATATATATGTATATAATATATATATATATATATTTATCATTATCTTTATTGATCCTTTCCCCTTGGCAGCGACCTTTGTAGATTTTATTTTGGTTTGCATTATGCAACTTTATTCAGCTGTAATAACAACTTGGAAAAGAGATCGATATCAGATATGATGATGATATGGTTTAACGTCACAAACTCCCCCCTATTGGAAGGCTAGGACTGTGCCCCTCACAGAGGACTTTGTAGTATGGAATTTAATGAACCAAACCCTTGGTTCAACTTGCCGTTGGCAGAATTCGAACCGCCATCCCCTCGACCTTCGCCGTGGATGGGGTATCATATAGAAATATAAATAAAGAGAAAATAAATAAAGAATGAATTATAATAGTAAATAATAAATGATAAAAATAATAACAAAATAATAATAAAAATAATAGTAGAATAAAATAAAAAAATAACAAATAATTATAATAAAAATTATAATAAGAAAGATGATAATAATAAAAATAGTAATGTGTGTTTCTTTAGCCATATTCAACCACTCTAAAAAATTTATCCAAATACGTTCATAACAGAAAAACATACGCGCACGACCGAAAACATTACCTTGTATGTATGGAAATAGAGGGAGCATTGAAATTAGTTTTATTAACATAAGAAATAGTTGCGTGTAGAGTAATATCATTTGTAATTTAAGTATCAATGTTCATAACTTTAAAGTTGTAGTGGTGCTGGCCCTAGTAGTGGTTGTGGTAATGTAGTAGTAGTAGCAGCAGCAGCAGCAGTAGTAGTATACGATTAAGTGATGATAATGATAGTAGTGGCACAAGTAACAGAATTACAAGAATAATGTTGACGTTGAAATTGGGGAGATTTTGAGCAACTGAATTACGATAAAGCAAAAAAAAAAAAAAAAAATGAAAATAAAATAGAATAAAGTGAAGCAACAGTGTTTTGTTTTAATCAATTTATTACGCTCAAGGAGCGTCAAACCTAGTACAAAAGTGTAGCTATGTACAGGAGTACTAGTGACACACAGGACACACTCGAACCATAAAGCAAAAGTGAATAACGATAAAGTGAAGCAACTGTGAATAACGATAAAGCAAACAATAAAGCAAACAGAGAACGAAAATAAAGTAGAATAAAGTAAAGTAACAGAATTACAAGAATAATGTTGATGGTGAAATTGGGGAGATTTTGATCAACAGTGAATAACAATAAAGCAAAGAACGAAAATAAAATAGAATAAAGTGAAGAAGTATTCAAGGACACAAACAGATAAACGAAATGACCATTTGAGAGACGTTGTACACCGTTTGATTTGGGTCTGTATCCAAGTTCATTATAAAGCTGACGGCATACTAGGCATTTCTCGCTAGCTAGCATGCTACTTGCTTTTGCTACCTCGTTTGAGCAAAAACAACTTCGGTGACGATCTTTTGTTTTTCATATTTCCAAATGTCAAATCACCTTTGCGTCATACAGTAAGAACCTATAGAAATGTTAAACCTAGAATACGAATGTTAGACACATTGCTGAGACGTTCTAACTGAAGTCTAGAATATTGTGCCCGAAGTCGTTTCTACTCAAAGGAAAGAGTATAAGTAAGTAGCATTCTAGCTCAGTGTGCCGCCTCGTTTACGATTCTTGAGTTCGTCGGATCGCCTTCTGTTGGCTGCTGCCTCGGACAAGATCCTGTCGTTTCTGACCACAAGACCCCTTCAACTTCCAGTGTTAATGGGGACGTTGTCTCAAACGAGGATGGAGCGCGCGCGCCTTCGTTAAATTACTACCTTCTCCGCTCGTTAACTAACTACCCTCAATTAGGACCCAGCTTCCTTCCTTCTCTTGAACTTAAAACAGAGAGAAAGAGAGACAGAGAGAGAAAGGGAAGGAAAAAGAAAACGGGGTAGGTCGTAAATGAATGTAATTAATTTTTATTTGTGACTTGGATTCTTCATTTTCTAGAACTTTTCTCCCTCTTTTTCTTTGACGTTTTCACACAAAGTCAGTCGGGAAAAAATAAATAAATAGAAAAAAATAATGATAATTATAATAATAGTAATAATAGTAATAATAATTAATAATTGTAGTAATTAATAGTAGTAATAATAAAAGTAGTAATAATGATAGTAGTAATAATGATAGTAATAATGAGTAATAATGATAGTGATAATAATGATAGTAATAATAATGATAGTAGTAGTAATAGTAATAATAATAATAATAATAATAATAATAATTAGATAAAAATAAAAGACACTTTCAAGTTACACAGAGTAGAGAACTTTCTTGTTGAGCTGGTCCATTCTTGATTCTTTTCACACTGTAACAAAAATATGGAAAATCATCACTAATTCCCACAGAACACCCCTACGCCATAACAGATGTTCTTCTACTCTCCAGTTCAGAAAAAAAAAATGAAAAAATAAGATAATAAAGCCACCTGATGTCATTCTTGGGAGATTTCCATGAGATAGGATTACCCCAGTCTAGCCTGAGAATGGCCATTTAAATCAATAAGATCATCTGGCGTCTACAGGACCACACCGATGGCATCACCGAGATCGAGAGGTGACACGGAACGCACAGAAAACCGGTTCTCGACGTCGCGCGGTCGGAATGCCCTCGTACATTCCCATTCCAGGAACTGGAATGGAGCTGTTGATGACCTGGAGCCCTAATCCTTATTTACGTGGGTCGCACTGGGATTAACTCTTGCGGTCCTCCGTTCTCCACGACTCTGTGACCGAAGTCAGACTGAGACACTTCCGAAGTCGGACTGAGACGTTTCCGAAGTCGAGGATGATCTCCAAGAATTTTATAGACCTCTCAACCTTTTTCCAAATGTAACCCCCATACTTATGTATTGCTGTTGCTTAACCATGACCAAAGTCGCACACAAAATACTTCCCGAAGTCAGGGATGTTCTCCGAACTGAGTTCGCAAACTCGATAGAGCTTTCTCACATATCCTACACTTATGCATTTCTGTTCCTTAACCTCCTGAAGATCACCTTAACCCTCAATATAATCGTTTTGTATGCACTGACAATAGACTGTGGTCCATATATGAAGCTTTGGGTTAGCCCCCTCATCCTTGTGGATCTATGGACCATAGGATGAGAATCTATGGTTTTAAGAATTTTATCAGAAGACCAGGGTAACCGTCGAAGAGGGTCAAAGCGTGACCTTTGACCTGAATGAAATGGCCCAGCAGCAATTAGACTACAAGGTATCGGAATTCGACTTAAGCAAGATCCAGAATTCCACTACACACCCCTTCCTCCTCCTCTTTCCTCCTCCTCCTCCTCCCTCCTCCTCCTCCTTCCTCCTCCTCCTCCTCCTCCTCCTCCTCCTCCTCCTCCTTCCTCCTCCTCCTTCCTCCTCCTTCCTCCTCCTCCTTCCTCCTCCTCCTCCTCCTCCTCCTCCTCCTCCTCCTCCTTCCTCCTCCTCCTTCCTCCTCCTTCTTCCTCCTTCCCCGTTCCTCCTTCCCATCCTTCTTATCGCTGAAAAGAATTACTTTACTTTCTTTATCCCTTTGTTTATTTTCTTTTTCAACTTTTATCTGTTACCTAAGAGGGGTTTTCTATTTTCTTTTTTCTTTTTTTATTCTTGTCATCCTTTTCTTCCGCGTGGAATCTGTTGTTTTGCAAATGAGCTCCCGGGGACATTATGAATGTGAGGTATTCTGGAAAGGGGGAAAATTATTACATAATTGAAATTATTTTTCCATCCAGGGTTTGATGGACAAGAGTTGATTTTTGTTGGTAATAAAGTTCGTGATCTACGCGTGTATATACGTATGTGAGTGTATGCATGTATGTATCTTTGTGTATACGTATTTATATATATATATGTGTGTGTGTGTGTGTGTGTGTGCGTTTGAACGTATACATGTGTATTTGCAGAAACCATTCGAATATGAACAAAAGATAAAAAATCGTCTAATAAAGCATCCTGAAGATGACTTGATAGACGAAAACGCTTGCTCTTCCATTATTTTCATTTCCTTATTGATATCAAGTGACCCATTGGTTAAACCGGTGACCGTAGCCGGTTTTCTGGGGCCGCGGATTTTCTGTAAAAGAGAATAGAACTACGGATAGATTAATTGTTGATTGTGTGTGTGTGTGTGTGTGTGTGTGTGTGTGTGTGTGTGTGTGTGTGTGTGTGTGCTTTTATTTGGTATACATATCAGTGTCTACATATTTTTGTTTCAACAAGAAAGCCCCCCACTGGAGATGACCCTCTCTCATATATCCCCCCATCCTCCCAACCCCCTTCAGCTACAACAAACCTGTTTTCTGCAGTGGGGGGGGGGCTTGGGGGAAGCTGGGGGAGATTGCAGTCATGCCTTGGGGGGCTAGCAGACCGGGGAGTTAGTGCAGAAAGGGGAGTGTGGGGGAGGGGAGAAAGGTGTCGAAAGAGTGATTTTTTTTTTTCATTATGGCATTTGGAAATATACTCTCCTACTGGGATTCGAACCCTCGGCTGAGCGGCTTAATTTTTATAAGACGAAGACCCTACCATCGTGCTACCACGACCCTACAAAACGTGAACTATGTCGTTCAGCTTTGTAGGGTCGTGGTCGTACGATGGTAGGGCCTTCGTCTTATAAAAAGCAAGCCGCTCAGGCGAGGGTTCGAATCCCAGTACGTGAGTTTATTTCCAAGTGAAGAAGTGTGTGGGGGGTGAGGGGAGTTTTGAGGGATTAGAAAAATGAAAGTGGGAGGGGAGTCTTTTGTGGGAGTGTTGGAGTATATCAAGGTGTGGGAGAAGGACGGGTGGGGGAGAAAGATTGGAGATGAAGCTGAAGGCTCCGAAAGGTGTGCAAACGAGGAGAAGAGGAGGAAAAGAACACGAGGAGGAAGAGGAGGTGGTGGTGGTGGAGGTGAAGAAGGAGGAAGAAGAGGAGGTGAAGGAGAAAGAGGAGGAGGAGGAGTGTGGATGAAAAAAAATTGTATTTTGGGGAGTCAGCGAATATGGAAAGCAACCATAAGCCTTCAAGCAAAGGAAAGAAGAGAAGGGAAGGGAATGAGAAGAGGGTACTTGAAGGAGAAGAGGGAAATGGGAGGAGGAGGAGGAGGAGGAGAAGCAAAAGAGTAGATTGGGAGAACCAGAAGCACTAGAGACGAGGAGCGGAAGAGGGAGACGGAGAAAGGAGGGAGAAGTGTGGAGGAAGAATGAAGAAAACCAAAGAAGGTGAGCGAAAGAGGAAGGTCAAAGGAAAGACGAAAAAAAAAAAAAAAAAAGAGGGATCGAATATCAAAAACGGCCGAGGGGAAATGTGGAGTAGAGAGAAGTGCTCTGGGGGAGGAAATGAAGAAAATGTTGGGGAAAGAAGAGTGGAGAGGTGGAGAAATGGGAAATGTGTGGATTTAAGCTTTGAAGAGAATCGGGGAGGGTGGACGATGAGGGTCGTACGGGATGGAGATGGAGATGGAAAATGTCGGAGAGGAAAGAAGACAGATGAAGGTATGAAAATGGAGGATGAACTGGATGGAAAGTTAGCGGAGGAGGAGGAGGAGGAGTAGCCGGTGGAGGAAGTGAAGGAGAAGGAGGAATATAAGGAAGAAGAGCCGGTGGAGGAAGAGAAGGAAGAGAAGGAGGAATATCTGGAAGAAGAGCCGGTGGAGGAAGTGATGGAGGAGGAGGAGAAGGAGGAACATAAGGAAGAGGAGCCGTTGGAGGAAGATAAGGAAGAAGAGGGGAAGGAGGAGAAGGAGGAGGAACACAAGGAAGAAGAGCTGGTGGAGGAAGTGAAGGAAGAAGAGGAGGAAGAAAAGGGGTAGGTTGAGGGGAAGCAAAAAGAGGATAAGGAGGAGGAGTAGAAGGAGGATTAGGAGGAAAACGAGGAGAACGGCAGGAGCAATAGGAAACTGAAAAGAAGGAGCTTCAAAAGAAAGGGAGGAAGAGGAGTAGAATTAAAAGGAGAGAAAGAGGAAGAGGAGGCAGGAGGAGGAGGAGGAGGAGGAATAGAACAAAAAGGGAAAGAGGAGGAGGTAGGAGAAGGAGGAATAGAACAAATAGGGAGAGAAAGAGGAAGAGGAGGAGGAGGAGGAGTAGAATAAAAAGGGAAAGAAAGAGGAAGAGGAGTAGAACAAAAAAGGGAGAGGAAGAGTAAGCGGAGGAGTAGAATAAAGAGAGAGAGAAAGAGGAAGAGGAGGCAGGACGAGGAGGAGGAGGAGAGAAGATGAGGGAGAAGTTGTATGGGCAACAAACGAACATCATATTCGAGTTTAGGGGAACACTTCTTTCAAAAATCACTCAAGCCGCCTCACCCTTCCTCCCTATTTCCTCCTTCCCCCGTCACTCTCACACTCACCCTTGGCCTCACACTCACCCTTTCCTCACTCTGTCCCTCTTCCTCACTCTTACCCTCATTCTCCTCCTCCACCCTCATCCTTCTCTCCTTATCACACTCATCCTCCCCCTCGTCCTTACCCTCCTCATTTCCCTCCTCGTCATCGCCTTCGTCTACCCCCTAACTCTCACCCTCCTTATACTCCTCATTTCCCCCTCATCTACGTCTACCCCCTTTCACCCTTACCCTTACCCTCCTGTAGTGTTAGTTCATCTTCTATCGCCTAGTTGCCCTGTTTTCTTCACTGTGGCTTAGTATAGTAAACACAAACAGCCTCGTTAGGCCAATAGGCCTACTGTTGTTTGTTCTTCCTTTGTCTTCCTCACCTTCGTCTACCCCCTAACTCTCACCCTTACCCCTCCTCATCCTCACCTTCGTCTACTCCCTAACTCTCACCCTCACCCTTATCCTCCTCATCCTCACCTTCGTCTACCCCCTAACTCTCACCCTTTCCCTCCTCACCCTTATCCTCCTCATTCTCACCTTCGTCTACTCCCTAACTCTCACCCTCACCCTTATCCTCCTCATCCTCACCTTCGTCTACCCCCTAACTCTCACCCTTTCCCTCCTCATCCTCACCTTCGTCTACCCCCTAACTCTCACCCTTATCCTCCTCATCCTCACCCTCGTCTACCCCCTAACTCTCACCCTCGTCTACCCCCTAACTCTCACCCTCGTCTACCCCCTAACTCTCACCCTCGTCTACCCCCTAACTCTCACCTTCGTCTACCCCCTAACTCTCACCCTCACACATCTCAAGAATTTCGAGAAGGGGTTCGCATACACGTCTCGTCTGTGCCGACGTTGCATCGTTTCCATTGGGAATCGTACCGAGCGTGACGCCTTTACGATCCCCGCCGCGGAGGAGAGGTCACCTGGGCCTTCAGACTCTCCCGAAGTCAGAGGAGTTCGACTAAACGGGACCTCTTCTCTCTTTCTCTCTCTCTCTCTCTCTCTCTCTCTCTGTCTCTCTCTCTGTCTCTCTCTCTCTCTCTCTCTCTCTCTCTCTCTCTCTCTCTCTCTCTCTCTCTCTCTCTCTCTCTCTCTCTCTCTCTCTCTCTCTCTCTCTCTCTCTCTCTCTTTCTCTCTCTCTCTCTCTCTTTCATTCTTTGTAAGACACGCTCTTCAAGGTTCTTTCGGGAGACTTCTCGGGTGAGGAAACAGAAACTCTATTATAAGAGATAAAAAAAACTCTACAGTAAATGTAGATGTGTGTGTGGATGAAAGTAATACAAATTTAGGTGAAGCTGTGTCTCGCTACATTGCCTTTAACCTGAGCGGTGTGGCATGAGTGAGGGATGACTCCTTGTCCACAAGGACCTAAGATGGCCGAGGGGCGGCGAATGGGTTTGGTGTTGAGTAGGCGTATGTTTTGACTCAGCTACCCCCATGCCTTTTGTCACGTATATTTGTTATGTATGTACTGTAATTTCTAATCCTACTAATTTCTAATACCGGACAAACTTCGGGATATAACGGATCTGTCCGGTATTTCCTTCGGATATAACGGATCCTCGGTTATAACGGATCTTCGGGTATAACGACAAACCCGTCCCCATATCGTCCGTTATATCAAGGGTTTACTGTATGTATGTGTGTATGTATGCATGTATGTACGTATTTATGTATGTACGTATGTATGTATGCATGTGTGTATGTATGTATGTACGAGTATATGTGTCCGAAGTAGCAAGTTGGTTCTGATTTCACCTCACACAACCAAGGCCTGGAGGTCGAATCCAACAGATGTCGAGGACATTTGGGCAAAGGTGACGGGGAGGCGTCTCCTGGTGTGAGCTTCTCACCTTTATTTTTGTAAAACAGCAGTTTATTAAAAAAAAAATCAACCACAGGGAAGGATGGGAAAGAGTGGAACGACCACAAGTCATCTAAATATTGTATTCCAGATAGAAGAAATTTGATATATTTTTAGAATTGATAGCTTGACCTTTTGGCTTCAAAAGTACAAATATCGTAAATAAATATATATATATATATATATATATATATATATATATATATATATATATTTTTTTTTTTTTTTTTTTTTTTTTTTTTTGCATTGTGCTTTAGATGAGGTTTGGCACATCTTCACCTCTTGGTTAAGAGTGACTGAGCTCATCAAAGAAAAAATTCTCAAAAAAAAAAAAAAAAAAAAAAGTAAACCGAGCTTCTACTACCACATTCAACAAGACTGGAACAGGCGAGCATGTGTGTACTCTGCCGCCGCTTGCAAGAGTCTCTCTGTGCAAAGCGGCTGAGTGGCCGACGGGCCCGTGATGAAAGACTTCTCAAATCAAAGAGGAAATTGGTCGTCAATTGACACCAGTAATGGACACAGAGCCCGGAGCGTGCCTCTACTCTCTACCGACCCTTTCAACTCGTCCATGGGACTAAAAACGAAGAATCCATTCCACACGAGAATCTGTTGCTGCCTTGACGTGGTCACCCTCAAGATAGGGCCTAAGGAGAAGTTGTCCTTGAGGGTGAGTGTGGTGGTGTCTCCCTCGAGATGGACAAGGAAGAGTGACGGGGTACATAAAGAAGAAGGGGAAGTCCTTTTGAAGTCTTCAAGAAGGGCCTTCAGCCTACCTCGACGTCTGCCAAGAACCTTGTCAAGTATGTCTGTCACGCAGAAACGGTCCTCCTTCACAGCTCCTCCTCCATAGCTTCTACTCCACCGTCGCTCCAAATACTTCCACCACCACCACTACTGACGCCACCACTGTCACCACCACCACCACCACCCACTCGACACCAACTCCATCACCATAGCAACCAAAACCACGTCCCGTCTCCAACCGTTTTGTACATCCTCTCTTCCCCTTTTTTCCATTTCAATTTCAATTTCCAATACGTCCACTTTCGTACACACCTCCACTGATATCACACACGCGTTCCTCCATCTCTCTTCTGCTCTCCACCCAGTCCTTTTCCCTCCTCCTCCATACTCCAGTGTCAGGAGGTTCTGTCTTCCATCCAGAAGGACATCGAAGTCGAGTTCGGTGTTTGTTACGTGACAGTCGGAGACGCGTCTTATCTCTTCGGCCGTCCTCCTCGATCTCCCTCGGAGATGGCACCCATTCTCCTCTTCCTCATTCTCTTCTTCCTCTTCCTCCTCCTCCTTTTCCTCCTCCTCCACTTCTTCTCTTCCTCCTCCTACTCCTCCTCCTTTTCCTCCTTCTCCACTTCTTCCCCTCCTCCTTTTACTCCTTCTCCTCCTTCTCCATTTTTCCCTTCCTACTCCTACTCCTTCATCTTCTCCTCCTCCCTATGCTCCTCGTCCTTCTACTCCTCCTCTACACTTGTTCCTGATCCTTCTGCTACTACTGTTCATACTGCCCCTTTTCCCACTCTTCTTCCTCCTCCTCCTCTTCCTCCTCCTTCTCCTTCTCTTTCTCCTTGTCCTTCTCCTACTCCTCCTGCCCCTCCTTCTGCTCTTGCTCCAACATTTCCTGCTCGTGCTCCTCCTCCTTCTCCTCCTCCTCCTCCTCCTCTTCCTCCTCCTCCTCCTCCTCCTCATCCTCCTCCTCCTCCTCCTCCTCCTCCCATCTTCCTCATCTTTCTCCTCCTTCTCCCCCTCTCCCTCCTGTTCTTGTCTTGTTGTTCCTGCCGCTGCACCTGCTGCCACTGTTCCTCCACTTCATCATCATCTCTCTCTCTCTCTCTCTCTCTCTCTCTCTCTCTCTCTCTCTCTCTCTCTCTCTCTCTCTCTCTCTCTCTCTCTCTCTCTCTCTTCTTCGTCTTCATTCTCCACTTCCTCTCACCGACCCCCTTCCTGCTCCACCATCTTCTTCTCTTCTTCTTCCTCTTCCTCCACCACTTCTCCTCCTTCTCCCCTTAACCTACCCCTGGTACCCCTCCTCCTCCTCCTCCTCCTCCTCCTCCTCCTCCTCCTCCTCCTCCTCTTCCTCCTCCTCCTCCTCCTCTTCTTCCTCCTCCTCCTCCTCCTCTTCCTCCTCCTCCTCCTAGTCCTACTCCTCCTCCTATTCCTCTTTTTCTTGCCCCTGATCCCCCTCCTCCTCCTCGCCTTCCTCCTCCCTTACCTACCCCATATCTTCCTTTATCTCCTCCATACCCATTCTCCTTGTTCCCTTCCTCCATTTATCCATGCCCTTCCACCACTCATCCCTCCTCCTCCTCCTCCTCCTCCTCCTCCTCCTCCTTCTCCTTCTCCTTCTCCTCCTCCTTCTCCTCCTCCTCCTTCTCCTTTTCCCATTCCTGCTACTCCTCTTCTACCCAGGATGTGAGGTTCTTCCGGTGGGCACCATCCGTAACCCCCCTCTCTCTCTCTCTCTCTCTCTCTCTCTCTCTCTCTCTCTCTCTCTCCACACACACACACACACACACACACACACACACACACACACACACACACACACACACACACACACACACACACACACACACACACACACACACACACACACACAGAGAGAGAGAGAGAGAGAGAGAGAGAGAGAGAGAGAGAGAGAGAGGAGGGGGGAGAGTGTCCTCACCGTCGCTCTTGATTTCGGAGAGAGGCTCGTCCTCCGTGGGTGACCAGGCTTCTGTGAAGAAAAAATCTCTATATACATATGGACGTGTATGTGAGTGTCTCTCTGTGGGTGTGGGTGTGCGCGCGCGCGTGTGTGTGTGTGTGTGTGTGTGTACGTGTGTGTGTATGTGCCCGCGCGCGTGTGTGTACACGTGTGTGTGTGTGTGTGTGTGTACATATGTATATGTGTGCGTGTGTGCACGTGTGTGTGTGTGTGTTGTGTGAGTGTGGGTATGATTCACCACTGTCTTTGGACCACGTGATGTACAAGTGTCATGTCAACATTACAGCGATGGACGCGTGGAAGGGTGGAGATATGTGTGTGTGTGGGTGGGTGTGGGTGTGGGTTGGTGAGGGTCAGAATTCTTGATATAATGTTTGGTCTTCCAAGAAAAATTCCTTTCTGCCCTCTCAACAGGATAGAAGTCTTTCATTTATCGCATTTTTTTTATCTATTTATTTATCTATTTATTTTTATTCATTTTTTTTTTTTTAATGACACTATCTTAAATTCTATTCGGTGTTGAATTCCTCACGTTAATTTACAGGAATCTTATTGTTGTTTTGTTAGCTTCCAGACAATGCCTTCATCTCTGTTCATTGTTAAATTCTTCTTATGTTAATTATAAAAACATGAACCTTGTTATTGCTATGTTAGCTTGCAGAGTGAATGACAACATGTTGATCTCTATTCTGTGTTAAATATTTTGTTATGTTGAATTCCAGTAACCGTGTTGCTGTGGTAGCTTCCAGTCTGAAAACCAAGATCAAAATATTGCTATTTAACACAGCACCCTACTTCCACTTTGTACTACTGAAGAGGATTGCAGTTAGCAGTTGAAATATATAGTTTCGCTTACTCAACTCTTTCTTTCGTCTGACTGTGGTGTTAGTTGTGATCAACATCAGAATTTCTCTTCTTTATTAAAACTTCTGCAAGTGCATTGCAAGAACCTCGCTGCTGTATTAGGTCGCAGAGTTCCCTGCCTAGGCTGCCAATGAAGGCGACGCTTTGCAATGAAAATATATCTGCAATATCCTGGAGCATCACAACAACACTTCCGGGAGTCTCACCTGTGCGGATGATAACATTCGCTCAACGCAATGGAGCTCTTTCGTTATTGTTATTGTCGTTATTTGTGTTCATCTTCTCTCGTCTCGTGTTATTGAACCTCGCCTCTGGTCACGACAGTGCAACTGAGACCGTCGCTATAGACTGTGGAATGTGGTTCCTCACAGTACCGACCTTGAAGGAATGTATAGTTCTTGCATAGAAAGTATATTGTCATGTGTAGAACGATGGACGTAATATGCAGTAACAAAAGTGTGTATGTTTTCACCATGATCTTGGATCACGTGTTGGACTCGTGATCGACAGTTATTAACCTCCCGGCTGAGAGCTCAGATCTCGTATGACCGATCTATGGGTAACACTGTAACCTTACACGCACACACACACACACACACACACACACACACACACACACACACACACACACACACACACACACACAACTCCCCGCCCACGAGAGTTGGAGTAACAACCCGCAGCGCAGCGATACTGAAATAATTTCAGCCCTGGGCGGGATTCGAACCCGGACCGCCGTAGTTGCAGGCGAGAACTCTAGCCAATGCATGTGTATGTGCGTGCGTGCGTGCATACCAGCGGTTAATGGTTTATGTCGAGTCTCCCTCGGTTCCCATAAAGCTGTTCCATGGCCTTGTCATTACTCGTGGCAAACCGACAGGAAACCTCCCGTTTCTGGTCGTTAATCTGTCGCACGTATCTATTTCCCCCCCAGTCGCCTCGACCCGCTTACACGCATCATATATTTCTCTCGGGCTAATCTCAACAGATTTTATTTGGCGTAGTGTCAGAAATGTTCTTGATGAACTCCTCTCATGGTGGTGTGATTTTGTTCTGTTGTTTTATTGGGTTCAGGGGTCCGGTAACCTGCTACCAGTGGGCAATAGTCTCTGGATTTGTTTGGTACTGTCTTGTAAACAAGACACTAATATTTATACTATTTTACAAATATATATATGTATATATATAAGTGTATATATACATATATATATATAGAGAGAGAGAGAGAGAGAGAGATAGATTTTCTATATGCATATTTCAGGGAGCAACTTAGAAACAATTATGAAAATTAAATGCCTGAAGATATGATCATGAACATTTGTTATTTACCATAGCTGAGCGAAGTCTTCTGTCATTAGACGTAAAATTGGGTCGAAAAGCATATACACCCAGGTCATATTGTCTTACCTTTTCTCTCTCTTCACCATTTCAAAGGTTTATCATAACCAAATATATATTGTAGAGTGACCTACTCGGTTGAAAATGGTAGACGCTTCTTATGTGGCGCTCACATTCCGAACGTCGGGCGTCTCTGGGTGTATATGTATTATTGTCTGCCCTCCATCGTGTGTCTTGTTGCGCGTTGTCTTCATTCCTGTTTCTCATACCGCAGGTCAGGGTGGCCTTATGACAGTGGATCCCAACACGTTTTTTCATGTATACACTTATGGATTGCTGTTCTTCGGCCTGCAGGAGGCTACTTCGTCACTAAAGTTAATCGCTGTGCATCCACCAACAGCCACTTGTTTCCGAATTGTGGACCCTCTTTTGAAACTCTAGGGCCTCCCAAGGGGTCACGGACCCTAGGTTAAGAACCACTGCCTTGGAGTAAAAGGGACAAGTCGGTCGTAGCTAAGAGCCTCCTGGCACAAATTCCTTACCTCATCTCAACTCGCTTCACCTCAATTAAAAGAGACCATAGAGTTTAGCAAACGAGGCCACAAACAAAAAATAGGTCCGAGTTAGTTGGTACTTACAAAGGTTTACAAAGGCGGAGCATGCCGACATGAGACCTTTTGGTCCATATCTAGGTCGGATGCGAAAAAAATCATAATAGTAATAAATTAATAAATAAAAACTATAATAATGTAAATAACAAATAAAGCACATAAATGAATGCATAGGTATAGTTAAATAACTATTTTATTTAGCGTTGAAATGGTCTTCAAGAGACCAGAGAACAGCAGCACATAAGTATAGGATACATGACGAAAGACAGGCTGGGAACCCTTGAAGTGCTCTCTCCGGAAGGCTGAGGAACAGCAGTACATAACTACAGGATACGTGATGAAAGACAGGCTGAGAACCCTTGAAGCGGCCTCTCCGGGAGGGAGTAACAGCAGTACATAAGTAGAGGATGCGTGACGAAAGACAGGGTGAGAACCCTCAAAAAGGTCACTCCAGGAGGCTGAGAAACAACAGTACATAAGTACATGATACCTGACGAAAGACAGGCTGAGAACCCTTGAAACTCTCTCCGGGAGGCTGAGGAACAGCGGTACATAAACACAGGATACAAGTGAACACAGGTTGAGAACCTTTGCCACACAGTGTCCCGAGAACCGGAGTTGTTCGCCTGTGGTCGGGGCGTGGATCGTTATGACGTTTGCCGTAATAGCAAGGCCATTGTTCCACCCCTTAACGACCTCGTTACGAGTGACCCCATGGTCCTGTAATCTCCCAGCCCCTCCACTTGGCGTCTCCGTGAGTCGGGTCATCGAATTGTGACTCGAAGAAACCAAAGAGAAACCGTTCTTTCAGAGGCCCATTCTTGGGTTCCTCTGAGCTTGATCCATCGGCTAAATAGAACTGTCTTGAAATAAACAAAACTGAATAATAAGCTCAAGTAATAAGTCGAACACACAAATCTGACCCAGGAGAGATATATGGGAGTGACCGTTGGCGGTCATTGTGGGGCCACGGTTGCCTGGGTAGGTCGACATTGGCGCTTGGGTGGTCGAGATGTGGGTGCAGGAAGGGAGACAGGCAGTAGGCGTCAACTGGTGCTATTGTGTCGCCGACCGAGACATGAATTGATGTGGGCAAGGTGACGTCATAAGTGCCTCGATCGCGAACGAACGAAAGAAAACGGGAGGAGAGATCGGTAAGTAAATTGGAGGCGTCGTTGCACAACGGCGCAAAAATAGTCTCGTCGCTGCTTTCAGAAGGCTTCGGTCAGGAACGGCGAATGGAAAACTGTACAGACGAAACACTTTGAAAGTAGAGACAAGACTTAACATCGCGATTGGGTAGAATGTCGCTATAGGGATGGGTTTCGTCTGTGGTGGAGATAGGCCCCTCCTTTCGGCAGGACTCGGTCTGATATTGGCGGCTGTTGAAAGGGCCCCGCATTGATAAAGGGCTTCCTCTGACAGCGGAGCCCCATTGACGGAGGTCCCTCTCCGGTAGAGGCTACACGACGTTGGAGAGCCTTGCAATGGAATCTATGTAGCTCGATGAATAGGCGTGTCAGGCTATAATGCAGGGCGCTGTAGACGTGACACTTTGGGTGAGTTGTTATCTTCTGAACAGATTCAATAGCCGACGTTCTGCTCCCTTCGACATAGTGACGTGTTCAATTCTGTTCCGGCTAATGGAAGACAATTTTTATGTAGCTTGAAGGGCGACCGCTGGTTTGAAGGAGAACTTTATCGATCGCGACACCCTTTAGAGAAGAGTTATCCCTGTTAGCTGAATGAAAATTGCCTGTTGTGAATTGGAACGAGAAGTATCACTTCCTTACGGATAGAAGCGGTGGTGAATTGATAGAGAACATTCTCAGCACTTGACGCCTTTACCATGGTTGCGTTGGATATATGTTCTGTTTTGGTTTCTGGCAGTTATTCGTGTTCATTTGAGGGTCAGACCCTTTGGACTAAGAGGTCTTCAATGTCTCTTGTCAATGCAGCTCTTGACCTTGAATACGAAGACTCTTCCACCACAGCTGCATGCATAAAATATTCTGTTTTGGTTATTGGCAAGTCTTCTTCATTTGAGGGTCAGATTCTTTGGACTGAGAGGTCTTCAAGGTCTCTTGTCAATGCAGCTCGCGACTTTAACTAGGAAGACTCTTTCACCACAGCTGCATGCAGAAAGTATTTTGTTTTGGTTATTGGCAAGTCTTCTTCTTCAGTTGAGGGTCAGACTTCGTACCAAAAGGTCCTCAAGACTCTTGTCAAGGACTCCTCTCTGGAGATCATTCTTTGGCTGAATGAGATGGTTAGGTTGTATTCATATACGTTAGATGGTTGCTGCAATTATCGTCTCCAGAGTTGCTTGAAAAAAAAATGTTTTATGCGCATTGGGAATATTGTTTGTTCACAGTGGTAGTTTTATAAATGTGGTTGTTATTGTGGGACGGGGTGTTGTAATTGGGGGGCTTCTTCATGATATGGTGGCGACGAACCTAGAAACCAAATCAAAATTTTATGGGGATTGGCAATATGGCGCCATGGAGACGTGTCAATACAAACACCCTCGTCCAGGTGGCATTACTAATATATATATATATATATATATATATATATATATATATATATATATATGTATATATTTTTTGTGTAACACCAAATTATATTTTAATCTGCTTAAAGAAAATACGGCGGGAAAAAAGTTTCTTCAGCGAGTGAAATCGGCAGGTTGAGTTGAGTTTGCGCGCGTGGCACCAAAAGAATCTCTACAGAAGAATATTAAATTCTCCAATACGGTTACGCAGCTTCCAGGTTCTGTCGTCCTTAACTTAGGTAGCTTTTATTCAATTTTGGAATGTACCCCACGGATGGACGAGTATCGGCTGAGTGCAGTCCCATTCAAGGTTAGGATTCTTTCCTAAGATGAACACGATCTCACGAGTTTCACAACGACACAATGACAGTTGTACGTCACCATATTGAAGCTCAGAATGGATGTTGGAGCGTTTGTTACCAACGTGCCTCTGTATCCAGGCGTGTTTGTTAATGAAAAAAAAAATCTATTCAAAGCTGCTGTTGCGTTCTCGTTGAAAGGAAATTTAGTGGAGGTCTGTTAGTCAGCTCTGTCGTTATGCGGGGACGGTGGCAGCCTCTTAGCGTTCACCAGAAGAAACTATCTAAATCACTGGTGAGAAATGTAGTAACACATTTGTAAATCACAACTAACACCACAGTCGGAAGAAAGAAAGAGTTGGTAAGCGAAGCTATATATTTCGATTGCTAACTACTAACTGCTTACTGAAGAGGATTGCAGTTAGTAATCGAAATATGTAGTTTCGCTTACTCAACTCTTTCGTCCGACTGTGGTGTTAGTTGTGAAAGTATCTAAAGTTTAGATTTGCTACTGATGAGGGTGGATGTCATTCCTTCCATGAATGGAATGCGGAAATGGTGTGATGGAATGAGTAATCCTCCCCTCATGTGAATGGAATAGTCAGGCGTGAGCCATAACAAAACCTTTAAAGGATGCCATTGTAGCGAAGAGTTTAATAGAGGTAAATATTATCCTGCTATTTTCTTTGGTTTACTGGTGACACGAGTGTATTCTTCAGCCGAATAAAATCGCCTGGCTACAGGAAGACTGAAAATTATTTGCTAGAAATGGAGGCGAAACTTAAGGTAGGAATCGACTTTTGAGTTTGAGGCTGGATATGACCTCAGCTCTCTAGAAATGGATGGTGGTATTCTTAAAAAAATACTTCCTTATATAAATCTTATATAAATACTTGGAAGGTAAAGATTTATTTAAAAGAAAGATTTTTTTAAGAATGGCATCGTAAGATTCTTACGGTGGTATTCTTAAAAAAAGAAAAATCTTTCCTTATATAAATCTTTCCCTTCCAAGTATATGTATAAGATTTATGGAAGGATTTTTTTTTTTTTTTTTTTTTTTTTTTTTTTTTTTTATTTTTTTTTTTTTTTTTTTTTTTTTTTTAAGAATACCACCGGGAGTCTCTCTGAAAAAAGTATATGGAATAAAGGAGATAAAGAGGACGTTGTTGTTGAGGAGTCAAGTTTTGATCAGTAATGGAGTCCTTTCACTGCGCATGCGCAAACCAGTCTAGACCTTTGGTGTCTTGACAAGTGATAGCTTCGGCCGCAACTAAGAAAACCCCGACAACAATTTGTTTATTCATTTATCCATTTGTTTGTTTTTTATTATAGTCCAGTTATTTCTTATCTATTTTTTACTTTATTGTTATTTCATTTTATTTCTTTTTCATTTATTTATTTATTACTATGTTATTTATTATTTCTTTTTCATTTCTTTTTATTTCATATATATATATATGTATATGTGTATATATATATATATATATATATATATATATGCAGAAACCACAAGGAAATCAAAGAACAGAATAGTGAACATTTTCGTCTATTAAGACTTCTTCATAGTACCTGAAGGTACTCTGAAGAAGTCTTAATAGACAATAACGTTCAGTATTCTGTTCTTTGATTTTCTTGAGGTTTCTGCAAATGTCCTTACTCACGCGTATATTGTTATTATTGTTGCATATATATATATATGTATATATATATATATATATATATATATATGTGTGTGTATATATATGCAATAAAAACACTAGGAGCGTGTCTTCACAAATGCGTAAGTAACCACTAGGAAAAGTAAACTAACGAAAAGAGCGCTTTCGTATAATTACGTTTTCAGTGCAGATACAATCTTTGTATCTGCACTGAAGATATAATCATACGAAAGCACTCTGGTTTATTAGTTTACTTTTCCTAGTGGTTACTTACGCATATGTATGTGTATATATATATATTTGTATATATATATATATACATATATATATGTATATATATATATAAATACATATATATATATATATATGCATATATATATATATATATATATATATGTATGTATATGTATATTAGCATGCACAGACCTAAAGATTTGCCATCGAAAGTTTACCCCACCATGATAGTGGCTTAGGAAAAACAACAAAAGAAAACAAAACAAACAAAAAACATGTAATAATGATAACAAAGAACAATAATAAAGCGATACATTATCACGTTTGCCTTCATGGGGACACGCCCGCCTCTACGTCCGGCGAGTGTCACTGATAGAAACTCTCGTGCGACAACGAAAACGTAATTAATTCCACTGCAACAAAGGATCGGGATGCGAGAATGGATTCAGTACTGCGAGAGTTGCACACTAATTGCCTTAGTATTAAAACTCTGGGGATGCACATTTGGGGCGCCCACACCCTAAATGTTGTATCAGCCTTCCATTCCCCCCCCCTCTCTCTCTCTCTCTCTCTCTCTCTCTCTCTCTCTCTCTCTCTCTCTCTCTCTCTCTCTCTCTCTCTTTCTCTCTCTCTCTCTCCTGCCTTCACAAATCGCCGAGTTTTCGTGTATGTCCTGAAACCATTTCTTGCGGCTATCCAAGTACTTGGGGCAAAGGTGATAACAGAGGAGGACAAAGGAAGAAGAATGGGAATAAGAAGAACCACTGAAAGAGTCCTAGGAGTTATGTGTGATTCACCATGGTCTTGGACCACGTGTTGGACTTGTGATCGACAACTATTACTACCCCCGGAAGAGAGCTCAGACCTCATATATGACCAATCAATGGGTAATACTGTGACCTTACACGCACGCACACACACGCACACACAATTCCGCGTCCACGAGAGTTGGAGTAACGACTAGCAGCGCAGTGATACTGAAATTATTTTAGCCCTGGGCGGGGTTCGAACCCGGACCGCCGTAGTGGCGGCCGCGAACGCTACCACTGCTCCGTCGAGGTGTGTGTGTGTGTGTGTGTGTGTGTGTGTGTGTGTGTCTGTGTTAGAGAGAGAGAGTGGGAAATAGGGGAGCGGTGGAGGGAGGGGGAGGGGGAGGGGGTGGGCAGTACCTGACGCGATATCAGTGTGACGTCAATCATTGTAGACCGTTTTCATTACCGCGGCGGACAGCTGACTTTGATTACGTACTGGGGGGGGTTGTTCTCTTTCCACGCGTATGCTTGTGTACATGTGCGTATGTGTGCGTATATGCCTTCTGTATGTAAACGTAAATTTGTTTGTTTTTTCTTATGTCGTGGGCTGCCTATGTATGTTTATATCCTTTTTCACATGTAGTGTACATGTGCGTGTATGTGCGGAAATACTTGTATGTACATGGAATTCTGTGTGATTCACCGTGGCCATGGATCACGTGTTGGACTCGTGATCAACACTTATTAACCTCCCGGATGAAAGCTCATTGCTCGTATGACCGATCTATGGGTAATACTGTGACCTTACACGCACACACACACACCCAACTCCCCGCCCACGAGAGTTGGAGTGACAATCCGCAGCGCAGCGATACTGAAATTAATTCACCCCTGGGTGGGATTCGAACCCGGACCATCGTAGTGGTAGGCGAGAACTCTAACCACTGCACCACGAGGTTGTGTGTTTCTTGTTATGTTTGTAAGCGTTTTTTGTGTTTGGTTTCTCTCTGTATATATATATAATATATATATATATATATTGATAAGTATTTTAGACAAATGATTTGGATGATGGAGAACATAAACACAGGGGAAGGCTCGGAACCCTAAACACTCCAACGTTTCGTTCGCGTAGAACTTCTTCAGAGAGTGTACGGAAAACTGTAATTGAAGTTTATGTACTAAACTTGATTATCTTTTCAGATACTTGGGAAAGGTCGTTTTTCTGGCGTGTTCTGGAATTAAAATACTAGTTTGTTTAGCTAAATTGATAAACCCTCCTCGATGGTTCGATGAATTATTAGTTGAAATATATGCTGATTCTACAATCCTTCTAGTGAATTTATCAAAACCTTTATGTAGCACTTCAGCTCCTCTCCAGTTTGGTAAATGATTGAATTTTTCCGTATGAAGTACTAAAGAATTAGACATTGGAATGGGTCTTATATTGTTGATTAGGCACGTGGCTCTGAGGGAACGTGGCATGCCTCAGACGTGTAGTTCCTTCCCGAGGTAGAGCCGCGGGTAATATATAGATATATAAATGTAACTTGTACCCACTGTATCTCTGGACACTTCATACTTGAAACGCCGGGTAATAAAACACACATTGAATCTGGTATTTATGACTTTCCCACGATATGGGTCCCAGACTGCAGGTGTTTACGTATACACACACATGCGCGCGCGCGCACACACACACACACACACACACACACACACACACACACACACACACACACACACACACACATATGTATATATATATATATATATATATATATATATATATATAATATTATATGTGTGTATGTAGCTGTCGATCACGAGTCCAACACGTGTGTGTGCAGATATGTGTGCTGTGTGCCTGTAATTTCGTCCTGTGTATTTCTTTACACGGTTGGATGACATTTGAAGTAGTCTGGCGTGTATTTTCTCCATTATTTAAGAAAAAAATAGATCTCATGGTTTGAGAAGATTACTATTCCTTTGTACGAATGTTAAGAACTTATTACATTTATCTTTGTCACTCCTTGTGTATTTGTAGAATAATTATGATATATTCAGTTGACTCTGACATTTCCCTGCCCCTCCCTGTGATTGGTGGACACAGAAATGAGAATGCATATGATTGGTGGACACAGAAACGAGAATGCAAATGATTCGTGGACACGAAAATGAGAATGCATATGATTGGTGGACACAGAAATGAGAATACATATGATTGGTGGACACAGAAATGAGAATGCATATGATTGGTGGACACAGAAATGAAAATGCATATAATTGGTGAACACAGAAATGAGAATGCATATGATTGCTGGACACAGAAATGAGAATGCATATGATTGGTAGATACAGAAACGAGAATTCATGTGATTAGTGGACACAGAAATGAGAGTGCATATGATTGGTGGACAGAAACGAGAATACATATGATTGGTGGGCATAGAAACGAGAATGCATATGATTGGTGGACACAGGAATGAGAATGCATATGATTGGTGGACACAGAAATGAGAATGCATATGATTGGTAGACACATCTTTATATCACATTCATCGAGCAGGGGCTTACATTTTTACCTAATCTATGCAAATGTATTTGCATGAGATATCGCGAATGTAGTCTGTCTCGCTTATACATTTCTTTTCTCCTTGCAGGTCAGTTGATACAGTAGGACGACCGGGGACTGGAATGACCGGTGCTGGATGTAAGTAGAGATGGATTGATAGAAAACCGGTATAGTTGATATACACTTTTTTTTCCGTTGGGTGGTCACCCTATTGATTGCGTGAGTCTTTGTTTTGATTCATCATTTTTTAGTTTGTCTCTGTGAAGTATGTACCGTGCTGTTTGCATAAATATGTGTGTTCTTTTCAGCACTATATATATGTATATATATGTATATATATATGTGTGTGTGTGTATATATATATATGTAGTGTATATATATATATATATGTATATATATATATATATATATATATATATGCATGTAGAATTAAATACGACAGCATTCTGACAATTGTTAAACTTTTTCTTAATGTTTTCTATTTGTCTTATCAACTTTTTTTTCCAGTTGTAGGGTGAGCTGATACAAGTTCTCCATAGTTTTCCATTTAATATTCTCGAGCTTTCGTCTTCAAAGAGACATCATCAGGATTGACAAAATTTCTGCAATAATGAATACAAATGTTGGTACATATAAGTTACAAAATAAATTACAAAAATACAAATACAAATATACAGGTAGAACAAAAGATATATAACGAGAGTTATTACTTACGTCTACAAGGAAAGTACAAATGATAGAGAGAGAAAGGTTTAAATACATAAACTGCTATCCGAGTTCCCATTACGGAGTCTGGCTGATCGTCTGAGTGGTGGGGGAGTGGGGGGTGGGAGGGGAGGGGGAGAGGGGACCTCAATGTAGCGATGTCTCAGGTTAGCGCTACTGTACAGCTTAATACTGGACGTCATGTCCGACTGAATATTTATAGTGGGGGCAGAGTCCCTGATGTGGAATGCCTCCAAGAGTTTCAACCTTCTAGGGTCCTCATTGTACGCAATAATTTTGGTACATTGAACTAAGGTGTCTCTGTCAATATTTCGATTGTGATATTTTGAATAATGGTCCTTGATCGCTCCGTCCTGTTGGTGAAAGGTTAGTCTTTGGCTGAGAGTACATCTGGTGTGCCCGACGTATGTGATATTGCGAGACGTACAATTCTCGGCTGGACATTTGAATAAATACACCACGTTGGCTTTAGATGTAAAGTGAGCTCGAATATTACAGTTGTTTTTCATCACCATTGAACAGG
>NC_134820.1:17113228-17143228 GCF_046742065.1 Oratosquilla oratoria | reverse complement strand
GAAAAGAATCTCGAGGTAATTATCAGTAACAACCTCACATCATCAAAGCAGTGTATTTCAGCCTCTGAGAAAGCAAATAAGTTTCTAGGACTCATTGCGTGATCTTTTGACTTCAAAAGCCCAGCCCTCATTAACAAGGTTTATAAATTGTTAGTTCGTCCACAATAGGAATATGCTGTTTCCGTATGGTCACCGAATCCCATTAAAGGCATGGAAGGATTCGAAAAAATACAACGGCGAGCCACAAATCTGATTCCAAATATAAAAAATAAATCATACGAAAATCGACTAAAACATATGAATCTGTTTTCCCTAAAAAAGCGTAGACTCAGAGGTGACTTGATACAGATTTTTAAGATTCTAAAGGGAAATGACAACATCAAAAGTGACAAAATTTTCACACTGAATGGGAATCCCACAAGAAATAATGGTCTCAAACTGTCAGGAAATAGATTTAATTTTAAAGTGGGGTAGAATCAACTTCGCCAACCGTGTAGTTAATGAATGGAATGAACTTCCTGCAGAGGCAGTGCAATGTAGTTTAGTTCGAAGCTTTAAGATTCGTTTAGATAATTACTTGAGTAAGATGTAATGACTGCTATTTATTTTATATTATTTGTTTATTTGTTTATCATTTGTCTGTTTATTATTATTTGCTTGGTTTTCATTTATTATTAGTTATCTGTCAATTTATTATTATTTACTATTTACCTGTTTGTTTATTATTTAACTATACCTATGCATTTATTCATTTTATTTATTATTATTTATATTATTATAATTTTTATTTATTCTTTTTATTTATCATTATTATAATTTTTTCGCATCCGACCTAGTTATGGACCAAAAGGTCTCCTGTCGGCATGCTCCGCCTTTGTAATCCTTTGTAATCCTTTGAAGGAGGAGAAGGAGAAGGAAGAAGAAGAAAAGTAAAATGAGGAAGGGAGGAAGAAGAAGAAAAAAAGGACAAGGAGAAAGTGTAAGAAGGAGAAGAAGAAGAAGAAAAGAGGACAAGGAGAAAGAGTGAAGGAGGAAAAGAGATAGAAAAGAAGGAGGAGGAGAAAGAGGAGAAGAAGAAAGATGAAAATAAGAAGAAAGAGGACGAGGAGAAGGGAAAAATATGGCGCCTCCAAACCTTCACAAAAAGAAGAAAGTTCGGAAGTAAAACAATTATAGTGGAGACCAGAAGGACGAACATAGGAAGCTGTACGTCTTCTAGAGGAGAAAGAAAGAAAAAAAAATGGACGAGGAAGAAGAAGAAGAAAAAGAAGAAGAAGAAGAGCAAGAACATCTGGAACTGTGGGATGCTCTCTGAATACTAGAAAAGGAGGGGTAGAAAGAGGCTGGAGGAACACAACAAAGCTATGAATAAGGAACCACAGGACCAGAGAAACAGGAGTCCCGTTGGTTTGGTGGGAATGTGGTGAAAGGTAGGGTTGTAACTCATCCTCTCTTTTTTTTTTTTTTTTTTTTTTTGGTCATGCCATCCACTGGTTCATGTTTGGTCTTTTCTTCTCTGTAGCCTTCCTCAGCATCTCTTTTTATTTTTATTTATGCATTTTATTTTATTTTATTTTATTTTATTTTGTCATGCCATTCACTGGTTCATATTTGGTCTTTTCTTCTCTGTAGCCTTCCTCAGCATCTCTCTCTCTCTCTCTCTCTCTCTCTTTTTTTTTTTTTCATGGCGTCCACTGGTTCATGTTTGGTCTTTTCCTCTCTGCAGCCTTCCTCAGCATCTTAAAAAAAAAAGAGTAACAGCATTCCATAAGTGCTCTCTTTCTCTTGAATTGAAAATAAGAGCGAGATATGACAATGCTCCCAAAATGGTTTAAATTTAGGCTTCTACCCGTGTCCCAAAGTACATAAGAAGGCTTTTCCAAATGAATTAAAAATGAACTCGGTAACAATGGAAACAACACAGAACAATTGGTTTTCCAAGCCTGAAGGGACAGGTCCACTGTGACACAAACACGTGTTTTTGAAATTTCTTCAAGAACACGAAGAAGACAAAAACACAAAGACGACAAGAACATTAAGACTTCCAGAACGTCATGACTCCGGGGACAGCCTTGTTACGTCAGGAACGTCGAAAGAAAGAAACGTTGAGGCTATAGGAACGTTGTTGCCACAGGAACGTTGGTTCTTGAGGAACAGCCACACGACCTTCAAGACTACTGGAACGTCTCTGGAACGACAGGAAGACTTGAGACCACAGCAACGCCGAAGACGTTTTGCCGTTCTTCCTCAAGTTCCCTCTCGACCACCTCCTCTATGACTCCTCCTCCTCTTCGGTGCGATATAATACCCTAAGGATAGAAGCGCTGGTTATTGCTCACGAGGTACATATACATATACCAAAGGCTTTTTCCCCCTTACACGGGGGGTAGCCAAAAGACAAAGACATAGAAAACCACTCCCATCCATTCCATCCCCACCATACTCCACTCCCCTCCACCCTCTTCCCTCCCTCTTACCTTGGCACCTCCCAGATGACAGGTCATCCCTGCATCTTGTTCACTGCCCTGGGTCAGAAGCAGTGTCCTCTAAACACGCTCCTGGTTAGGTAGAATAAAATTTATAAAAAAAAATTCACGGAGTTGAAGGGGTTGAAGACCTGACGCATAGAATCCCAAATTGAGGAAGACTTGCTGGATTGCAAGCGAGGCGCACGGTGTCCCGAGGGGATGAATAGCAACCCAGTGCATAGTGGAGGGATAGTTCTTCTTGCAAGGTTAAGAAAGCTACTATGCAAGCTTGGGCATAGTACCAAAGCTTCGGCTGGCGGGAGAGTGCCTTAAATGAAAATATATACGTGTATATATATATATATATATATATATATATATATATATATATATATGTATACATATATATACAAATATATATATAAATATATACATATATATACATATATATAAATATATACATATATATATACATATATATATATACATATATATAATATATATATATGTATATATATATATATATATATAAGTAAATAAGAAATAAATAAAAGATAATAAGTTCACTCACTCTACTTGACTACTGCCTGGGCACAGTTCCAGAAGTTTAAGAAAGAAATGGGCAAGAATTGGTTCACCAACCGAGTGATTAACGATTGGAAGACAGTAATTATGTATAGAACGCTGAAACAATTGGTTGTTTCAAAAAAAGATGAGATAATTTTATGGATGGGGATGACAGGTGGTAAGGGCTATGAAACGGCATAGTGTAGGCCTTATGGTCTCTTGCAATCTCTTTTACCATGTTCTTATGAAGCCGGAAGGATAGTTTGACAGGAAAGGAGTGTCCTTGACTATGCAGTCTTGGGCATAGTGCCAATAACCAAGGGACCCGAAGGAATAGTTCCGCTTTTAACACCAAAATGATACATGGACTCAGAAATTTGCCTTACGAAGAGAGGCTTAGGCACCTTAACTTACACTCTCTGGAAAGACGCAGAGTGTGGGGTGATCTAATAGAGGTGTTCAAGTGGATCAAAGGCTTTAACAAGGGTGATGCAAACAAGGTCATCGTATTAAAACAACAGGGCAGGACTCGCAGTAATGGATTTAAACTGGACAAATTTAGATTTAAGAAGGAAATAGGCAAGAATTGGTTTACTAATAGGGTGGTCAACGAATGGAATAGACTTAGTAACCATGTAGTAAGCGCAGAAACTATCAGTTGTTTTAAGAAACGATTAGACAACTTTATGGATGGGGATGACAGGTGGTGATGGATACGGAGCTGCCTAGTGTAGTCCTTATGGTCTCTTGCAGTCTCCTTCATTCTTATTCTTTCTCATTCTTATTCTTATTTCTCATTCTTATTTCTCATTCATATTTCTCATTCTCATTCTTATTCTTATTTTCTCATTCTTATTTCTCATTCTTATTCTCATTTCTCATTCTTATTTCTCATTCTTATTCTTTCTTATTCATTCTTATTCATTCTCATTCATTCTTATTCTTCATTCTTCATTCTTCATCCATGTTCTTATCTTCTTATGTTTTGAGGGATGAGTTGACACCTAGCATGCAAACTGAACCCCATTGCCAAAGATATGTCCAAGGAGACGAGTGTGTGGGTGGATGCCATTGTGGAAGAGAGTGGACGAGGTGGAGTGGGTGGAAGGAGGAGAGGGGTTCAAATTGCGAAGAAAAGAATGCTCTGTCATGGAAAGAAGGTGGGAAGGATGCCATATTGCAAAAGGTGGAATTCTACTACATTGCAAGAATGCCAAGAATGCTTATTCCCACGCCCCCTCCCCCTCCCTCCCAACCCCTCCCTTATTTCAGTGGGAGGGAGTGGGAGGCTCGTGAAGGTGGCTACTATATAGGAATATTCGCTATGGTGGAGGGAGGAGGAGGAAGGAGAAAAAATGGAGGAGGGGAATGGAGAGGAGGAGGAGGGAAGAGAGGAGGAAGGGGGAAGAGAGGAGGAAGTACATAGTCTCCTAGGCCAGTGAGAATTAAGGGATAAGGGTGATTCAACCTTTTTAAGGAAAAAGAGTGGAAGAGAGGAGAGGGGAGAGAGGTGAGGAGAGAGGGGAGAAAATGAAAACTGTTGCGGTGGAGAATTTGCTGGAAGAAGGGATGAAGCGAGGGAGGACGGGGAGGAGGAGGAGGAGGAGGAGGAGGAGGAGGTGATGTAAAGAAGAAGAGGGTGAAGAATATTAGGAGAAAGGCGATATTAAAGATGAGGAGGAGGGGGAGATTGAAAAGAATTCGAAGGAAAAACGGAGGTAAAAAAGAGGAGGAGGAGAAGGAGGAGGAGGAGGAAGAGGAGATGAAAGGAGAAGAAAACGAGGAGAACGAAGATCGAGGAGAGGAAAATAGAAGAAAAAAGAGAGCAGGTTGAAGTGATGCTAGGAAAGGCGTTGAGGGGAAAATAAAGAAAGGCGAAGACAATATCAAATGTACAAGAGGAGGAGGAAAAGGAGAGAAAAGAGGAAGAGGAGAAAGAGAAGGAGAGAGCAAGGAGGAGGAAGCGGAGAAAGAAAAGGAGAGAGAAAGGAGAGAGAAAGGAGGGCGAAGAGGAGAAAGGAAAGTAGGAGGAAAAGGAGAAGGAAAAGGAGAAAGGAGGAGGAAGAGGAGAAAGGAGAGGAGGAGGAAACGGAGAGAGAGAGGAGGAGAAAGAGTAGAAAGGAAAGGAGGAGGAAAAGGGGAGAAAGGAGGAGGAAGAGGAGAGAAAAAGGAGGAGGAAAAGGAGAAAGGAGGAGGAAGAGAGAGAAAGGAAAGGAGGAAACGGAGAGAGAAAGGAGGAGGAAGCGGAGAAAGTAAAGGAGGAGGAAAAGGAGAGAGAAAGGAGGGCGAAGAGGAGAAAGGAAAGTAGGAGGAAAAGGAGAAAGGAAAAGGAGAAGGAAAAGGAGAAAGGAGGAGGAAGAGGAGGAGGAAACGGAGAGAGAAAGGAGGAGGAAGAGTAGAAAGTAAAGGAGGAGGAAAAGGGGAGAAAGGAGGAGGAAGAGGAGAAAGGAAAGGAGGAGGAAAAGGAGAGAAAGGAGGAGGAAAAGGAGAGGAAGGAGGAGAAAGAATAGAAAGGAAAGGAGGAGGAAAAGGAGAAAGAGAAGGAAGAGGAGAATTAGGAGAAGTTGGGAGAAGGAGAATATATAAGAAAAAGGAAAAGGAAAATTAGGAGGAGAACGGGGTTTGTAAAAGGAAGTAGGAGGAGGAAGAGGAGAAAGAAAAGGAGGAAAAGGAGAAAGAGAAGGAAGAAGAGAATTAGGAGGAGAAGGAGGAGAATATATAAGAAGGAAGAAAAAGGGAAAAAGGAAAACTAGAAAGAGGAGAACAGAGTTTGTAAAAGAAAGTAGGAGGAGAAAGAGGAAGAGGAGAAAGAAAAGGAGGATGAAAAGGAGAAAGAGAAGGAAGAGGAGAAGGAGGAGAATATTTAAGAAGAAAAAAAAGGGAAAAGGGAAAATTAGAAAGAGGAGAACGGGGTTTGTAAAAGAAAGTAGCGGAAAGAAAAGGATGAGGAAAAGGAGAAAGAGAAGGAAGAGGAGAAGGAGGAGAATATATAGGAAGAAAAAAAGGGAAAAAGGAAAATTAGAAAGAGGAGAACAGGATTTGTAAAACGAAGTAGGAGGAGAAAGAGGAAGAGGAGAAAGAAAAGGATGAGGAAAAGGAGAAAGAGAAGGAAGAGGAGAAGGAGGAGAATATATAGGAAGAAAAAAAGGGAAAAGGGAAAATTAGAAAGAGGAGAACGGGGTTTGTAAAAGAAAGTAGCGGAAAGAAAAGGATGAGGAAAAGGAGAAAGTGAAGGAGGAGGAGAAGGAGGAAAATATGTAAGAAAAAAAAAAAGGAAAAAGGAAAGTTAGAAAGAGGAGAACGGGGTTTGTAAAACAAAGTAGGAGGAGGAAGAGGAAGAGGAGGAAGTAGTTTCGGAGATCCATGGCAGGAATAGTAAGAATTCCCAAACTGAAGGTTTCATGAGGAAGGTAAAGAGTCTGCCTTCGTTACAAAGGTCGTCAGGGAAAACGAAGGAGGAAGAGGAGGAGGGAGAGGAGAAGTTAAGAGGAGGAGGAGGAAGAAGAAGAAAAGGAGGAAAGGAGAAGTAGGAAAGGGACGAGAAGGGGAAGAGCTAGGAGGAGCAAAGGAGGAGAAGTGAGAGAAAAAGGAGAAGAGGAGAAGGAAGGAGAAGAGGAGGAAAATTAGAAGTAGGAAGAGGTGGAGAAAGAGCAAGAGGAGGACGAGTGAAAAAGGAGGAAGAGAACGAAAAGGAGAAGGAGGAAGATAAGAAGAATGAACAGGAGGAGAAAGAAAGAGGGAGAGGAGGAGGAGGAAAGGGAGGAGGAGGACACATAGGAAGAAGAGGAGGAGGAGGACGGAAAGGAAGTGAGGGAGGAAGAGAAGTAGAAGTAGGATGAAACGGAATCGAAAAAACAAGAAGATAAGGAAGCCGAAGAGGAAAGGGAGGAGTAAGAGGAGAAGATGGAAGACGAAGAGAAGAAGAAGGAGGACGAGAAAGAGAAGGAGGAAGAGGAGGAGGAGGAGAGGAAGAATATAAGGAAGACGAAGAGGAAAGGGAGGAGCAAGAGGAGAAGATGGAAGACGAAGAGTAGAAGAAGGAGGAAGAGAAAGAGAAGGAGGAAGAAGAGGAGAAAAAGAAAGGAGGAGGAGGAGAGGAAGAAGATAAGGAAGACGAAGAGGAAAGGGAGGAGCAAGAGGAGAAGATGGAAGACGAAGAGAAGAAGAAGGGGGAAGAGAAAGAGAAGGAGGAAGAAGAGGAGCAAAAGAAAGGAGGAGGAGGAGGAGGAGAGGAAGAAGATAAGGAAGACGAAGAGGAAAGGGAGGAGCAAGAGGAGAAGATGGAAGACGAAGAGAAGAAGAAGGAGGAAGAGAAAGAGATGGAGGAAGAAGAGGAGGAAAAGAAAGGAGGAGGAGGAGAGGAAGAAGATAAGGAAGACGAAGAGGAAAGGGAGGAGCAAGAGGAGAAGATGGAAGACGAAGAGAAGAAGAAGGGGGAAGAGAAAGAGAAGGAGGAAGAAGAGGAGGAAAAGAAAGGAGGAGGAGGAGGAGGATAGGAAGAAGATAAGGAAGACGAAGAGGAAAGGGAGGAGCAAGATGAGAAGGTGGAAGACGAAGAGAAGAAGGAGGAAGAGAAAGAGAAGGAGGAAGAAGAGGAGGTAAAGGAGGAGGAGGAGGAGGAGAGGAAGAAGATAAGGAAGACGAAAAGGAAAGTGAGGAGCAAGAGGAGAAGATGAAAGACGAAGAGAAGAAGAAGGAGGAAGAGGAAGAGAAAGAGAAGGAGGAAGAAGAGGAGCAAAAGAAAGGAGGAGGAGGAGAGGAAGAAGATAAGGAAGACGAAGAGGAAAGGGAGGAGCAAGAGGAGAAGATGGAAGACGATGAGAAGAAGAAGGAGGAAGAGAAAGAGAAGGAGGAAGAAGAGGAGGTAAAGGAGGAGGAGGAGGAGAGGAAACGTGAGTACCGTAGAGAAGACCTGGAAAAAAGGAGGGGGGGGGAGGGGGGGATCGGGCGGTGTTGAGGCAGCAGGGTTGGTACCCCAAGGGGAAGCGAGTTGAGTGTTTTCAAGGAAATGATGGATGACGCCAGCGGGGTGGAGGAGGAGCTCGTGTTACCTCCTCCTCCTCCTCCTCCTCCTCCTCCTCTTCCTCCTCCTCCTCCTCCTCATCCCCCCCTCCAACACTTTCTCCAACAAAACCTCCTCTCTCTCTCTCTCTCTCTCTCTCTCTCTCTCTCTCTCTCTCTCTCTCTCTCTCTCTCTCTCTCTCTCTCTCTCTCTCTATCTCTCTCTCTCTCTCTCTCTCTCTCTCTCTCTCTCTCTCTCTCTCTCTCTCTCTCTCTCTCTCTCTCTCCTCTCTCTCTCTCTCTCCTCTCTCTCTCTCTCTCTCTCTCCTCTCTCTCTCTCTCTCTCTCTCTCTCTCTCTCTCTCTCTCTCTCTCTCTCTCGCTCGCTCGCTCGCTCGCTCGTTCGTTCTCTATGTCTTTCTTGCTGCCGCTGAGGTGCCTGGAACCTTGTGCCGGAGAAACACGCTCCCTTGATCACCACAAGACACCATCTTCAGGACACCACCACTGTCACCCCTTCCAGCCTGGTGACAACATCTGACACCACTTCTTCTTCTTCTTCTTCTTCTTCTTCTTCAATTTCTTCTTCTTCTTCTTCTTCTTCTTCTTCAATTTCTTCATCTTCTTCTTCTTCTTCTTCTTCGATTTCTTCATCTTCTTCTTTTTCTTCTTCTTTTCCTTCTTCTTTTCCTCCTTCTTTTCCTTCTTCTTTTCCTCCCTTTTTTCCTTCTTCTTTTCCCTCTTCTTTTCCTTCTTTGCTTTCTTCTTTTTCTTCTTTTACTTTTTCTTTTCCTTCTTCTTCTTCTTTTCCTTCTTCTTCTTTTCCTTCTTATTCTTCTTCTTCTTCTTCTTCTCCTTTTTCCTCTTCTTCTTCTTCTTCTTCTTCTTCTTCTTCTTCTTCTTCTTCTTCTTCTTCTTCTTCACCAAGGGGAAGCCGACAACAGGTCTCCCTCCCGATGTCTCCCCTCAGAAGCCCCGGACGCTGCATCTTCACGCTTACATACCGTAGTCCCATTGCGACAGCTCCCATATAACGTCAATACTACTTACTCCTCTTTGTGACATCATACATACCCAAAGTTGTGACGTCACATCTGCCTACCTTTGTGACGTTACGCTTACATTTGTGACGTCACATCTGTCTACCTTTGTGACGTCACGTTTCTACATTTGTGACGTCATGTGTCTACATCTCTGACGTCACATTTCTATATTTGCGACGTCACATTTCTACATTTGTGACGTCACATCTGCCTACCGTGGTGACGTTGCACTTAATTTGTGACGTCACGCCTATCTACCTTTGTGAAGTCATACGTACTCATGCCTACTCTCCTTATGACGTCATCTTCTTTGTGATATACCAGAATTCACTGAGGATACTATGACGTCACTAAAGATGCAATAGCTTTCAAGTGGCTTTAACGTCATTGGAATCCTATGACATCATTGTATGTGTGGTGACGTCATTGAACAAACTATAACGTCAGTGAAGAAAATATGAATTAACTGAGGTGCAACAGATGGGACAAGGGAACGTTTAAGTTGCTGCAAACGTTTGCAAAACGCTTCGTAAACACAAGAGCTAAGTAACAGTGACTAACCACTGCGCCATCAAGAGAGATATAAGTTGAGCACAATTTCTTATATTTGTATGCTCGAGCTACATACATATACACGAAGCTGAGGTTCGAGCCCTTGGCTTCACTTCGTATCAGTTTCCGCATATGTCTCCGTCGAGCGCATTGTCAGTCTCGTTCGTGATGACATGGAATTAAAAGTAAAAAGTTAATGTGGTTGAAAAAAGATTAATATCTGCACTGGGGACCATTCAGTGTGTGTGTGTGTGTGTGTGTGTATATATATATATATATATATATATATATATATATATATATATATTTTTTTTTTATTCTTTATTGTAACTTTTTTTTTCTTTTTCTTTTTTTTTTCTTTTTCTTAAGCCATCCAGTGTTTGGCGTCGCTATTCCGGATTCTGTTTCGGGTTTGAGTTGCGGCGCGGTTTCCGGTTGCAGACTCTCGCCTCTTTTTCCGCAGGGCCCTTCTTCCAGCGCGGTAACTTGGTCTTGACAACCTGATACCCACAACAAAGAACAAAACACTTTTTTCAAGCCTGGACCTTAGTTAGTTCACTTTGTACTTTTTGAATAGCTTTTCTTGAAATTCCTACTCTAGCAAAAGAATTAAATGAATAAATAAATAAATAGATACAAATAAAATGAAATAAAATAAATAGATAGAAGATATGAAAAAGAGAGTGAAGTTAAATAGAATAACTGATGGGAAGCTAGGAATTGTTCTTTAATGCGTCACATTTTCATCTTGCCAATCTTAAGATTATCTGAATATGACGTCATAGCTGATGGACTAAAATTGACAGCAGTGAAGTCCTCCTTCTCCTCCTCCTCCTAGTTCTCCTTCTTCTCGTCCTCCTCCTACTCTCCTCCTCCTCCTACTACTACTACTACTACTACTACTTCTACTTCTACTACTACTACTACTACTACTACTACTACTACTACTACTACTACTACTACTACTACTACTACTACTATTCCTCTTCCTCTTTCTCTCCGAAATATTCTCCTTTTCACCCTCCTCTTCCTCCTCGACTTCCTCCTCTTTACCTACTTCCTTCTCTTCTCTTTCTCCTCCTCTTCCGAGTTTTTTCCCCAATTTCACCCTCTTCTTGTCTTCCTCCTCCTCTTCCTCCCCTACCCCGTTTCCTCCTCCTCCTCCTCCTCCTCCTCTTCCTCTTCCTTCTCTTCCTTCTCTTCTGCTTCCTCTTGCTCCGAAGCAGGATAGGTAGATAAATAATCAGTTTTCTGATCTCCTGAAACGAGAAATTTGAGGTATAAGAGCTCCCTGGGCAGCTCCTCGAAGCACTACCACCACCATCACCACCACCATCACCACCATCACCACCACCATCACCACCACCACCACCACCACCACCACCACCACCACCACCACCTCCTCCTCAACGGAGGTGACGTGCCTGATATAATTTGCTCTGGCTTACGGGAACCAAGTTAGGCCGGGGCTGCATCGTGTCCTCCACTTGCAGACTCTTCCTTCACTCTTGCAGATTCTCCCTTCACTCTTGCAGACACTCCCTTCACTCTTGCAGAATCTCCCTTCATTCTTGCAGACTCTCCCTTCTTTCTTGTAGACTCTCCCTTCACTATTGCAGACTCTCCCTTCACTCTGGCAGACTCTCCCTTCATTCTTGCAGACTCTCTCTTCACTCTTGCAGACTCTCTCTTCACTCTTGCAGACTCCCTTCACTCTTGCAGACTCTCCCTTCATTCTTGCAGATTCTCCCTTCACTCTTGCAGACACTCCCTTCACTCTTGCAGAATCTCCCTTCATTCTTGCAGACTCTCCCTTCACTATTGCAGACTCTCCCTTCACTCTTGCAGACTCTCCCTTCATTCTTGCAGATTCTCCCTTCACTCTTGCAGACACTCCCTTCACTCTTGCAGACTCCCTTCATTCTTTCAGACTCACCCTTCACTCTTGCAGACTCTCCTTTCACTCTTGCAGACTTACTCTTCACTCTTGCAGACTTTCCCTTCACTCATGCAGACTCTCCCTTCACTCTGGCAGACTCTCCCTTCATTCTTGCAGACTCTCTCTTCACTCTTGCAGACTCTCTCTTCACTCTTGCAGACTCCCTTCACTCTTGCAGACTCCCTTCATTCTTTCAGACTCACCCTTCACTCTTGCAGAATCTCCCTTCATTCTTGCAGACTCTCCCTTCACTATTGCAGACTCTCCCTTCACTCTTGCAGACTCTCCCTTCATTCTTGCAGACTCTCCCTTCACTCTTGCAGACTCTCCTTTCACTCTTGCAGACTTACTCTTCACTCTTGCAGACTTTCCCTTCACTCATGCAGACTTTCCCTTCACTCTTGCAGACTTTCCCTTCACTCTTGCAGACTTTCCCTTCACTCTTGCAGACTGTCCCTTCATTCTTGCAGACTGTCTCTTCACTCTTGCAGACTCTTTTCTTTTGAGACTGGGCCCCCTGACTTTAAACGCTCTCACACTAGTTTGTTTTATTATTATTATTATTATTCCGCTTCTTTTCTTCTTCTTCGATTTCTTCTTTTTCTTCTTCCTCTTCTTCCTCTTCTTCTTCTTCTTTTTCCTCTTCTTCCTTTTTTCTTCTTTTTCTCATTTCTCGTCTTTTCCCCTTCTCCTTTTTCTTCTTTTTCTCTTTTTTCCTCTACTTTTTTCTTGTTCTTGTTCTTCTTCCACTTCTTTCTTTTCTTCTTTTTCTTCTTCTTTCGTCCTCTTCTCTCAGTTTCTTCTTCTTCCTCTTTCTCTTCTTTTTTATTTTTCTTCTCTCATTTTCTTCTACTCTCATCTTCTTCCTCTTCTTCCTTTTCTTCTTTTTCTTCTCCTTTCATCTTCTTCTCTCATTTTCTTCTTTTTCTTCTTTTTCTTCTTCCTCCTCTTCCTCTTTCTCTCATCTTCTTTTTCTTCTTTTTCTTATTCTTCTTTTTCTCTTTTTCTTGTTTTTGTTGTTATTCTTTTTCTTCTACTCCTTTCTCCTCTTCTTCCTCTTCTACTATTTCTTTTCCTTATACTTCTTTCTCTTCTTCTTTTTCTTCCATCTTCTTTTGTTTTCTTTTCCTTTTATTATCTTTTCCTTTTTCTTTTCTTTCCTTTTGTCTTCTTTCTTTTTCGCGCAAGGCGCTTATCAGGCCACTCAGCTCCAAATTGCACTTAAAAAAAGAGCGACAGAAGAGAGATTAAACGAACGAGAGAGGGAGAGAGAGAGAGAGAGAGAGAGAGAGAGAGAGAGAGAGAGAAGATAGACGAAAGTGAAATATATGGAGAACATGATAAGAGGAGGATAAGAGGGAAAGAGAGGAAATAAAAGAAACAAATGGGGATATGGTGAAGAAGGCAAGTTAAGTTCCAGCAGAGCACAAGTAAGACCATTCCAGAAAACTCACCACCATCTAGCTCCCATGTAGTGGGAAGTGAGAAACCTTTGGTAGGGCAAAGCCCTGTTAGTTAAAGCAATTTTTTTTTTTTTTTTTTTTTTTTTTTTTTTTAATGCCGATATTGGGTCACTTCCCCGCCTGGTCTAGGTGTTCGGAAACCAAAGCGGGATGCCCGCAGTGGGTCTCGGGATTCGAACTCACGACCACCCGCTCATGAGTTCAAGACTGGGCTACCGCTCGGTAAGGAAGGGGTTTATGGAGATGAGTTACGGTTCCACGGATACGAATGAGATAACCTGACACCAGATCCCGTAACTGGCAGACGGGTGCCAGAACAACTGGCGCCGGTCAGACTAACTTGTCACCAGCAAATTTATATATATATATATATATATATATATATATATATATATATGTGTATATATATATATATATAATATGTATACACAAGTATCACAAATCACACGTGACTACACCGATATGCTGAATACCACAGGGAAAAGAAAAAAAATTGGATTCCAAGAATTTTTATTTTCCCTGTGGTACTCAGCATACACATATATATTTATATATATATATATATATATATATATATATATATATATATATATAGAGAGAGAGAGAGAGAGAGAGAGAGAGAGAATAAAATAAAATAAATAAAAATAAAATAGAATAGAATGCCATCCGGCACGCTACGAGTTCCAGTCCTGAACAGAAGTTCATAAAACAGAGGAGAAACTCCCGCAAATAGCTTCCCCCAAGTAACGAAAGTGTTTAAGGATGAGTTATTACACGTATGAGTCTCCCCATCACAGAAACTGTCCAGATCTCTCCCCCCTCCCTCCCTCCCTCCCTCCCTCTCTCCCTCTCTCCCTCCTTCTCTCCCTCTCTCCCTCCCTCTCCCAGGGGCCCGCTCTCCACAGATGGGCCACTCAAAGTCTCTCCAGCTGGTGGGGACACGTTGATAGTATACAATTAAGACGACAAGTCATTAATCACGGGTAAACTTTTGTTGTCCAAAACGCCTTCTTACATTCTCTCCGAACTCCATAAGACCTCCTCTCCTCCATATGAACCCAGTTCCCTCCACATATCCCCTGTCACATCCACCCCCTCCTCCTCCTTCTCCTCCTCCTCCTTCTCCTTCTCCTCCTCCTCCCTCCACCTGACTGCATCCACACCATTCATCTAGTCTCTCCAAACCCCCTCCACATCAACTCCACATGCTCTCTTTTTTCTCTTTCATTTTTGTCCTTCATTTCCACGTTCCCCTCCACTTTTTTTGCCCAGCCCCTCCACACACAGATCCACACCGTCCCATTCAAAATGCACAACTGGCTATACCTTCTCCTGACTCCATTCTCTTCCTCCACACCGTCCCTCCTCCTCCTCCTCCATCCTCCCTCCATTTCAATGCAGAGTCACGCGTTTGTGTTAAGCTTATCTTTTATTCTTTCTGTGTTATGATCCTCCTTCCATTTGCAGATCCACCTCCACCGTGGCTACTCCACATCCTCTTCCTCCTCCTCCATCTCCTTCTCCATCCCCCTAACTTCCTTCGTCCTCCACATCCTCCATACAGCCTCCATGTATCACCCCCATCACAGTCACCTCCACATACTATTCCCTTTATACTCCGTATATTAGGTCATCCTCCACTCCACTCCACTCCACTCCACGAATACCTCCATTCCTCTGAGGGGAAGTACGACCTTGCCACCCCTCCACACCAAACTCAACTCCACTCCATGTTCGACAGTGTCCTCCACATTACCCGGCTGTTCTTAAATACTCCTCATTCTCCTTATCTTCCTCCTCCTTTTATCCTCCTCTTTCTTCTCCTACTCCTCCTTCTCCTCATTTTCCTCATCTTCTTCCTCCTTTTTCTCCTACTCCTCTTCCTCATTCTCCTTATCTTCCTCCTCCTCTTCCTCCTCTTCCTCCTCCTCCTCCTCCTTCTCCTATCTTCCTCCTCCTTTTTCTCCTCCTATTCTCCTCTTTCTTCTCCTATTCCTCCTATCATCCTCCTCCTCCTCCTCATTCTCCTCATCTTCCTCCTATCCTCCTCTTATCCTCATCTTCACTATCATCACAATTCTTCATCTCTTCTTCCTTTTTCTCCACCTCCTCCACCTTCTTCTCATACTCTTCTTATCCTGTTCCTACCCCTACTCCTCCTCCTCTTTGTTCTCCTATTCATTCTTCTCTTCCTCCACCTCCACCTCTTCCTCTTCCTCTTTCGCATTGTTCTCTTCCTCTTCTTTGTTTTCCTTTCCATTCTCCTCTTCTTCCACCTCCTCCTCCTCTTCCTCCTCCCCCTCCATATTGTTCTCCCCCTCCTCTTTGTTCTACCCACTCTCCTCTTCCTCCACCTCCTCCTCCTCTTCCTCTTCCTCCTCCGCATTGTTCTCTTCCTACATCTCTTCCTTCTCTTTCTCCTCCTCTTCCTCCCCTCCTCCTCCTCTTACACCTTTTCCCTCTCTTCTACTCCTCCTCCATTGTACTCTTCTTCCTTTTCATCCTACTCCGCCTCTTCCACCTATTCTACCTCCTCTTCCTCCTCCTCCTCCTCTCCTTCCTTCTCCACATCCTTATTCCCCACTGCCTCTTTCTCTTTCTCTTCGTCATTCTCATCCTCCTCCTCATCTTTCTTATCTTCTTCTTCCTTCTCTTCCTCCTGTTTCTCATGCTCCTCCTCGCCATCAGTCTTATCTTCCTCTTCCTCCTCCTCCTCCTCATTCTCCTCCTCCTCAGCATTTTTATCGTTCTCCTTTTCTTTCTCTTCTTTTTTCATCTTTCTCCTCCACCTCCTCTCTTTCTTACTCCCCTTCCTCATTCTCCTCCTCCTCCTCCTCCTCCTCCACACCAGACGCACTCCATTGTTGGCACCTAGCTTCGCATCCTCTCTCCCTTCCTCCCTCCCTCCATTACACTCCATGGCACCTCCACACGCGCCTCCCTCCCCTCCACATCTTTTCCACACACACACCTTCACATTCTTGACTCCATCTCCTTCCTCCCCTCCACAAACCCTCCCTCCACCCCTCCACTTTCTTCCTCCACAAAGCAAATCAATATCAAAAGATTCGCCACAATCGGACGTCACGTAAGACCACGTGACGTTGAACCAGCGTCACGTCATACGTGACGAAGATCACGTGACAGGCTTCTGCCACCATGTGACGTCACTCTCCACTCAGAGGACGTGACATGTGACGTGTCACTCGACAGCACGGGAAGAGTGACCAAAAAGAGGCCTTTTATCCCCGCCAAGATACATTGTGTTTGGTGAGGAAAAACAGAACAAAATGGCGGAAAACAAGATGGCGGCGTGATGAGTAATGCAAGGACGTGACATTTGGGTCTCCCTTTTATTGATTGCTCAGGGGGAGCAGCTATCCTCTGTCGGGGAGGACGGTCCCATCCCCCCGCCCATCCCCAACACACGCCATGTGTACACACATGCACGCGTGTATACTCACTACACACACAGATATGCACACAGACGCACGCACCTACGCAAGCACGTACGCATGTACGCATGAATGAAAGTAAGCATGCATATGTATACGTACACATGCACACACACACACACACACACACACACACACACACACACACACACACACACACACACACACACACACACACACACACACACACACACACACACACACGTCATGAACTGCTGTTGGGTTGGAAATGACTGCTTTGTGACGTCTACTAGCTGAATGACACGTCGCGTGACGTTTGCGTCATGCAAATTGCTTGAGTGGAAGCAGGTGACATCTATTCGTGCCACGAGTGACTCTGGACATGCACGCCGCGTGACGTCATAAGAAAAAGAAAATAAACGCAAAATTGTGTTTGTTTTGTTCAGTTCAGTGGTCTTGCATGAAAACACTCTCGCTTTCAGGAACTTTCACTTTCATAAATAAGATCTCCTTTTATTTGCCAGAAGAAAATATGTAAAGTGGTGTGTCGATGTGAATGTTAAACGTTATTTTGAAATAATAAACAAATCGGTAACTCCTCACTTCTAAGGGGTTATCATGGGGTTGAATATAATAGAAAATCTCTCTCTCTCTCTCTCTCTCTCTCTCTCTCTCTCTCTCTCTCTCTCTCTCTCTCTCTCTCTCTCTCTCTCTCTCTCTCTCTCTCTCTCTCTCTCGCTCTCTCTCTATCTATTTACCTTCCTATTTCTCTATTTCTCTCCTCTATCTGTCTATCTCTCTCTACCTATCCATATATCTATCTTCCTATTTCTCTCCATCTATTGCTCTCTCTATTTCTCTCCCTCTATTTATCTCTCTCTCTCTCCCCTGTATCTCTCTCTCTCTCTCTCTCTCTCTCTCTCTCTCTCTCTCTCTCTCTCTCTCTCTCTCTCTCTCTCTCTCTTTCTCTCTAGTAACTGTAGTGAGCCTCTAAACTATTGGTTGTTTCAAGAGAAGATTAGATAACTTTATGGATAGCGATGACAAGTGGTAATGGACACGGAACTGCCTATTGTAGGGCTTATGGTCTTTTGCAGTCTCCTCCATTCTTATGTTCTTATATTTTCTATGTCCATCTCTATGTATGTATGTATGTATGTATGTATGTATGTATGTATGTATGTACGTATGTATGTATGTATCAGTGTGTGTGCATGTGTTTGTGTGTTTGTGTATGTGTGTGCATGTGTGTGTGTGTGTGTGTGTGTGTGTGTGTGTGTGTGTGTGTGTGTGTGTGTGTGTGTGCAGAATGCGTGTGATTATCTATATGTTGATTCGTGTCTATGCATTTATGTGTGTATGTGACTGTGTGAGTTTTTAGTATCTCCCTGTATTTTCTCTTGAGTTTTTATGCCGACGTGAGAGAGACTGAAGTCCATAGAGCAGGATTTCCCTTTCTTCAATGTACCCCAATATGATCCTCATGATATAACCGTGACCCCACTAATCTACGTGTACATACATATACCAAAAGCTTTTTTCCCCCTTACACGAGAGGTAGCCAAAAAGAAAAAGGCATAGAAACCACGCCCATCCATTCCATTTCCTACATACTCCACTCCCCTCCACCCTCTTCCCTCCCTCACATCTTGGCACCTCGTGGATGACTTGTATATGTGTTAATATATATGACTAGTTGTTCACTGTATAAAATAGGGGACAAGTATAATAAATATATGTGTAAGAAAGGTACTGTAAGGTTATAAAAGAAAAAAGATAATGTCATTGAATTTCATTATTCAATTAATCAAATTTTGTAACAAAAATATTTAGTATACAAGATGTCTTGGCGACCCCAGGGTTGGAGAACATTACCATAGAGTAGCGTTTCCCAACCTAGGGTGCTAATACCCCCCTGGGGGTGCTGAAATCAATCACAGAAGGTGCTGGGAGGTGATGCACATAAAAATCACATTGACATATATATCATTGATTACCCAGTTGTGCATATTTGACTTTTTCCATGCTATTTTATTTTTCTAGGATGTTCTTATTTCTTCTACAAACAATATTGTCAATTTGTTTCAGTTCTAAGGAATCAAGAAAATAAATCATCAAGCAGTACACTTCACTTTCTTTTATCTTTCTAATAACAAGATAAGGGTGCTGGACTGCTTAGACATGACAACAGGGGGTGCTATGGTCGGAAAAGGTTGGGGAACATTGCAATAGAGCATAAGAGAGATGATGTAGTTCACTTCATATGACACAAGACAGCCGACACATGTTTTCATAGGTCGATGTGTCACACTGCTCTGACACATTTTCACACTCGAGGTTCCTCCTCTCTCTTCTACCTCCTCTTCCTCCTGCTCATCTTTCTTCTCCTCCTCCTCCTCCTCCTCCTCCTCCTTCCCATCTTTCTCCTCCTCTTTATTCTCCTTTTCCTCCTCCTCCTCCTCTCCTTCTACTCCTCCTCCTTTTCCTCCTCCTCTCCTCCTGCTCACCCTTCTCCTCGTCTACCTCCTTCTCCTCCTCCTCTTACCCCTCCTCCTCCTCCTCCTCCTCCTCTTTCTCCTCCTCCTAATCTTCGTCCTCCTCTTACTTCTCGTCCTGTTCTTCTTACTCCTCTTCCTCCTCCTCCATCTTCTCCTCCTCTTCCTCCTCCTCTCAACATCTACTTAGCTACAAATCCTCAACTAGAATTGTTTGCTCCTATATAGTTATAAAAGAAAATCTAATACAGTATTAGATTAGGTTGGGTTCCGAAACAGCCATGTAAGGACTAATAGGTCTGTTGCTGTTCGTTTGTCTATGTAACTCCTCTTCCTCCTCCTCCTCCTCCTCCTCTTCCTCCTCCTCCTCCTCCTCCTCCTCCTCTTCCTCCTCCTCCTCCTCCTCTTCCTCCTCCTCCTCCTCTTCCTCCTCCTCCTCCTCTTCCTCCTCCTCCTCCTCCTCTTCCTCCTCCTCCTCCTCTTCCTCCTCCTCTTCCTCCTCCTCCTCTTCCTCGTCCTCCTCCTTCTCCTCCTCCTCTTCCTCGTCCTCAATTACTCCCCCCAAACTTCTCACTCTCGTTGTTTTAACAGGATCACTAACGGCGTGGCAGGGGGGCGGGAAGGATGGTGGAAGAGAACAGTATCGGTTTTGGCTCCAAAAAAAAAAAAATGAAAAAAATATTCGAACTTCTCTAGGTAGAATATTGAGAGATATTGATATCGACCAAGGGGGAGAGTGTTATGAGATGGGGTTAGTTGGGGTTAGGGAGTTTTAGGGGGAGTTGAGAACCCTTCTGAAGACTCTTCGGGTCTTCAAGAACCCACCGAAGGGCAATAAAGCCCAAACACGTGGTTTCAAGGACGTGAGACTGGAAGAAAGGCTCTCAGTCTTGAGAATGTCAAGGTCTTCTTCTGTTCTTCTATAGTTTAGCTAAGGACTTTTAGAGAGAGGTGAGTATTACCTGTGTGTGTGTATGTGGTTTTTTTTTTTTTTTTTTTGCTTGAGTCCCAGTTCACGGTAAGATTAAGTGAATCAAGGGTAAGGTTGTAACTCTCTCTCTATCTATCTATCTATCTATCTATATCTCTCTTTCTCTCTCTCTTTCTCTCTCTCTCTCTCTCTCTCTCTCTCTCTCTCTCTCTCTCTCTCTCTCTCTTTCTCTATCTCTATCACACACACACACACACACACACACACACACACACACACACACACACACACACACACACATGCACAAAAATGTTTGGAATTGAATACAAGAATATAGAGGGCACGAGGGAGAAGGAATGGGGAGAGTTAGGAGGAGGGGGAGGAGAACGAAGAGGAATAGGGAGAGGAAGAGGGGAAAGGATGACGAGGAGGAGGGAGAAGAAGGATGAAGAGGTGAACCAAGGGATAGAGAGATGAGGGTGGAAGGATTGGTTGAGAGGGGGAGGGGAGGAGGGGAAGAAGGGAGGAGGAGGGGAAGGGAGGATAGGGCGAAGAGGGGGGATTATCGAGGGGAGGAGGGGAAAGGAGGACGAGGAGGAGGGAGAAAAAGGAAGAAGAGGAGACTAAAGGGATAGGGAGATGAGGATGGAAGGATTGGTTGAAGGGAGAGGGGGAGGAGGGGGAGAGGGAAGGAGGGGGCGAAGAGGGTGGATTATTGAGGGGAGGAGGGGAAAGGAGGATGAGGAGGAGGGACAAGAAGGACGAAAAGGAGAGACAAGGGATAGGGAGGTGAGGGTGGAAGGATTGGTTGAGGAGGAGGGGGAGAGGGGAGGATAGGGCGAAGAGGGGGGATTATAGAGGGGAGGAGGGGAAAGGAGGACGAGGAGGAGGGAGAAAAAGGAAGAAGAGGAGAGTAAAGGGATAGGGAGATGAGGATGGAAGGATTGGTTGAAGGGGAGAGGGGGAGGAGGGGGAGAGGGAAGGAGGGGGCGAAGAGGGTGGATTATTGAGGGGAGGAGGGGAAAGGAGGATGAGGAGGAGGGACAAGAAGGACGAAAAGGAGAGACAAGGGATAGGGAGGTGAGGGTGGAAGGATTGGTTGAGGGGTAGAGGGGAGGAGAGGGAGAGGGGAGGAGGGGAAGAAGGGAGGAGGAGGCGAAGGGAGGAAACGGCGAAGAAGGGGGATTATCGAGGGGAAGAGGGGAAAGGAGGACGAGGAGGAGGGAGAAGAAGAAAGAAGAGGAGAGTAAAGGGATAGGGAGATGAGGATGGAAGGATTGGTTGAAGGGAAGAGGGGAGGAGGGGGATAGGGGAGGAGGGGGCTAAGAGGGGGGATTATCGAGGGGGGAAGGGGGATTAGCCCGTCTGTGAAGAAGGTCCTCAAATCGCCAGAGAGAAGATATCTTCAGTCTGTTGAGAAGTTACCATAATTTCGAAATTCAAGGACACATCAGCATGGGAAGATGTCTTCGTCCTATGTGTGAGCCTTCTTACACGAATATTCTATCATTAGAGATGTCTCGTCACCTCTCATGAAGCTTCTTGAAGTCTCGAAGTTGTCTCACATCTTCCTGAGAGAGATCCCCGAAGTCTAAGAAATTTCTCAAATACTTGAAAAAAAATTCTTAACTGTTGATATCTTAGGTCTAAAATCTGTAAGAAATTTCTTAAAATACCTGAGAGTTTTTCTTGAAAATATAGAACGTCTCAGGCATAGATAAATCCATCTCAATCCTTAAGAAGGTTTATAAAATGTTTGTACATCGCCAACTGCATCTCAAACATGAACGAAGACGTCTCCTAGCTCAGCGAAGACATTTCAGCATTATATCCAAGACGCCTCGTTCGGCCGTGAAGACGACTTGATGCTACCCACCGGAGGCGTCTCAATCCTTCGGGAAGAAGACGTCTCAACGGTTTTTAATATATTTTTCGGGACTCGGAGACCGCCTGGCTGAAAAACGTGCAAAGAATGGAAATCTTCGGCAGTTTTTCTTGAAGAACGAGTCTGCAAGAATCGCATCCGTCAAAGCAGAGACCAGGAGAATCCTGAAGAGGGAAGACAGGATTTATTTTTTTTATTTTTTTTTTTTTTTTTTTTTTTTTTTGTTTTTTTTTTTTTTTTTTTTTTTTTTTTTTTTTTTATTTTTTTTTTTTTTAAGGTTTCCATTTCTTGCACGCAGTCTGCCCTGAAGCAATGGATAGCGTCACTTGCCTCAAACGCAGATTTCCCATGATCGACCCGCAAGTGACTGCCTGGTCATTGTTCAAGCCATACAATCTTGTCTTCTTAACTTCCCACTGCAACAGTGGATATAAGAGATGCAGTATCCAGTGTTGCATATCAAGTTTGGTGGAGCTTATAACACTGATTAATTACAATTACAATTACAGCCATTTCAGTACACTCAGAGTTTCACATCTTTAATATCCAAACCGGGTTAACCCAATGCAGTTATCACAATTCAAACAACATTACCTAACTGGATCCAGCCACCACCGTGATAAGGTGCAAAGGCTGTATTGCTCCACCAGTGGATAGATTGGTACTGTACGGGACCATTAAGTAAAAGTTGGAGCCAAAAAGAGGAACTCACTGGCACCTTTACCCTATGTGCTACGTGTGGCTGGATAAAATCGCCCTATATTCTGGCTGTCGTCAGGTGATTTTATTCACCTCTGTTACGAGGAAACTTACGCTGTAGTAGAGGGATGTTTATCAATAGATAGTATTATGCCTCTGAGGTGAGGGGAGGGGAGAAAGGGGGGAAGAGGAGGGAGAATAGGGGAGGGGAGAAAGGGTGGGGGGAAGGGAAGGGAGAGCAGTCGAGGGGAGGGGAGGAGGGGTGAGGGTAAGGGAAGGGGGAGTAGAGGAGGGGAGGGGAAGGGAGAATAGGGGAGGAGTAAGGGGAAGGGAGAGTAGGGGAGGGGTGAGGGGAAGGGAGAGTAGAGGAGGGGAGGGGTGAGGGGAAGGGAGAGTAGAGGAGGGGAGAAGTGAGGGGAAGGGAGGGGTGAGGGGGAGGGAGAATAGGAAAGGGGAGGGGAAGGGAGAGTAGATGAGGGGAGAAGTGAGGGGAAGGGAGAGTAGGGAAGGGGAGGGGTGAGGGGAAGGGAGAGTAGATGAGGGGAGAAGTGAGGGGAAGGGAGGGGTGAGGAAAAGGGAGAATAGGGAAGGGGAGGGGTGAGGGGAAGGGAGGGTAGGGGAATGGAGTGAAGGAGGAGGAATGCAGGGAGGGGAAGACCCCAAACAGCGAAAAAGTGTTGCAATGTGGGGCTGCAAAAGGGAATTGGGGAGAAGGTGGAAGTGGACGGGGGTGGAAGAGAGGAGGTAGGGAGGGAGAACGGAAGTCTGTGGAAGAGGAGGAGGGCCTACTATGTGGATTTTTTTTTTTTTTTTTTTTTTTTTACTCCATAATCAGCAATTCTATTATTGGGGACAATGTCGCTCTGAAGAGGTGACGTCATAGAGGAGGTCGATAAGTAGAGATTGAAGAAGGGATTTAAGAAGAGGAGTGGAATAGCAAAAGTTAGACATGATCAGCATTCTTCCTGATTGGGGATGAGTCTCCGGTCACATAAGGAAGTCTGAGTGACTCTGGTCCGAAAGGGTATTAGTAAAGTCTTTCAAGTACCGACTACATAAGAGGGAAAAGACGAAGAGGAGAAGGAGAGGAAGGAGGAAGAGGAGAAGGAGGAAGAGGAGAGGGAGGAGGAGGAGGAGAGGGAGGAGGAAGAGGAGAAGGAGGGTCAAGGGAGCCGCTTCGGAGGACATGTTTTAGCGACTTCGTGAGAAGCTATGGAGAACATCGAACTGAGAGGAGACCACTAACACCTTCCAGTTACCGAAGAGCGTCAGCTGCAGCATAATTTTACGAAGTGATATCTTGCGCGAAACGTGCACATACACACACGTACACAAGCACACATACACATTCACACGCACACACATGTACGTATACACACACGTACACATACACACACACTCACTCACTCACACACATGCACACACACACACGCAGCACGCGCTCGCTCACACACACACACACACACACACACACACACACACACACACATCCGCACGCACACACATGCACACACACACTCAAGCAGCACGCGCTCGCGCACACACACACACACACACGCACACACACACACACACACACACACACACACACACACACACACACACACACACACACACACACACACACACACACACACACACACACACACACACACACACACACACACACTTCAAGAGACCGTAAGGCCTACACTAGGCATTTCCATGTCCATTACCACCTACTATCCCCATTCATCGAATTATCTAATCTTCTCTTGAAGCAACCAATAGTTTCAGCGCTCGTTAACTACATGGTTACTAAGTCTATTCGCTTCGTTAACCATTCTGTTGGTAATCCAGTTTATGCCCAGTTCCTGCTTAAATCTAAATTTGTCCAGTTTAAATTCATTACTGTGAGTTCTGATCTGTTGTCTGAATATGATGGTCTTGCCTACATTACCCTTGCTAAAGCCCTTGACCATTTGAATACATTAGATCACACCGCACTCTATGTATGCATGCATATGTGCGTGTATGTATGTGTGTTTGTGTATGTATGTATGTTTGTGTATGCGTGTATGTATGCATTGATGGGTTCGTAATCTTTCGGAAAACTTGCCGTATTTTTTTTTTTTTCGTTCGCTGTCTTAAATGGATCGTTGCAGGCAAAATTTCGGCATTTTCTGCCATTAGTATTATCATGGTTATTGGTATTATCATTATTATTAAAATCATTATTATCATCATCATTGTTATTGTTTTTATTATCATTAGTAGTAACACTACTATTACAATTATTATTATTATTATCATCATTATGAGGTATTATTAATTATCAACGCCAACATGTCACCAGTGCTTTTGTCGTTTGTTGTTTGACTTCAAGTATCGTGATTTGCTGAAAAACATCAGCCGACGACCGACAGCCAATCATGTTCCGTTACGTCACACGTCAGTGGGCGTGGTCAGCATGCCCCCAACGGCACAAATTTCGAATATTGTAACGGTTTCCAGTGAATACGGAAGGTCGAGAGGGCAGCTTTCTTTCTGTCTCTCTCTCTATTTCTATCCATCTGTCTATTCTTCTGTCGCTCTTTTTCTCTATCCATCTATCTCTCTGGTCTTATGTCGCTCTCTCTCAGTATCTGTGTGTCTATTTCTCTCACCCCTTTCTCTCTCTCTCTCTCTCTCTCTCTCTCTCTCTCTCTCTCTCTCTCTCTCTCTCTCTCTCTCTCATTCATTATCTCTCCCTCTATTTCTGTCTCTTTATCTACCTATCTGCCTGTCATTTTATCTGTATCACTCTTTATCTCAATCTAGCTATCAATGGCCTAATTGGGGCCTGTTGCAAATCATTTCTTTGTTCCGAAACCACTGCAAGTATTGAATATCGTGTGTGTGTGTGTATACATAGTGTTACGCGTACAGTGATCGTGTTTATGATGGTGATGATATACATATCAGATAAGGAGGAACTCTGGAGACTTCAGTGTGAAATCTTCTTGTGAAGTACCTCGCCATTTCACGGTAAGTTCAGACAAGAGCCACAGTAATCAGAGCTGGGCGCGTTCCTATGTGCGTTCCTCGGCGTCCTGACTACATACGTGTCAGTCAGGACACCGAGGAAGGCTCCGAGGAACGCGCCCAGCTCTGATGATAAGCTTCATCCACGACCATGGAATATACACTAACATACTTCGCTGATTTTTTTTTTTTTTTTTCAAGTGGATTGGACTGAAGCTACTGTTCTTGATAGGAGTGGGGAAGGTGGATGGAGGTGTGTGGAGCTGGGAGTGAGGTGGAGGTGGTGGAAGGTGGATGGGTGGTCTAGTGTAGTTAGGGATGATTTATCTCTAACTCGAAATCTCTTAGTTTACTTCATTTGTTATGGTATGAAGATAGTACAAACCCTTTCTAGTTTGGTAATTCTTAATGAGTAAACCTATAACCTAACCTAACCAAATTTGACTTAACCCAAGTAGCCTAACCTTATACCAATGCTTTCTGGTTTAGTACTTCTTCATAAAAGACTCATTCTTGAGCCTAGGTACCTAAACCTGATGTAACCTAACCTAATCTAAATTAACTTAACCTAACCTAACCCGATCTAGCGAGGAGATGCAGGCTGTCGCTTGAGCTGTAAGTGATCGCGTGGACCTTGTCCCTGAATCCAGATGCCTCGAATTTAGTTTCTTCTATTAGGGTCAAAGCGTGTGTAAGATAATTCTTATTTCGGTGAATCATAGCCTGTGCTCTCTGCATAGCGCATGTTGCTAAATATGTGTGTGTGTGTATATATATATATATATATATATATATAATATATATATATATATATATATAATAATAATAATAATAATAACTCCGACAGTCGCCCCGGGTTTCGAACCGGGACCTTGCGTGACGCTAGAAATTATTTGATTGACATTCGCCGTCAATGGTGATTCTATTCAGATATATGTATATATATGTGTGTGTGTGTGTGTATACTCTGTTTTTTCAATACGCTGGCTCTGTTTTGCACTGCATTAGTTTTTGTAGTACATCAACAGCTTCCACGAGGGTGTGCAGCTGTATCCACGCCCATCGGCGTCTGGGCCGCTGCAACAGCTGGGGCTGAGACTGCAGCAGCTCCTGCAACTGCAGAGGCTGCTGCATCCAGACGAGGTTGATTAGTACTTGCTGGAGGGGAACCAGAGTCTGTCGTAATAATTGTCTAACCTTATTACGTCTTATGTTGGTTGAACTTAATTTGATTTTCCTCTTGTCTTTATTTTGCTTTATTCCAGTCCATTTTAGCCTGTTTCCTGCCTGTTTGATTTTGTATTGTTTTAGTGTATGTTGTATTGCGATGTATTTTCTTTAGTTTTAGTTTCGACTTGTTGATATGTTTTGTTAATGGTATTGTATATCCTGTCATTATTTTTTTGTTTGTTTCGTTTTGTTATGTTTCATGTTATTCTCCTTTAATTCCTACATCTTCTGTTGTATTTCAGACTAAGATTTATCTTGTTGCATTGTACTTTGTGTTAAACTTTGAATAAATCTACATTCAGTTTCTTTAGAATTGACATTTGGTAACTTGTATTTCTTCATTTTTATTATCTTTTTTTCTTATTTATTGGTTTATATTATTTTGTTGGTTTTCGTTTTCTTGTCTGGTTAACACTGATGTTAACTCCGTTGTTAACATTTCGTTAATAATACATACTCTGGCTACATGTGTACATAAGGCAAAGGTGGCGACTTCTGGCGTAGCACAGTGAGTACTGACGTGACCTTATCAGTTTTCTAAAAAATAAAAAATAAAAAAAAAATAAAAAAAATAAAAAATAAAAAATAAAAAAATTGCTGACCACTTTAAATGTACGGTAGCACCGCGAGATTTCCACAAATATAGAAGCGCTGGTAAATTACGGATCTTAACAACAACAACAATAATAACCACAACCATTTAAAACTCCTACCATCCCCTTCTTCCTTCCTCTTCGACAAACTACCCAACATCCCCTCCCTCGTGTTTGACTTACCTTCCCTAAGTACGGGTCGTTTCACCAGAAATTGGACGTCTGGTGTGGTAGCCCCTGACGCGAGGGAGGGAGAGAGGAAGGGAGGGAGGTGGTTGGTGGACAGCAGGTCCCCGGTGGGGAAACTGCGGACAAATTCCCCGGGACGTATCCGTAGGACAATCGATAACGAAAGTTGTAAATGAGGTTTCCGGCAGTTCCGTCGTTCTCCCCTACGAAACCATTATTAGTTACATTCTCCCCTCGTCCTTATCCTCCTCGGCCTCAGACTCCACCCCTCCCCTTTCCCCCCCTCCCTTCCCTCCCCTCCCCTCCCCTCTCTACTTGTCATCGTCCTCGGCCCCCTCTACCCTTCCTCCTCCTCCTCCTTATTCTCCCACTCCTTCCCCTCCCCCGCCGTCTTCACCTCATACTCTATCTCCTCCCCACCTTTTCCTCCTCCTCCTCCTCCTCCTCCCTCTCCTCCCCCTTCCCCCTCCCCCGCCTTTGTGTGTTCCTTTGTGTCTCCTCCTCATACTCTGTCTCCTCCTCGTCCTCCTCCTCTTCCTCCTCCTCCTCCTCCTCTTCCTCCTCCTCTTCCTCCTCCCCTTCTCTTCCTCCTCCTCCTCCTCCTCCTCCCCGTTCTCCTCATCCCTTTATATCCACACCCTCCCCACTTAACTCTTCCCTTTCCCCAACCCCACCCTTGTGGAGTATTGACTGCATAATTTATACAATCGATATTCCAGGGGACTTTAGTGACGTCCCTACGGACCAGAATCACGCAGCATCGTTTCAGGATAAGAAACTACTGCTCATCCCCCCACTCACAGAAGAATGTTAGATTACTTCAACTTTTACTCTGCCTCCGTTCCTCTGCTCTATTTGAGTCTCTCGGTGACCACCACCTCTACGCCTCCACTCCCTTAAGTGCGATGTTGTCCTCGAAAGATAGAAGCGCTGGTTACTGGTAACGGGCTACAAACCTCCCTCCCTGTAGAGGAGACATCGAATTGTATTCCCCCGCCATGCTCCTCTGACAAGCCACACCATCCCAATTTATCTCTGCACAGTGTATGTCTTCCATAAACACCACTACGCGAGCTCAAAGCCCATGGGAGTGACATATCCCTCCCAAATTTAAAAAAAATAAATGAGTAAATAATAAATGAATGAACTCCACCCTCACTCCTACTCCCACCCCCACTCCTACTCCCACTCCCACTCCCACTCCTCCCGTGAGTTCTGGCGCCGTCACTTGGTGCAGTCTGGCGCCGAGGAGACGCCTGTACCCAGCCGGCCGGCTGGCCGGCCTTGCCTGCCCCGTCCAGTGACGTCACAGCTGATATCAGCCAATAAGGTCCGTGTCTTCCTACACTGGCTCGTGTGAGGACATGTAGTGACGTCAGTGTGAGGGGCGTGGAATAAACACGTTGTTATTTATCCATTTATTTTTTTTATATTGTTTTATCTTATTCTTTATTTCATTTTTATTATTGCTATCGTTATTATTATTATTACTACTATTATATATTTATTTATTTATTCTTTATCATTATTATTATTATTACTTATTTCTTTTTTTTACCAGCGATTCTGTCCATGAAACCAATATTGCGCCGGAGAGGTGGACACACGGAGGTCATAAAGAATATTTATTATGTAAAGATTAAACTTCAGTCGTCAAAGAATGTCGCGTGACTCCGATCCGCAGGGGTGTCAGTGTAGTCCTTAAAAGACTCACTCCATGAAAATAATGCAGCCATAGTGCACCAATAGCAGGTTGCTATGGAAACGGCCTTCCTCCCTCCTTCGCCCCTTCTTCAACCCATAAAAACGAAAAGAGCACAAAAGAGTGGAGGAGGAGGTATCACAATTTGGACTCTGTTCTCACATTGTGTGTGTGTGTGTGTGTGTGTGTGTGTGTGTGTGTGTGTGTGTGTGATTCACCATGGTCTTTGGATCACGTGTTGGACTCGTGATTGCCAGTTATTAACCTCCCGGATGAGAGCTCAGAGCTCGTATGACCCATCTATGGGTAATACTGTGACCTTACGCACATACACCCCCAACTCCCCGCCCACGAGAGTTGGAGTAACAACCCCCAGCGCAGCGATACTGAAATTATTTCAGCCCTAGGCGGGATTCGATCCCGGACCGCCGTAGTGGCAGGCGAGAACTCTAACCAACGTGCCACGAGGTGTGTGTGTGTGTGTGTATGTGTATGTCTGTGTGTGTGTGTGTGTGTGTGTGTGTGTGTGTGTGTGTGTGTGTGTGTGTGTGTGTGTGTGTGTGTGTGTGTGTGTGTGTGTGTGTGTGTGTGTGTGTGTGTGCGTGATCTCTCAGAGAAGACCCCATCTGCCTTTTATCAATAGCGGTAGCGGAATGACATCTTTACTGCTGGTTCTAGTGCCCCAAATGGTATTACTTACCGCTTTGTGTTTTTCCCTATCCCTCCGCCACGGGATGGATTTGGGATATGAGATAACGAAGCCGCCTTCCGAATAAAATCGCTTGGCGTCAGAGTCAATGTTGTTATCGGTAACTTTCTGTACGT